>NC_135219.1:24679031-24997781 GCF_052324685.1 Brachyhypopomus gauderio
AAGAGGAGGTAGAACCTCCCAGATGTTCTTACAGGTCCTGCATCTTTGTGTATCTCGCTCTCTTCTGTTATAGTGCTTTTAGCCGCGTGTGCTTCTCATTAAGTTAATTAAAGGCTGCAGTTAAATTTCTGTTGAAAGTGCTGGTTGCATGACCTCAGATAGAGGCTCATCTCTTCTTCCTATGGAAGAGATGGTGTTGCTCAAAACACCAAGCACTGGCCAAGCAAGCAAAACAGAGAGAACTCTACTTACTATAACAGTATAACTGTAATAATGATCGAACCGGTCAAACTCACCAGAATGACAAAAGAAAAAAAAAATATATATATATATATATATATATATATATATATATATATATATATATATATATATGTGTGTGTGTGTGTGTGTGTGTGTGTGTGTGTGTGTGTGTGTGTGTGTGTGTGTGTGTGTGTGTGTGTATAGTGTACAAGTTTTGTGTTCACATTATTTATTTTGCCTTTTACCATCTTGCAAAAGATTCTAAACTGAAATGCCTGATATTCATTTTATGATGAAACTGACATGCAGCTTTAGAATCTAACAAATATATTTTTTAGAAATACAGCTTAGAATAATTTTGTTGCTTTATTTTTTCTTTCACCAATGTAACAGTATAAAATAACATTAGTAAATCTTATATTGTCAAAGGGAAACTTCACTGCATTTTTAAATGTTTGCATTGATGGTTACATAATAAGCTAACAGTAACAGTGAGGAACACCAGGTCCAGAACAGAGTTCCGGGTATGCATCTCACGCTCTGAGTATGGTTGGCTGTAGTGTGTGGATTGCCTTGTAGTGTGTAGCATGTTGGTTGACCAATGTTGCATGTAGTGTGGCCTCTGATAACATGTGGAGAAGCTTCCTCATCCAGAACCGTGTCTTTGTCAGATCAGGAGTCTCCTTTTCTATTTATCATGCAATTTCCCAATACAGATGAAGAAGACTTGAACTTCATAGATTAAAACTCTATTGATAGACAGATAGATAGATTAAAAGTCAGCTGGCCAAATTTTTATAAAGATTTTTTAAACTAGTTCCTGCAAACTAACAGGGTCTTGTAAACAAACAAACAGGTTACTTCCGCCTCGCGATTAATGTGTTCCGTATACATATAATTCATATTGAGTATGGCAGCTAGATTCATGTCGGAATTATATTTTGTGGACTCAGAAGGGCGAGGCAGTCAATCTTGGAAATCTAGCAGACAAAATTAAACATGAATGGCGCTGAGAAAGTCACAAAAATGGTTGGTGGGAAGTTGAAATTCTGGAGACAGTAAGTATAGACTAGAGGGAAATAGTGGAGGCCAGATCCACGTCGCGTTTATTTAGAGAAAGGCAGGAAAGACGCATGTAAGCTCCCGCATGTCCGTGGAGATTCTTAGGCCCTCCTTAGTACTGAAATACTAACCATCGCAAATTGATTTTAATGATGCACCCCTAATCACTGTGGCGTCCGTTAATGTCTCTCCGGCGTCTCTGTGTTCATCTAATGTCACTTGATATATAATCTGCAATATCCCGCCCGTGATAATAATATAGAAACTGGCACGTTGTTCATGTTATATTTCAGTGGTGTTTAAGCACGGACCTGCGCACGTACCCGACAAAGCGTAATAAGCAAGGTGTAGGCCTGTGTGTGTGTGTGTGTGTGTGTGTGTGTGTGTGTGTGCGTGCGTGTGTGCGTGCGTGTGTGCAGATAGATAGATAGATAGATAGATAGATAGATAGATAGATAGATAGATAGATAGATAGATAGATAGAGTGGGTGTATGCGCTCGCGCGCGTGTGAAAGGCAGATAGGGAGATAGATTGAAAGAAATGAAGAGGCGAGAGAGAGAGAGAGAGAGAGAGAGAGAGAGAGAGAGAGAGAGAGAGAGCAATAAGTAATACCAATTGAGTATTAAGCAATATCTATAAATGCACAGGAACACTTAAAAAGTGGGATGGCTGACAAAAACAAAGATGGATAACTTACATAAAATGCGTAACAACATTTTAAAAATCCATTATGACAGTTAAGTGTGGACGATAACGGGCGTTTGACAACGGTGATATGAAGCATCAGGGCGACATGCGTTTTCTTGTTTTTCCATAATCATCAATAATAGTGAATCCGCTGCTACCCGTGGATTGAACAAAAAACAAAAATATCTTGAGTACGACAATTTAAAGTGCAATTTCATCGTAGTCTGTGGCGACAACGCATTCTTTACTTAGGACGGGGTAGGAGGGACGGAGAGAAACGAGGAGTGTGATCCAGAGAGTGAGAGTGTGTGAGAGTGTGTGAGGAGGTGCGTAGATCAACAGATCGGCCACACACTCCACGGTAAACATTTGCGGCAGTTGTTGGGTTTATTTTGTGCTCGCTGCCGAGATGTGGGACACGACATGTCACGAGTCGGATGTACATATTTTTTGAGGGACCGTTGGTGCTTTCGCGCAAAGAAAAGATGTTGTGGATGTGAGTTCGGTCCAGCTCCGTTTCCCTAATGCAACATTTAACCGTTTAAAGTGAGCAGAGAGTGACCGTGAGGAGGACGGGGTGAGGAGAGTGACCGTGAGGAGGACGGGGTGAGGAGAGTGACCGTGAGGAGGACGGGGTGAGGAGAGTGACCGTGAGGAGGACGGGGTGAAAGTCCCCGGGCAGAGTCACTATGTGGTCCGCACACACACGGCTTGGGAAGCAGGTCCAAACTCTCTGGTTAAAACTCTACGGTACTGGAATGGCGATGGATCACTGGGTCCGGTCCAATACCACGACCGCATGAAGAACAAAGCGGGAGGAAAAGTGCTTCATGTGCCTGAGGAGGGCTGGGCACAACATGGATAACAGCAGGTTTAACAAGGTATAACCTCACAGACGGGTGTTGGGGAGAAGGCTGTTTGAGGCTCGTTACTCTATGTGTAATAAAGTAATCCTCGTATGTCGACCGGGCGGCTTTTATCGTTTAGAAGACATTGTGAACTATCCACACAACATCGTTTCATCGAGTTTCAAACATCTCATCAAAACAGTGTTTCTCAGTGTGTTTGTGTCACTTGCTGAAACCACATTTTACAATAATGTGGTTGTGTAAGCCCGTTTTCTCATTCGGTGTGCAAATGTATAATTCGGATATTCTTATCAAATGTATCAGGTGAATGATTTTCGTATATCTATTTCGTATATCTATTTTTCATCTGGTTAAAGATCTACACAGCTTGTGTTTCCGCCCTGGCGGGTGTGTTCACACGAGCCTCGCGCGGTTCTTCATCACACTCTTCGCTTTTCTGTCTTTTGAAGTTTCCCAGAGCCGCTCGTCTTCTCGTTCAAATGTTTAAGCCTGAAACTTTCATTTTCAGACTTAATATCGATTCCAGCCTAAAACTGTTCTCCTCTTCCGGTTAGTGGCACGCTCGAATGTTACGTTTCTCAGTCTCTCGGATTATCGTGCAAACGCACAAAAATGTGATTACTTGTACTCCACAGTTTGAAGTTAATGCCAATGAATCTATGCGTAGTTTTACGCTCCGTAGAGCATACTGATTTAATATACGAATGCACAATAATTGACAAAAATACCTATAATGTTGCATTCGGGAAAAGTCATTTACAGTGTTTGACAGACTAGACGTATTTTTGTACGTCTGATTTACTAATGTAACATTACGTGGTTTGTTTTGTCACTTTGTTTCAGCATAATTTAAATGAACAGCAATTTAACCTGACACATAGCAGACAACTTCTTTAACATTTTATGATGTACTAATTGTATGATTATATATATATATATATATATATATATATATATATATATATATATATATATATATATATATATATATAATGTATATATATGTGTGTGTGTGTGTGTGTGTGTGTGTGTGTGTGTGTGTGTGTGTGTGTGTGTGTGTGTGCTTTTGGCTTTGATATATACTTTTTGATGTTCATTTGCTGTGTGCTTCCTGTGTGTTACGTACCCCTCCCCACTCCTTTAGTGTTACTTATCTGTGGAGACTTCCCTACTCAGTGATAAATTCACCCCTGATAAGGAAAGTCATATGTTAAATGCGAATATAATATGACAGTTGTTAGACAAGAGCCTGTCGGAACCATACGACCAACAAAGAGTTTTCAGTTTTATAATTGTGACATCTGTGGTGTGTTATTCCATAGTGAATGAAAGACAAAGCGATTTTAAGCATATAAGTGATTGTCAAGTCAAAAATAAATAAAGCATTAGATAATTGGATAATTAAAAGAATAAAACAGAATAGGTCAAATATGGTAGTGATTTCTTGATGTTCAATTACTTAGCAGTCCATTGTAGAGCTTTGGGTTGAAACAAAGAGATGCATCTCATAATATGCCATATATTATGGCCTTAAAAGTAAGCCTTGAGAATATGTGAAATTTCAAGCGTCAAACCTATAGAATAAGTTAAACCTCATCTGTGGGTCTCCTGTCATCTCATATGATCTCCATGAGCCTTGTGTATACTCCACACCTCCGCATAGGGAGAAATAGCCTGTATCGATCATTTAATGCAAGTGGAGAAGCTAAATTATCCTCAAATCCCATTTCATTTGACAGGCAGCATTTGTTACTCTGTGCTGTCACCACCTCCCCCATCTCACCCCCCCATCTCACCCCCATCTCACCCCCCATCTCACTGCATGTCATTCTCCTGTCATACTTCAGCTCGAGCACACGTGAAATATGCATGTCCCATGTGGCACATTTTCAGCATACCATGAGCAGGGAGGAGAGCTTCAAATCACCTAACAACTGGCATAGTGCACTGTCACACTGTATATACAACATGTATGTTTATATATCTTAAACCAGCATGCCTGTCTGTGTAGCATTAAAGTGTTATTCTGGTTGCTCGCGTACATTTTACATGTTGGCTTTAGCTCTGATATTTGTAATTGAAGATGTTAATGGCTTTATCAAAGAAGATAATTATCTCATGATGCTGAACTTGTATATTTGAAAGCTTGGTGTGTGTGTGTGTGTGTGTGTGTGTGTGTGTGTGTGTGTGTGTGTGCGCGTGTGTGTGTGTGTGTGTGTGTGAGGGGGGTTTAGGCACAACATTATTTATTCACAATTACTGTCCTGTGTACTGTCACTACAAAATCCCCAACATTATAGTAGTGCATTGTGTGTATTTGTATATATGTAAAAAAAAACAAAAACATGGCATTTGACATTGTGGCAACACATTTTTGCAGAAAAAAAATATTATTTTTTAAAGTTTATTTGTAATAATGGACACACCCCATAAAATCAGGAATACAAGACCCTTTGTGTGCGCATGAGTGTTTGTCCTAGTGTTGAAAGAGAAAGAAAAAAAGGCTGCTGAATTTTAATGGCGAACCCCCAGCCTGTGAGAGGACTGATCTCTCTCCTGTCCCCTGGTTTGTGTCTCAGGTCCCGGGCTCCAGATGTCCCGCCCCCTGGAAGCGTCCTGGGTACAGGCCCATCAGAGTGTGACGGCCAGGCAGGACGAGAGGACGCCTGGGCCGCTTGGCCTCACAGCAGCCACGGACGTCTCGCACGGGCTTCAACTGGACCAGACACACGGCACGAGTCTGGCCATGCTCTGATGTTCTAGCATGGATGGCGCCAGTCACAGAGCCTGTGCCCTCTAATGAGACTACCGCTACAAAGTGGAGGACTAGAAACTACAAAAGGACTACACCTCAATTTCCTGCTTTGTCCTGTGAACTCTGAATTAACTTAATGTTTTAAAGGACTTCCTCAACCACTGCTGGAATTACTTGTTCTCCCTCAAACTACATATTTGTGTGTTTTTGTTTTTCTTTCACATTTTCTCTGTGATTCTCATAATGGAGCTGCATGTGGGATTGTGGAATAATGACTGGACCTCGTTTGTTCGGTTCTGGTTCACTGTCCTGCTCAGTCTGCACGTGCAGTTTGGCCCTGTCACTTCCTGCCCTAAAGAGTGCCGCTGCGACAAGACATACGTTTACTGCAATGAGAAGAGTCTGACATCTGTTCCTTTGGGAGTACAGGAGGGGTACAAAACCCTGTTCCTCCACAACAATCAGATCAACAATGCTGGCTTCCCATTAGAGCTACACAACGTGGCCTCTGTGGAAACAGTCTCCCTGTATGGGAACCAGCTGGACGAGTTCCCCCTCAACCTGCCTAGGAATGTAAAGGTGCTTCATCTGCAGGAAAACAACATTCAGACCATATCTAGGGCAGCGCTGGCCCAGCTACCTAAGCTGGAAGAGCTGCACTTGGATGATAACTCCATCTCCACTGTAGGCGTGGAGGAGGGGGCATTTCGGGAAGCGGTCAACCTCAAGGTCCTCTTCCTCACAAAGAATCACCTGAGCAGTGTCCCCATTGGATTACCGGCTGACCTGCAGGAGCTGCGTTTGGATGAGAACCGAATCGCTGATGTAGATGAGGAGGCCTTTCAGAATGTCACCAGCCTACAGAGGCTGCTGCTTGATGGGAACCTGTTGGAGGATGAAGCAATTGCTCCTGGAACCTTCCTGAATTTGGTCAACCTGAGAGAGCTGTCTCTGTCCCGTAACTCTCTTACAACCCCCCCACCATTGCTTCCTGGAACATCCCTGATCAAACTCAACCTGCATGAGAACCAGATGAAAGAGATTCCTGTGACAGCATTTTCCAACCTCAGAAAGCTGGAGAGGCTGGATATCTCCAATAACCTTCTTCAAGCTTTGCCACAGGGAGTCTTTGATGGGCTGAGAAGCCTAATGTATCTCAACGTTAGGAACAACAACTGGCACTGTGACTGTACAATTAAATGGGTTATTGCTTGGCTCAAGTCTCTGCCTCCCTCTCTGAATGTTCGTGGGTTCACATGCCACAGACCAGAGAGTGTGCGGGGCATGGTAATCCGAGAACTCACACTGGATACCCTTGAGTGCCCAGACAGCACAGAGCTCTATCCATTTCCCACTCAATTACCTTCATCACATTCAACATCTCACGGAACCACCAACCCTTCCAAAACCACCCACATAAGCACCATCTCATCCACGTCATTCTACCCACCCTCTCCTGGTCACACACCCCCAGGGCCTCATTTTCCCCCTGGGCCATTTCCACCCTACGATGACCCCTTAAAAATGTCCCTGTATGTTCTGAACTCCACCTCCATAGAAGTAAACTGGGAGTCCTATTTTACTGTGGCCGCTTACAAAGTCACTTGGATCAAGAGGAGTCAGAATTTAATGACGGACATAAGCCACGAGAGGACAGTGCCAGGAGGTCAACGCAGGCTTGGCCTCTTCAACTTGGAGCCCAGATCTGTCTACCGTATCTGTGTTTATGTTCTGGACACGCTCAACAGCTACAGACCAGGAGAGGATACCATTTGTTCTGAGGTCAAGACTAAGTCTGTGTCTAGCAGCTCCAACAAGGCGGAGTCAGAGCAGGCCGCCCAGCAGGACAACACCTCCACGCTCCTGCTAGCCGCCCTCATAGGTGGGGTCGTGCTGGTTGTCTTGGTAACTCTTCTCAGCCTGTTTTGCTGGCACATGCACAAAAAGAGCAGGTCGTCCTCGTCCAAATGGAAATATAATAGGGGCAGGAGAAAGGACGACTACTGCGAAGCTGGCACTAAAAAGGATAACTCCATCCTGGAAATGACTGAAACCAGCTTTCAGATAGTCTCACTGAACAATGAGCAGCTCTTAAAGGGTGATTTCAGAATTCAGCCCATCTACACACCAAATGGAGGCACTGGATTCAGAGACTGCCACCATAGTAACAATAGTATCACATATTGCAAGAACAGCAATGTTCCCAGTGTGGACCTCTGCCACACGTGATACTACAACCATTTTCAAAATGTAGTTCAACATATACTGTACAATATACATATATATATTTACAGGTTGGCTCTACATGATAATTTATACTATGGATAATTATGTGGAATTCAGCAGTTTTTTCTTAGTAAATATGATATGGATGGTTTTGTAGTTACTGGGCTTGCCATGGATTTGCTAAAGGCTGCTGGGGTGGTGTTTGTACAATCATGGCACATTGGATGTCTGCAGCATTCTCCCGCTCTCGTGGGCCTCATGGGTGTTAGCGTGGGCCTGGATATGTTGTTAACCACACGATCACAATATGCCCTTTGCTCTGAAATACAGCAACCCCTTCATTGAACAGTAGTTAAGATAACAGAGTGGTCGGGAAAACTAAACACTGCTGATTAGCCTGCAGTGAAATAAAAACCGGAGCACAGCTTTTCTTTTTTTGTAAAGAAATGAAGTGCACTTTCTTAATGTGGCAGAGAGTGTAAGTTGCTCAGGAAATGAGCTTTTGTGAAAGTCACATTGGAAGAGAAAAGGTCGAACTTTTCAACAGTCCAAGGCCTCTATATGGCTATGTGAACACTGCTGAATGAACTAGTGAGAATGAAAGTAGTGCTCTGCAGTCCACCAGGAAAGGTGTCTTTGCTTGCGGCCACCAGAGGGCAGTTTTTTCCTCTTGAGGACAACTTTCACTGCAGAAATAGAATTCTTTCAACATCACTCAAATGATCCGTTTCCTCTATTTCACGTTGCTTTTTTTGGTCTTTTGGTTGGTCTTTTTTTGGTACAAATACACTAGTTTTGTCTTTTTCTTTCTGAATAGCATTTAACTTTGTGGGCTCACACAAGTTGTTCCTCAATGTTGAATTATTCAGGAGACACTTAATCTAAACTGACAGTCTGTGTGTCTCTCTTTTGTGTGCCCCAATTACCCTTTCTAATTATTTTGAAAGATTTACAGATTAGACCAGAGCACTATATACATCTCTCTCTCTCTCTCTCTCTCTCTCTCTCTCTCTCTCTCTCTCTCTCTCTCTCTATCTCTCTGTCTGTCTCTTTCTATCTCTTTTCCCCCAACTATCTGTTGAATTGGAGCATTCCACAGGTATAGTACCCACTCTGACTTAAAAAGCTAAGCCTTTTATTTCTGCTTTTCTGATCACGGCTCATTTAATTAGGCATTTCATCAGATAGTATAATGAATTGACGCCCCCAACAAAGGTTACTTTGGAAAAGTAAACTGGCACATGCCAGAGCTCTGAGATGTGTCTGCCTTCAGATCCTTGCATGAGTGCAATTAAAACTATTTTTAATGCTGTGCTGGTTTTCTAAAGCAGGGTGCCTAGTTAGGAATTCTGGCTTACCAATGGAGAAGTCTTTATTATGCACTGCTACTCATTCACTTTATTTGCTCTGACAAGATTTAATTTTTTGGGCCAAGTTCAAAGAGTCCTGCCTCTCTATCCCCCCACTCATAATCCCTGGGTCAAAGAGGAAAAACTAATATGCAGACATTAGGTTTGCCAGATTCAGGAGGGCTAAGGAAGATGAGGAAAGGGCAGTTGGCGACCTCAAATCTTGACGTGACAATGTTTTAATAAACAAATACATGGAAACCTATTGAATCATAAACTAGAAGACTAATATGAAGGGGCTTGGATTATTATGGATATGGTAACTGTACATTTTAATAATGCAGCCTTGATCTGTCTACGTGTTTGATGTGTAAACCCAGGAGAATGTTTTTCATGTGGCAGAAACATATGTTTATCTCCTAGGAAGGGCTGCTGGATGTCTTAGGTCATCAAAGTCTTTCACACTTTGTACAACCTCACTGCACAGTGCACCATCATCTCCTAAGATAGCCCTAGGACAAAAAAGGACCTTTATTCTGTTTTTTGTTTAAAGCCTTTTAACTGATGTGCTATCCATTAACCATTCATCCCAAAGTCCCACAGTCACAGTAAAGCATAAAATCCTCCTAACTCTTACTGACAGAGGTACATTTGTGAACACAAAAGCCCAGACACATTTAGGCATTTGGATAGGCATCTGGGAATGGATGCAGTGGTGGGAATTCAAATAAATAACTGGAGTTAATCCATTGGTCACATAAATCTATACTATGGCTTTCTCCAGTAGCTTTTGACAAGGAGCAGTCTAATGCTGTTTTAAGTGGTGCAAATTATTCTAGATGTGTTCTCACCACATAGAACGGAAGTGCCCAGACCGAGTCCAGCCTGTATGTGCTTGCCTGGAAGCTTTTTTAAAATTCTGGGACAAGTTCATGATAGAAGTGAACAGGTTTGGTCTACGCTTCATCTACAGTAGTGCAGTAGTTAGCCATGGTTAGTTTAGAGAATGTCAAACCACTTTGTGGCTTGAAGACGAGGAACTGTTGATAACAGCATTTGTTACGGATGCTGGAACAAAGAACCAAAAGGGAATCACAGAATGGCAGTTACTGCTGACAGCTAGTGAGACAATAAAAGATGACATTAGAGAAAGGACGCCGTTCAGCATAGTAATGAGTCACACTCACTCACTGGTTCTGAAGTGTATATTGTTCTGAGTTCTGATGAGCTGATAAACACAGTAGTGCTTCTGTGTCTGTATTTCTCTGTAAGGATCGTTCTGAGCTTCTGTCTGCATTCAGCACATAGTTGACCCTTTTCCTGAAGAAGCACATGAAATCATATGGGAATAATTACAGTTAATGGTGGTCATTTAGACAAAACCCTATTCCAAGTGATGCTGAAAAACATTTAAGACCTTTAAGAGCATGTAGATCTCTTTACTCTTTGTGAGGAGGTTCATACCTTTTGATGTGGCAAAAAATTACAATTGCCAATTATTTAATTTTGACAAAGGGCACTTGTTTGATTAGCTTTGTGTAATAAGATGGAGATATCAAATTGATTTGGTTTCTCTGAGAATATAAAGGCCTCTGAACACATCTGTGTGGTCATGTTAATATTGGCAAACTGAAGCCATAACATATTTGGGAATGTTGAGCAGAACTTTTCAAATATTATTTTCATACAGTCAGACTGTTTTTAACAGTAAGAAAGCATTTATCTATCATGATAATTCCTTCACTCAGTTGCATTAAGGTTTTCTTTTGGTTTTTTGTTTTGCTGTGTTTTGGTTGTAGACTGGATTAATTCGATAATTCAGTGAGATGCATAGGAACCAAAGCAACATTTTATTCTCTTTTTTGGCATTGCAAATAGTTTGTCATTGTCCCATGTATGTGCCTTGATATGAACTTACAATGTAGTCCTTGAAACCTTTAATGTTTTTGCACAAACTGTACATAGAGGAGTGAAACTTTTTTGAAAATAAAGGAGCTGTTGGATTTGGATCATTACTGAACATTGTGAGTTTGAATTGTTTACATTGTTGACAATTGAAAATAATATACGTACAGCATTAATGTACGTATACATACAAGTACATCATGTTTAATAATTAATGCTCCATAGTCCAATTGCAAATTAGGTTACATTTCACATCTCTACTAAAGTGACCTCTAATACATTTATATATACACTATATTGCCAAAAGTATTCGCTCACCCATCCAAATTATTGGAATCAGGTGTTCCAATCACTTCTATGGCCACAGGTGTATAAAATTAAGTACCTATGCATGCAGACATTTACAAACATTTGTGAAAGAATGGGTTGCTCTCAGGAGCTCAATGAATTCCAGTGTGGAACTGTGATAGGATGCCACCTGTGCAACAAATCCAGTTGTGAAATTTCCTCACTTATAAATATACCAACAGTCAACTGCCAGCTGTATTATAAGAAAATGGAAGTGTTTGGGAATGACAGCAACCGAGCCATGAAGTGGTAGGACACGTAAACTGATGGAGCAGGGTCAGCGGACGCTGAAGCGATTAGTGTGAAGAGGTCACCAACTTTCTGCAGAGTCACTACAGACATCCAAACTTCATGTGGCCTTCAGATTAGCTCAAGAACAGTGCTCAGAGAGCTTCATGGAATGGGTTTCCATGGTCGAGCAGCTGCATCCAAACCACACATCACCATGTGCAATGCAAAGCGTCAGATGCAGTGGTGTAAAGCACGCTGTCACTGGACTCTATGGCAGTGGAGGCACGTTCTCTGGAGTGACTTTCCATCTGAGACTGAGAGCCAGGCTTTCTCATCCAAAATCAGTATGTGACCTCACAAATGTGCTTCTGGAAGAATGGTCAAAAATCCCCATAAACACACTCCTAAACCTTGTGGACAGCCTTCCCAGAAGAGTTGAAGCTGTTCTAGCAGCAAAGGGTGGATCAACGTCATATTGAACCCTATGGATTAGGAATGGAATGTCACTTAAGCTTATATGTGAGTCAAGGAAGGTGAGCGAATACTTTTGGCAATATACTGTAGTGTATAAATATATAACCAAAAAGCACTTTCTTACAAGTGAGCTAAAATACATTTTATAAATGACCAAACATATAATCAAACCTAAAGATGAAGACAAGCCTGGAGCAATGCTGATCAATATTGACATGGACTTTGTTTTTGGCCCTGTGGGGTTCAGTGTAGTCACTCACCCTTTTAAACACTTCAGTAAGTAACATGCCTTCTGCAGTTCTATGTTCCCAAAGTGCACTTTAAAATCCAAAAACCATAGATATCTTGTTTGTAACAGATAGCATCTGAAGTTACAATGGCAGTGTACATGTCCTGCAGATTGGCTGGATGACATTTAGCACAGAACATTTTCTGAAAAATGGGAAAAGGAAAATCCCCACGCATGTATGACTTTGTCCCAAAATTCTCAAGGCATTTTATGTACTTTTAAGGAAACTGTAACCTGGTGAATTTGTTCCTGGGGCTCAGCAGCCTAAGAGGGTTAAAACCCTCTGAGGTCATGCTGGTGTTTGACCCATAAATAATTAATATTTAATTTTACTTCGTGGCATCGGTCATTCATTGGTGTGATCTTTAATTATATGCCAGATTGATTGTGATTAGTAAGGTCACCAGTTATGTCTTGTTTCTTAGAAATGCACAGAACCATTACTTTTGACATCTAAACTGTTGACAATGTCTCTCACTGATTTATTGATTTCCAGACTCATCATGGTCCGCTTTAGCGGTATTTGCACTGTATGTGTTATGTTAAAGAGAAATCAAATGATTCAGATCCAAATTGCAAATCTAGATTCATGTTAAAAAATGTTCCTACTCTCTTGTGAGGTGTGTGGGTAACTGTTCACTTATCACGGTTTGACTGAAATGAATATGGACCATTTTATGTATAAAAAGGGCTCTATTCTTGTATGGTTCACGTTATATACAGATGTAAACAAGCTAAAATTAAATGTGACATTCTGCAGTTTTACTGCATAGTCATTGTTTCTTTTCATATCTGGTGTATAAAGTACAAAGGCAAAACAAATCAAATTGCCACTGTTTCATGTGTATGTATGTGTTGATGAAACAAATTAATAGTTATATCCTACCAAATTGCTTATGTTTTATAACAGCTTGCTTTCAGTTCTTGCTGAAGTATCAAATATATTTAATTCAGCAGTATAATATTAATCAAAGATTTATGACTCCTTTAAACATACGTTGAATGCACGGATATTGTTTATCCCCCCATCAGCAGCTGAGTTTTAGAGTTCATATGTGTGTGCATGTAATGGTGTGTTTCTCCTTGCTGGAATGTCTCTGATGGTTCATTCTCTCCTATCTCAGTGCTGGATAAATCAGCTTTACATGTACAGGTTGTTTAAAGAGAAGCACTTTGATGCATAGTTTGCAAGCTAACCAGCTAGCTTTATGTCCATACAAAGTGTGATTATGTTATCTTTATACAGCACACGTTTATGTCCATACAAAGTGTGATTGTTCTCTTTATACAGCACACTTTAGGAGGTGCAGAGTTGAAATAGGAAAAGAGATGAAAAAACCATTTTGAGTGAATTTAGTTTGACTTTTATGTTGACCTGCTCGTTCTGTTAGAGAGGAACATTTTCACTTGTTCCTACTATACTGGCTTATTAGTTTTTGCATTTCAGAACATGTCTTCTGAAAGGAACAATTAACTGAGACTCCCAGGTTTCTGCACCTCCATTGCAAGGTAGAGACCAAACTAAGATTTAATTCTCCCTGGGATACCGTTGGTCTGTGTGAGAAAGAAAATTAGTGTAAATGAGTGTGAGTGATAGGATGTGTGAGAGTGTGTGAGAATGTGTCAGAGTGTGTGAAGGTCAGTGCTGTGTACGGTATGTCTGTGATTATTGGATGGATTTGCACACATTAGCAGTAAAGCAGCTTTTCAGTGATGGATTGAAATTGCCCTGTTTTTTATTTTGTTTTTTATTCTTTGAAAGAAGGTTTTTCATTTTCTTTCAGAAATTATTGAGGTTCTAATGGTGTTCTGAATGCATTCTGCATGGAGATGGAATGCATATTTACACAAGAAGTGAATGAGACTGAGAAGTGCACGCATGTACAGCTCATTTCCTGCTCACACCAGCTCAAATGCTCAGCAGAAATCAAACAGAATTAAACATGCAATACAAACAATTTGAATTCCAATCTGAATCCCTTCAGCACCCAAGTCTGAATAACAGATGTGACTAACAGCAACAAATCTCTTGGTTGCATACAAGATCAGAACATAAAACAGTGCTCTCATCATGACTGATCCATGTCTTTTGACTTGTGCCAACCACAGTAAATACACAACTGTGTGTATTTTGTGCTTACTTGAATTGTGCTTTACAGGAAATAACCACACAAGTAGATTCTGAAGTGTGCTCTAAATCAGGGGTTCTCAACTGGTCTCAGCCCGGCACCCACATTTTCTCATTGTCATTAAGTCGCGACCCAGTTTTATACAGTACAAATGTTATAACAAATTAAAAGGGTAAACCATGAACAGTTACCATGAAAACATGATTGGTTCTCATGCTGGGCTCCAGACAAATAAATTACTCAAGGAGCCAGTAGGTCCTAAAAGGAAAAAATCAGGCACCAATAACTTTTTCTAGGTGCCATAATAATATACACCGACGTAATTTTTTTGGGGGGGGGGACGCAAAAGCCGGCTTTGGTCCCCCCCAGTTTTTACGGTTAAAACCAAATATTTAAATAGCGATGAATCCATGTCCCCCCCCACTTTTGAAATCAAAATTACGTCCATGATAATATACAAACTAATAAGCATTGCAACACTCACATCAGATCAGCTGTTATTTAGGATATCTGCCATCCAACATGTCTGATGTCTTTCTCTTCCTTGTAACTGTGATTAAGCTGGTTTCATGTTCGCATATTTGGCAACACACTCTTGAGTATATCTATCTCTTTGTGGTGGTCAGTTTTTTTTCAATAGCTTTTAAACAGTCCATCATAAGACCACAATACAAATTATGTTACACAAAGTGCATCCTAAACAACATACATGGTCAGCTTTTGTCAAATATTTCAATAGGTTTTTAAATGTCCATCATAAGAGCATAAAACAAGTTATAGTATATTAAGTGCATCCTAATCAACAATCTTGTTTTGTGGACTTATGATGGACAGTTTAAAATATTTAACAAAAACAGAGTGCGTGTCACGGTGAGGGGGCCGGGTCGCCACCAGAGGGCGCGCATCCCGGCCAGCAGCCGATCCCATCACACACCCCCGCGCACGCAGCCACTCCCACAGTCGCAATCACCATCATACTGAGCACCTGTTTCTTGTTTACTTTGCACTTCTTAAGCCCGCAGGTCGTCTGGTCCAGTGCTGCACATTGCCGCTACACGAGCGTCTCTGGTTGATAGCACGTCCCTACCGTGTGTGTACGTTACGAACTTCACCTTGCATCCACAGTATATGCGCTACGAGCTTTACCTTGCATCTACAGTGTATGCATCTACACCAGGGGTACTCAACTGGCGGACCGCGGTCCGGATCCGGACCCGAACGCAGCCCTGTCCGGACCCAATCTCATTCCTGATTAACTGGTTACGGACCAAAACAAAACCGGAGCATTTATTTCAGGGCTATTGAAAAAACACTCCGTCACGAGTGTTACGTTTGCCACCCCCGCTCAACAACTTACGTTCGACACCCCCCACCCCCCACCCCCGCTCAACAACAAGCCTGCCTGGTTGACGCTTCGCGTGTGCGCGAGTGCCTCGCGCGCTGTCGGTTCGCGAGGTCGTGCACCTCTCGAATTTTGTAACTTCGCGCCGCGCTTCAGCGCAATGAACAAAGTCACGTTTTCTGGGTTCATACACCTTTATAAGGTGGAATTCAAGCACTTGTACGTCACTTTCAAGGTCCATTTCAATATTTCCCAGCATGTTAAACATAATTAAGTTAAATATTTATACATATACTCGAAATAATTCGCTTTTTATCACATTATTTAATGGTTGTTTATTTAAAAAACGCCCAATCTTCACGTCTTCACGTTCTCTCATGTTTCGTCCTGGAATTACAAGAGGCTCGTATTTGTTAACCTAATACAGGAGAACTGTTCAGTTAGACAGATATTTGTTGTGAAACCAAGTAGTTACAATTTCAAGCATTTTAAAGTACTTTAACCTAAATTCCAGCACTTTTCCAACCTGAAACATATAGCAACATTAAAATTGGTCAGGTAAATGTTCATTCCCCTGTTTTGAGGGGTGTTTCTACCACATATCGTTTCGGAGAACACTGCAGTGACGCTCGCGAAAGTATAAACGCCTCCACCGTTCGCGCACCCCCTCCCCCGCTCAACAACTTACGTTCGCCACCCCCGCCGCACCGGACCTCAGGTCACAGGTATCTGCCAAAATTGGACCGCGGACAGTTTTAGTTGAGTACGCCTGATCTACACTGTCCGCGACCCACCCAGAACGTGTCCGTGACCCACTTTTGGGTCGCAAACCACCAGTTGAGAGTCACTGCTCTAAATCTTAAACTACAAACACATCTATGTCCAAGGTTTGGTCTTGCCTAAGACACATTTGACAATTAAATTGATGTTGCATTTCTCTTGCCTTGTCCATTATTTTCCTTCCTCATCCAAACACTCTAAAAGCTCCTGTAAATTGAAATGAGCATTTATACAGAAATTCCTCTTCTCCGTTTGTGTCGTGTCACTGGTGTGCTTCGGTACGTGTGTAAAAACACTGGCTCTGATTGGCTACCATAACGCTGCCTTAGCCAATCACTTAT
The DNA here is from genome assembly GCF_052324685.1 of Brachyhypopomus gauderio. Lineage (NCBI taxonomy): Eukaryota > Metazoa > Chordata > Actinopteri > Gymnotiformes > Hypopomidae > Brachyhypopomus > Brachyhypopomus gauderio. Next base: position 24,696,063 of record NC_135219.1, read on the forward strand.
TGACTTGTTAAGTTAAACAGGTGTTACACCGAGAACTATGACCTATCGAGATCTGTTACTCCTCACTAGCCTGGGCAGCGGTCTGCTTAGATTACTGTTAGTATATCAATATATAGTAACGCACTGCTTTTAATGACCAGTAACGTCAACGGAGTTGTAACGACAGGAATTAATTAATTAATTATATTATCCCGTTACTGACAAAATGACGCCGTTACCTAACGCCGTTAAAAATAAGTTTAACGTTATTATTCGTTAACAGTGTTGTTATTCACAACACTGATAACTTCACATCTGTCTGAAAAATCATGAATCATTGATTGTTTATTGGTGATATACACCAGAGATGGGGACTCGTGTTTGGGACTCATACTCGAGTCGCACTTAAGTCGCATATACAGTGACTTCAGACTTGCATTCAAAAGACTTGGACTCGTGATTTGAGACTCGTGAATTATTTGTAATGTTCTTTTTCATTTGACAATTTCTTCTCCGCCTGTCTGTATGCTTTTCACTTCCCCCTGACGTAACGTTTTCAGTGCGCATACCCTTGCGATGGTCGCGTCGTGTCAAGTATAAACCTGGCTGTAACGTACTGATACGGGCAGACAAGGATCCAAGTGCGGATAACAGCCGCTTTTATTGAAACAGCAATTATGAAGTGATCAAACAGGCGAGTAACTCTGTTCAGGGGGTGTAATGCAGGAGTGATGTGATCGTAGTCAGGACAGTCCAGGGTCACGCCGATGAGACAGAAGCCAGGAGGTACAAAGGGACTAGGCAGGGGACAAGGTCTAGGAGGAGAGCAGAGGTCGGTACACGGGAGAGCAGTAACACTGAGAAAACGCTGGGTATGTGGCATGGCAACAATACTTCGCAACCCGGAAGAGAGAGGAGGAAGCTTAAATAGTAGCAAAAGGGGAGGGGCGATGAGCGACAGGTGAACCGCATCACACGGGTATCATGTGCTGTTCCTGACAGTGGCTTTACGTGACACAAATGCGCGCACCGCAAACCATCGCGATCATGGCAGTGTTGGTGAGGACACTTGGGTACACAAACTTCACACAAGTAGTAAATAGAAGAGCAGCATGTGGCATAAAAATACAGGACGCTGATTCCACCACATCTAATTTTATTCACCACCTGAAAACCCACCCGGAAAGGTTAGTCACTGCATGAAAGGTTATTAGCATCTGCTACAAACAAGCTTAGCATCACAGTTAATGAGTTACTTGTAACAATCTAATGTTTACCCAGTTAGCTTGGTATTGACTTGCCACCAGTGCACCAGTAGAGAGGGTGTTCAGTCATGAGGGCCTCATAATGCACCCTCACCGAGCCAGGCTAAGTGCAAGTACCCTGTCAATCCTGATCTTTTTAAAATGTAATGTGTTAGTTGCGTAAACATTTTCCTTGACTTGAGAGACTTGAGACTTGACTTGGACTTGAGAACAAAGATTTGAGACTTGACTTGGACTTGCAAAAAATGACTTGTGAGCATCTCTGATGATACACTCACCGGCCACTTTATTCACTTCATTAGGTACACCTTACTAGCATCAGGTTGGACACCCTTTTGCCTTCAGAACTGTCTTAATCCTTCATGGCATAGATTCAACAAGGTACTGGAAACATTCCTCAGAGAGTTTGGTCCATATTGACATGATAACCATGCAGTTGCTGCAGAAATCTAGACCAGCCTCAGTTTCCTGTTCTTAGCTGACAGGAGGGGCACCCGGTGTGGTCTGCTGCTGTAGCCCATCCACCTCAATGGTCGACATTGTGCGTTCAGAGATGCTCTTCTGCATGTCTTGGTTGTAATGAGGTACTGTTGCTATTCTATCAGCTTGAACCAGTCTGGTCATTCTCCTCTGACCTTTGGCATCAACAAGGCATTTGCGCCCACAGAACTGCTGCTCACTGCTGCTCACTGGATATTTTTTCTTTTTCTGACCATTCTCTAATCCTAGAGATAGTTGTGCATAAAACATCCCTTAAATCACTTAAATCACCTTTCTTCCCGATTCTGATGCTCGGTTTGAACTGCAGCAGATCGTCTTGGCCATGTCTACATGCACTGAGCTGCTGCCATGTGATTGGCCAGGGTTGCAACTACATACTTTCTGAGGTGTATGCAAACATACTATCGGCGCCCCCACACTCCACCCCCACCAACTCGACAAATAATTTTCTGGCATCGATTTGGCTCTAGTGCAGCGCCCCTATGCGTCGCATACGCTGCATACCCCCTTTTTGCGCCACTGTGATTGGCTGATTTTGACATTTGTGTTAATGAGCATTTGTACAGGTGTACCTAATAAAGTGGCCGGTGAGTGGAGAATAAATGTCAATGGTTATACAATATGAATAGAGAATCCAAATCAATCTTTTTATCTTTCCCTTGCACCAAGATTAACAAACTACCATCACAAACAAGATGTGCAGATGCTTGAACTGAACTGATAAGTACTAATTCTGCAGGCATGGCTCTCATATCATATCTCATATCACCTTTTAAATCAGCTGAATTTTCCTGTTATGGTGATGACTAGCAAACCTGACAAATCTGCCAATGTTGAGTGGTTTAGCTCTTGTAGCCTCAATATTGATAACAATAAGGTTACTTATTGTCTCTTCCCTGTCACAGTTGTATGTAAATGTTTCTTAATAATGTTGAGAGCTAAGAAGCTGATCTCCCAGGATGCATTGCTCACTGGTAGGGCTCTGGCAAGCCTCCACAGATGAAAAAGCTCTTGAAAGACATCCCTATGAGGTTCAACCAACAATGAACACTTTGTAGTCTTTGCATATCCCACTTTACATCTTCCTTTGCAAAAGTCTCTTTGTTTGGTTTGAGATCTTCAGAATAACACTGATAAATTTATTTCAAATGAGAAACATCTGGCTGCTCAAGGAAACTGCTTCTGTTTAGTGTTAGTATTTTTCAATTTTTGCATTAGGTTCACAATTTTCTTTGGAGAAATGCCTGTCAAGTTCTCCAACTGTGGTGTCTCTGATGGGATACAATACATAATCCATCTTGCTCCCTTATTACCCTTATATTGACCTGTTATAGACACTATCCCATATTTTAGCTCTGTTTTACCTTTGTTTTTGAGACAAAAATGCATTTCATTAGCTATATTGCATTGTGTAGCTGTATTTACAATATCTTTCCACAGATTAACAACAAATGACTTCCTTCTGTATTGCTGAAACGACTCTTCCAATGCATGAACACAGACACAGCTAGGTTACATGAAGGAGAATGAATGGTGTCAGACTGCATCTTTGAATCCACAAGGAGCCTTTGAAAAGATCCAAGAACACTAATAAGGGTTAGATTCAGTTGATTTAGTAATCCTTGAGCATATACAGATCTTCTGCAGTTTGTTTTTGCAATGTCATGCAAAAACAACACAATAGGTAATCTATCCATCAGATTTCATAAAGGTTTCTACATGTCCATCTATGACCAATATATAAACAAAAACTTTGTTATTTACCTCTTCTGTCTCACTGTGTCCTCTCTGAGCAATATTTGTGGTTGTAGTCACGCAAAGAACTTCAGCTACTATTTTAAGCTAATGCAGATTCTCCTGGCCTTTTTTCCTTTTACTCCATATTCATTGCATCCATCATAGAAATAGCTGCAACCACATCCTTCTTGTGTTTAACCCATGTACGTATGGCATTAACATGACCTTCTGACTTTTTATGTCCTTTATACCCACATCTTTGATTACTGCCTTTTACCACTGCGAGAATCCCAAGTGTGAACTGAATACAGATACTGGGTTGTTTGGCAGAGGAACCAAACAACCCAGCAATACTTACAAAGGAAAAGTCAGTCCTGGCTTTGCAAATACTCAAGCTAGGGGAAATGTTTGCACCATTCCACCATTCCACCTGTTTGTGGAAACACCTTTTAAAAAGGCAGTGCATGATCTGCTGGTGGTGACTGTGAAATATCTGAAATAAACCCCATAAACCCTTTACTTCAGAATGACTCAGAATTTTAAATTACAGATTTACAGTTCAAAGACATGCCATCTGTCCAGATCCATGCATATATCATTCAAAATATGAACAGTAACCCAGGGAACTACATATGAATTTCCTGAAGGGTGTGCTTAATATATTTCTGAAAGCTTATGTAAAAACCCATGAAAACATTTACATTTTATGGCATATGCACTTATCCAGAGCGACTTACATTTTATCTCATTATTATACAAGTGAGCAATTGAGGGTTAAGGGCCTTGCTCAGGGGCACCTCAGTCATGGCCTCAGGACTGGGAATCGAACCCACGACCCTCCGGTCACAAGACCAGTTCCCTAACCACCAGGCCATTCAAAGATACTAAATTAATGTAATGAGTCTTTTTAAATAAGGCAATAGTTTCAACTTTAAATAAAATAAACATTTCCTTTAAAATAGTTGCAGCTACCACACATACTATTAGCAGACACGCAATACTGATGAGGACTCGCAAAGGTGAGCACGGGACAAAATTAGCGCACAGAATAAATACTTAATACACACTGAGCACCGCGTGTAGCACATTGTACAAATGAGAGGAGTGAACACGTACACAAACAGCCACACCCACAGGAAGTATCATATAGACACAGACTACATCTACACACGCCTGAAAGGAGGAGTCCGGGCTAGACCGTGACATGAATGCTGCCTTTAGGCCAAGGAATTTGCTTGAGGATGCCGTTTAAAAAAATCTAATAGTATATTAAATTAATTCTAACACTATTGCATTTAACAAATATCGTATTCAGTTCATTCTAATACATTCTATCATAATGCTTAGATTGTGAAACATCATATGCTATAAGCATATGGGAGGAGGGAGGGGCTGGACGTGACATAACCCCCCCTCAAGGCGCGCAACTCCGGGGCACGCCAACCAGGGAGGGCCGGACAGACGCTGGGGACAGAGACACCATGACACAGAGGGAGACGAGCGGGCGAGGCCGAGGCAGGGACTACAGACACGGGGCAGGACGGATACAACGGCCCAAACTCCGGACGTATGGGAGGACCGGGACAAGGAATGGGCGGCGACGCAGGAACAGGGCCAGACGGGATAGGACGGGGAGCCGGCACAGAAGGAGGAGCCAAGGGAGCTGGACAAGACGGGGTCAAGGGTACAGGACTGGACGCTCGGGAAGACGGGGACACAGAGGCAAACAGACAGAGGACATCGGAGACAGGGACGGGAACAAAGTGGGTGATTACCTGGGGAACAGAGACAGGTACAGGGACACGGAGGACACCAAAAAGGACGGACACCGGGACAGGCACGCAGACGCGGACAGAGACGATCACAGGAACAGGGACCAACAGGAAGCCAGGGAGGGGGCAGGGCAACAAGGGGAACATAGGTAGGTGTAAAACAGGATCAGTAAGGGTGCCAGTGTTCGAACAGTACAGCAAGGGGTCATTCCCAGTCTCCCCAGGGCAAGGCAGTCTCTGCAGGGGCACTTGCAGACAGAGGAGTGTCCAGGGGCGCCGGTGTAGCCGGAGGAGGGTTCAGGGGAACAGGTAAATCTGGCAGAGGGACAGCGGAGACCGGGGAGGCCGTCGGACGGGCCGCAGGGACCTGCGAGGCCGGGCGATGGGCTGCAGGGACCGGCAGGGCCCGTTGGTCAGCAGCGGGAACAGGGGGAACAAGGGGGATCCCATGGAGCTGGGACGCAGACGGGACCCTGGGGAGCTCGGGTGCAGACGAGGAGGCTTCGGGAGGCCGGGTTGCCGTGCAGACGTCATCGGGAGACGTCATCAACGCAAAAGATGTTGGTGCTAACGCGCAGGTCAGTAATGATCACTTAGCTGCTAAATGTACTCCTAGTACGATAGGGTGACCAAACGTCCATATTTCCCGGGACATGTCCGTATTTCACATCCTGTCCCAGGCGTCGCGGGTTTTTTTTAAGTGAGGAAATGTCCTGGGGCGAGTTTCCCAAAACGTTCTTAGCGTTAAGTACTTCGTAACCTCGTTCTTACGTACGAGCTTAAGAAGTACTTAGCGCTAAGAATGTTTTGGGAAACTCACCCCTGGTTTTTAAATGACCTTCATTGGACCATTAAGACTGGATTAAACTTTCGTGAGTGGCCGTAGCGCGCGACTCCGCACGCGTTTATACATGACGCGTCACATTATTTGTGTTGTCTGCTCTCTGTGGTCGAAGATAAAGACTTACAAGAAGCGCTGCACATTGCGTCATTACGAACTACCGTCCAGAAAGACAATGTCGAAGAAAATCCAGCAGCTGTATGATGAGGAAAGGGAAGTAAAACAGGTTATTGTGAAGAGCGCCACAAATGTGGCTCTGACTGGGGATCACTGGACCTCTGTTAGCAACAAGAATTATCTTGGTGTGACAACTCATATTGTAGATGATGAATCTATAGACAGTGGTGCAAAAAGGGGGTATGCAGCGTATGTGACGCATAGGGGCACTGCACTAGAGGGGGCGCCAAATCGATGCTGGAAAATTATTTGCCGAGTTGGTGGGGGGGTGGGGGTGGAGTACGGGGGCGCCGATAGTATGTTTGCATACACCTCAGAAAGTATGTAGTTGCAACCCTGTCTATAGATGATGAAGATCCAGTCATTTGCTTTGAGCATGCAGAAGACCACTTCTAGGCACTATGGAGATCCCTGTGGCAAAGGCCTGGGAAATTAAAGAAAAATATACCATCTAAAATGGTATTAAAAAACATCTTCTGATTTACTTCAATTCTTCCAATATCCTGAGCAAAACTTCCAATATTAAACAACATTTTTGGTCAGAATTTCCAGTGTTCTGAACTGTTTTCTGCACTCATCTATTGATCAATGTAGTAGACTGGTGGAAAAATAAACAAGATGTTGAAGTTTATGATTATGTTCATTGATTCATTCATCATTCAAACTTAAATTAATATTTCTCATGTTAAATACTGAAATCAATCAATCAATCAATCAAATTTTATTTATATAGCGCTTTTTACAACAGTTGTTGTCACAAAGCAGCTTTACAAGTGCCGAGTCCTAGCCCCCAGTGAGCAAGCCAAGGGCGACAGTGGCAAGGAAAAACTCCCTAGTTTTTTGCATGAGGAAGAAACCTTGAGAGGAACCAAGACTCAGGGGGGGAACCCATCCTCCTCTGGCCGACACCGGTCACCATGACAACAACAACAATTTAGACAGAAAGAAGAGAAAGAAAATGAAAAATATGTAATAATGTCCATCATGATGTATGCATCCGGTTAGGCAGGAGGTGGCTGGCTCAGGATGGATCGCTGGTCTCCTCATCTCATTATTCCTCAAACAGGCGGGCAGCCATGTGGAGAAATGAAACAGGGAAAATTAGCTCTGTATGAGGACATATACAGGACAGGTAAAATTATAAACATTTCCGGAGTGTGGCAGCAACTCCGGCATTTAGTTAAATTATTACAGCCTAGCTAAAAAGGCAGAACCAGAAGGTAACATAGGCTTGGGGGTATTCTGAGACAATGGCATCCGTCCACTGCACTGTCAACAAACTTGAGCATTTAGGAAGATTATTCCAAAGCTGGGGGGCCTTACAAGAAAAGGCTCTTCCCCCTGCTGTTACCTTATTAATTTTTGGAACTAATAAAAGACCAGCACCCTGTGATCTTAGTGGGCGTGGGGGTTCGTAATAGGAAATAAGTTCCTGAAGGTACTCAGGAGCAAGCCCGTGCAATGCTTTATAAGTTAATAAAAGAATTTTAAAGTCAATACGGAATTTAACTGGGAGCCAATGCAGGGCTGATAGGACTGGACTGATATGCTGAAATTTTCTAGTTCTGGTCAGAACCCTGGCTGCGGCATTTTGAACTATTTGAAGTTTATTTAGATTCCTATTTGAACATCCTGACAGTAGTGCATTGCAGTAGTCTAATCTAGAGCTAACAAAGGCGTGCACCAATTTTTCCGCATCATCCTGTGATAATGCATTTCTTAATTTAGCAATGTTACGGAGATGTAGAAAAGCTATCCTAGTAGTATTATCTATGTATTGTCACGGTGACGGCTCCGGACCCTTCCCTGTGGGTGTGTCGTTACGTTGTCTGCGTGTCGTTAGGTCCATGTTTGTACTTCCGTGGGCGTGGGTTGTCTGTGAGCGTGTTCGTTTGTTACACCTGTGCCTTGTCTCGAGATCACGAGGGTGTGTGTTAGTCTGCTATATAATGTGCGTTCGCGCAATGTCGTGTGCTCGTCTTTGTCTTGGTTTGCACGTCGTGTGTGTGTATATGTTAAACGTCCAAATAAAAGCAAGTAACGTTGGCTACTGCAGACTGGATCCGTGTCTCATCCTTCCGCCCACTCCCAGCGTTACAGAAAGACGAGCCTACAACGAGACACAATGCCAGGCTACAAGGCGAAGCCCAAAAAGGGGAAGAAGCCCAGCAAGCGGCACCACCGCTCTTCTTCCTCCCCCCCGCGCCGCGAAGCCCCGCCGACTTTGGCGCAGCTCGAGCTGGACCCGGTCTGTGCGTCCCTGCTACGACAGGCAAGGGTGCACCACAACCCCGAGGCGGCGGAGAAGCTCCGCCAGGAGGCGGTGCGACTTTGGGTGAGGTACCACCCCCCTTCGTCCAGGGAGCTTTCACCCCTGCGGGTGAGCTCCTTTGCGCTCGGTGGTGTGGAGAAGGTCCCAGAGGACGAGTTTGGAGAGGGGGATTCCGTGGCAGAGGACTCGGACGAGGAGGAGGGCTACCCTCCGTCGGTGGGCGAAGCGTCCACTGTGGACTACTGCGGAGGAGTGGACCCGGCTCCCTCGGTCTGCTCCGCCTCCACGGTGGACTATGGGGAAGGCGAGGAGGAGGGGCTGGACTACCCTCCCTCCGTTGGCTCTGCTTCGGCAGACGACCGTAGTGAGGGCGAAGGGGACTATCCACCCTCCTTATATTCCGCTCCCACCGTCTACTACGGAGAAGACGAGGAAGAGCGCTACCCTCCGTCCGTGTACTCGGGTGTTTCCGAGGGCACGGACAGCGATCCCGGCACTGAGGAGGAGGGCAGTCCGTCCCTATCTGAGCGTTCTGCCGGGACCGTCAAGGGAAGGGACCGCTCAGAGGGAGGCGCTTCCTCTTATCGCTCTGAGGGGAGCGCGATGGACTGCTCCCGGGGTGGCAGCCCGGAGCTGCCCATGAGCTGGAGCCAGGGCAGCGAGGCGGCGACCGAGATGGAGGTGGACGCTCCCGCTGTCTACTCCAGAGAGTGGTCGCGAGGCGAAGCGGGTGTATCGAGTGGCCAGTCGGACGAGGAGTCAGACCCAGGCGCGTCAGCCCAGCGCGCGGCACCAAGCGCGTCAGCCCAGCGCGCGGCACCAGGCGCGTCAGCCCAGCGCGCGGCACCAGGCGCGTCAGCCCAGCGCGCGGCACCAGGCGCGTCAGCCCAGCGCGCGGCACCAGGCGCGTCAGCCCAGCGCGCGGCACCAGGCGCGTCAGCCCAGCGCGCGGCACCAGGCGCGTCAGCCCAACGCGCGGCACCAGGCACGTCCGCCAACCATACTGCACCGGGAGGAGGCTTCGCGGCAAATGCGGGAGGGGTCCCGTTCGCTGCAGCGCCTGCAGCTCCCGTGCTCTCTCCTCTCATCGCCCTACTCATGGCGCGTAGCTTGGCGCCTGTTTCATGTCCGTCTGTCCCTGTTTTCGTGTTTGTTCCCGTATGTTTGCCTAATCCCCTTTTCCCATTCGTGCCCATGTTTGTGCAAGTACCTGTATGTGTATTCGTGACTGTACCGTTTTGTGTATCTAACGTGTTTTCCCCTGTCCTCCCAGGGAGGGTGTACTAGAGCCGTTCGTGGCGGTTCCCGACGTCGGGGGTGACGGCTCTCGGAGGCTCAGGGTCCCTGAGGCTCCGGACCTGCCCGTTGGTGTTGGTTCGGGGCTTTCCAGCTGCGCGGGACGCTCCGGGAGTAGCGAGCCCCTGGCGGAGGGTTCTGTCACGGTGACGGCTCCGGACCCTTCCCTGTGGGTGTGTCGTTACGTTGTCTGCGTGTCGTTAGGTCCATGTTTGTACTTCCGTGGGCGTGGGTTGTCTGTGAGCGTGTTCGTTTGTTACACCTGTGCCTTGTCTCGAGATCACGAGGGTGTGTGTTAGTCTGCTATATAATGTGCGTTCGCGCAATGTCGTGTGCTCGTCTTTGTCTTGGTTTGCACGTCGTGTGTGTGTATATGTTAAACGTCCAAATAAAAGCAAGTAACGTTGGCTACTGCAGACTGGATCCGTGTCTCATCCTTCCGCCCACTCCCAGCGTTACATGTATTTATCAAATGATAGGTCAGAGTCGAGTATGACGCCTAGGTTTTTGGCTACTGTGCCAGGTGTAATGGGGTAGCCTGCGAGATTAAGCATTAGATCTGGAATTTTCTGTTTTGAGGCCTTAGGGCCCAGAAGAAGAACTTCTGTTTTGTCCTCATTAAGTTGGAGGAAGTTTAGAGACATCCAGCATTTAATATCTTTTACACAGGCCTCAATTTTTCGATTAAAAATGCGATTAAAATGCATTAATTAATTAATTAATTACAAAGCTTCCGATTAATTCGATTAATTTTTTTGATCGCGTCCCACCCCTAATATATATATATATATATGGTGCTGTGCCATACCAATATTCAATGGGAAGATATTTTGAGTAAATGATTACAGTGTATGTATGTATGTGTGTATTTCAGTATCAACCAAGACAACACACTGTGTTACAGTAATGGTGACCAAATGAGAGGCAGTAGCATACATTTAGTAGAAGGAACTTCATTATGAGTAATTCCAGAATCATAATCATTAATACACAACACAGTCAAAGAGCCAGGAAATCCACCAACAGAGACATGTCTGGAGTACATAACAATGAGAGCTAGTTACAAAAGCAGCAAACAAACAAATCAAGAACATTGCCAATGCATAACAAACAGAAACACAGGGTTTAAATAACATGGCTAACCACACAACACCAAGGGACAAGTGATGGGGATAAAGGCAGAAAACAAGCACTATAGGATCAGGAATAGGGCTTGGTAGCCAAGAGCCCATCACTAGTGGACAGAATTCATGACAGTTATAACAAATATTATGCAATACTGGGCCTTCCTTGCCCCTGTAGGAAACATTCATCAGCATGTTCTCTTACCTTCATTATCTTCTGCCTTTTAAGTTTCAAAACATCTGTTCCAACAAGTATTTATGGTGTTCTTGTGTGCATCCTCTTTGACAGAGATCCCCAGTGTCTTACTGAGTTTGTCATATCTTTATGGCTTTCACCCCAATCCAACAGCCAAGCTAAATATTTTTACCAGGATTTGCATCTCTTTATTGGTTTGGAAAATTGACATTCCTATTGTGGATGACTGGATGAAGGCCAATAAACAGGTGTGAGAAAACCAGTTCACTGGTCCCTAGAGGTCATTGATCAGCAAAAACCCAGGGAAGATTGTCACTGCAGTTCCATACCCACTTACCAACCAGGAGATAAACTATGGCTGTCTAGACTTTTCACTTTTCAAGTAATAAAATCAAACCTTTTTTGTCTAGTTACCCTCACATTCCTGTATGTTCGCCTTGTCCATGTATTGTTGTTGAAACCATATGTTCCAAGTCCCTTGAATTACAACACCACTGATAGTCACACCTTGCAATCTATCAGTTACCAGAGTCTCAGTGTGAGGGCAGTGACCTTCAGTTCTTGGTTGCCTGGGAGTGTTTTGGTCGTAAAGAGACGTGCTGGGTTCCAAATAAGGATATTGAGCATTCCCCTCTTGTTGTTGACATCCATTGCACTCACCCCCAAAACTCTCTTCCCTATCTTTGTTTCCTGGGTAGTATCAGACCTGCCTCTGAGATCACAAACTTAACAAAATCACCAAATCTCCAACCACATGTACCAGCAGTCTGATTTGTTTTGTTCTCACGATCAACAACTGACAACAACTAACGACGAGACACATGTTCAAATATACAACACATAATGGGAGACAAGTGTAAGACGAGAGGCAGGTGATAGAAATGAGTCATTGGCACACACACATAGACACACATATGGATATACATAACCAAATTAAACCACACCAACCGTCAGGGCCCTCTACGCCCTCTCAGAGGGCCTAAAAATATTCTTAAAACATAAATATATATAATATATCCAATTTTATTTTATCTACTTACAGTTTGACAATCGACATCTAAACAATTACAAAAATATAAGTAAATAAATTATTCACCCATGTCTATTCAATCTGTGTTGGAAGGTGAGGGGTTAAGTGGAAGCCTGTGAGCCTGTGTCTCCCCCTATCAGCACTGTGATGCCCGCTGTTCGTTTACAGAGGGTCTGGCAGTTATAATTCAGCAATACCAGTTTCAAATGACAGCAAAATTGACCAATCATATCTTCCGTCTTAATGGGCGGGCTTAACTGTATGATAATTTTCGCCCGCTGTGTCGACGCTAGCTGGCATTAGCGTACCACTGCTAGCTAGTTTCGATTCATTCCTTTGATGTCCTCATGCGCGTTGTTTACATATTCCGTTCCCGAGGAACACGGAGCTGTGAACCATATTTTGCTTAAGAAGTTATCTAGTACAGATGTTATTGTTTATTACGTTTTTAAAGCTGCCTCAATTAAAAATTTTTTTTTATTGCAGTTAATTAGGAGAGGAAACAATTTTTTTTCGGGGGGATGGGATATATATAGTATATATAGGTATAATGGTCACGGTTCACTACTGAACCACACGCCCCAAAATGGAGGAATCTGGGGCTGTGCCATGAGAGTTGCTGGTACATTGGACCTCCGGGATTCATCCCATCCTGCCGGGGGTCCACCCTCCCTGGGACACAAACAGGAGTAGGTTAGGCAGGAACACTGGGACAACAATAACCACAAGAACGAACACTGGCACATTAACACAAAGGGGCATGTTCACAAAGGGAAACACATTAGGCATGTTTACACATATTGGGACCGCGATGGTAACTGGAACAAACTGTCCAGGGCGTCATGTGGGAACAGCCACACCTGTCTGAGCTCCTAGCCCCGTAGGAGCGGTAGTACACACTGCTGAACAAGCTGCCAAGTGGAGGATCTTGAGAACTACGTTGATTCGGTCCTCATCCTCTACCTCCATGTCGTCCTGGTCTTGCAAGGAGGCGTTCGCCATTTCACTGTCCTCTGGGGGGTCGGATTCTGGAACATTTCATTTATGGGTCTCAGGGAGAGATAGAGTAGCTTGCTGAAGGCATTTTCACGTCCTTGCCTGTGTAGTTCACAGCCTTGGGATAATTTGAATCTCCCTAATCTGATGTAGGTGGGCTGCCTTCTCTAGCTAGGTAGCCCCTCCTCCTCTGCCTCAAGAGCATGTTTCTCCAGGTGCTTCTGGAGTATTTCCCCCTCGCTTCTCAAGGCAAGGTTCACAACAGCGTTGGAGTGTACAGGTGAGAGCACGTGGTGGTGTGGCCCCTTTCTGTGCTTTCTGTTTTTTACTTTTGGCATCGTTGAAGTCGGTCAGTTATTCTGTGATGAGATGGATGTCAAGCAGGCTCATAGACATTTTTTAATGGACAAGTGCAACATACATAGACACCACAACAACTAAGGACAAGACGTTTATATACACAACACATAATGGGAGACAAGTGTAACACAATCCTAAGACAAGAGACAGTTGACACAAATGAGGGACATACACACACGGAAATACATATAAGAACATAACCAGACTAACATAAAGGAACAGCATCAGTACAGCTTTTGAAGGAACTCAGCAGGAAGGATGTCCCAAACATCTCAGAGAACTAACCACTGACATTCTGTAGATGTAGTCTTGCTCAAATACTTCTGTCTGTTCTGGTAATCTCAAACTCGATGAAACTGAGATCAGAGCTCTGTAGGAGCTATATCAGACTTCCAGGACTCTTTTATCTTCTTTATATTGAATATAGTTCTTAATGACATTGTATGCTTGGTGTCATTATCCTGCTGCAAAATAAATTTGTTGCCAATCAGATGCCTCACTGCTGGTATTGCATGATAGTTAAGAAACCACTTCTATTTTCTGACACCATACACTACTGTATACACTATTAATCCTGACCAAATCTCCAACTCCATTTGCTGAAATGCAACTTGAAACGTGCAAGGAACCTCCACCATGTTTCACAGCTGCCTGCAGACACTTATCATTGTATCACTCTACAGCCCTTTCTTAAATGGTTGAGATGCATAACATTGTTTTCCTGGTATGGTAGGCCATCAACAATTCTGACCAAACTTCTACAAACAGTAAATATGTGGAACTGGGTTCCACTGGTTTCTGACACGTGTAAGTTGTTGGACAGCACTGGGCATTTTTTGGGGAAATAAACATAATGTCTTTCATCTGCTGCACTGTTTCTTTGGATAACCACTGTGTTAATGGTTCTCAGTGTTCATCCAAAGAGCTTGTGCAGCACATATTGAAGCTCCAGTCTGCTTTGAAATCTTTGCCTGGGAGAAACCTCACTGATGCAGTATCTCTGTTGAGAACTATTAGGAGTTTTTTGCTGTGCTTAGCCTGCCATTGCCCCTCAGGGATGAATAAAGTTTTCTGGAGCTAAATCTGAATGGTGTATGACCTGTGACAAGAAACCAACAATCTCACATTTGCAGCAGTTTGCCTCTTCCTCACCCAGTTTGGCTCTTCCTCACCCAGTTTGCCTCTTCCTCACCCAGTTTGGCTCTTCCTCACCCAGTTTTTGTAACAATAGCCCCTGACATCTCCTCTCGGGTGTGTGTTTGTGTGGTTTGCATCCATTTTTGTTCATATATGAATTTCCTTTCCTTTTATGAGTGTGTTCATCTGTCTCACCTGTCGTCTCATCAACATAATGTGGTGCATTTGGGTTTTATTTATTTTATTTGTGTGTTGATGTAGTTATCGCCGCTCATCCTTATCTGAGTCACTCCATGTTTGTTTCATGTTGTGTGTTTTACTAAGTACTATTTTTGAAGCTTTTTTACATGAATAAAGAGCTATTTAAAAGAACCTCGGTCTGGGCATCCTGCCTACCCTTTACTGTTACAGTTTTAAGGCTCCTAGTTGGCTGTTTCTGTTTCAGTTCATCTCTGATCATGCCCCATCGTGTTCGTAAATCCAGGTCTAGATTTGTCTGTGGGTTGATTGTTCCTCTTGCTCCTCCAAGAGGATTTCTCCATGTATAAAAATCAAACGGATCTCTCTCCGCAGCTGTGTCTCCTGCACTCCTTACTCCTTACACCTATATGAAAACTGCATTCCTTACTCCTTACACCTATATGACAACTCTGATTGTTAGCACCAGTTTGATATAATTGGTTAACTATACAACTGACATCACAAAATCTCTTTGTGCAGGTGAATTTATGCTGTTTTAAAAGCAAAGGAGGATTGTTAGAATAAAATTGTATTTGATAAATATTTCTTATGTAAGCAAGCATTTTTCACAGCTGATGACTACCTCTACATATATATATATATATATATATATATATATATATATATATATATATATATATATATATATATATACACTATTTATTTGCTCCTCCTGTGTGGTATGGCATTTTATACTAGAACATTTTATATTGTAGCAGTAGAGAAGCATTATGACTGAAGAAAGCTGCAGAACTCTTGGCATATGAGAGGTCACAGCACTCAGAATGATATGGGAGGAGCAGGAGAGGAAGCATGGCTGGGTTTGTGCACCTCCCACAGGGGAAACACCCACACATGGAGTGTCTGTGATATCCTCATCTTACGTCCCTGGGAGATTTCTTGGAAAGGAACAAGTCTGGCCACCATATTAACAACAAGACAAATAATGGTGTCGGGTCCTGCACTTGCAGCACAGATGTCTGTGTCCATGTCCTGAAATCCCCAAGTGAACATTACACACTAATGACTTGGAATTCAGACAATGAAGCAAGGGCTCAAACTGCCAATTAAACATATGCTGTTAAATGCTGCTCATGCTCACATATAATCTGATAGCAGTTGAGCTTGGCAAAAAGATCAGACACACACACAGCAAGACATGGATTCACTCCAACACTGGATCATTAGATAACCCTGCATTTAAACTTCCTTGGTGAAAGAGACCTATGGACTGGGTGGTACTCTGCACAAGACTTTCAGTCCTGCCTCTTGAGATTTGTCTACACATCTACACACACACACACACACACACACACACACACACACACACACACACACACACACACACACACACACACACACACGTGTTAGACACGCATTCAATCACTGGATAAAATTTTTTTTAAATGAAATAAACATTCTCTTGATGCTTCTGGCAAAATAAAAAATTATAAATCAGAAATTCACAAAAAAGATGCAATATTTTATTCATAGAAATAAACTTAACAAAATCATAATAATATAATAGATATCTAATTCCCTTATACCATCGGGAAAGGCATCGCTGATTGATTCAAAATGAAGCGTTTACATTATTGGCTGTGGTCTTCTTCTTCCCTCACAGTAGCAGGACCTCATCAAGGATGCACAGAGCCTGAATGCTGCCACTTTCTTTTTCATTCTTTTGATTATCCACCTCATATGCAAATGGAAGTAAATCGATTTAGACAACTCAATTTTCCAAAATAATTTCTGACACGCAGTAAGACTGGGAGCAGTGTTGGAATGGCACAGAGCAGCAGGCAAGCAACTCGCAGGAGAAGAAAGCTGGTGCCTCGTATGGTTTACTCTGCGTGCCTTTGACCTTGGTGTGACTGCCTGCAAGCCAGTTTAATTTAATCAACTTCTCTCATGAGGAGCAGCTCATCGTGGGAAAGAATGCCTCTGGCCCCACCCCCGAATACACCCCCTGTATGCACTGGCACATCCACACCGAGATGTGCTGTGGAATACCCTATACTTAGGTTTCTCCAACACTACAGCTATTAATTGAGTCATCAATCATGGGGTACTGACAGTCAAATAATATGTATGTTGGATTAGAATTAGTTGGAAGCCTGCTAGCAAACCCTGACATTCTTTTGTTCATATCAACAGACAGGCCACTGAACAACTAAACTAAACATTCACACAGGTATATGAAGTTACTGTAAGATTATAACAGACATTTGCAGGTCACACACTGTTGGCAGCCAATCCCTGCTGAACACATATCAGACAGCTCATTTAGTCCTGCCACTCACACTAGAAGCTACAGGAGTGCCTTTGTATATCAGATTACTTTAAATACTGTAATCTTAAGACCTGCTATTAATACTTACTGGCTTTGTATTTTGATGTAAACTTTGTGTTCAGTTGATATAATATGACCTAATGCTGTATGATGTCAAGTAGTTCATTAGGGGAGATTTTAATAATACTCATAAATTATAATTTATTATTTTATGATTGTATTAATAAATATTTTCACTCACTCTATTCCAAGATGACAGGTCAGATTTCTTATGCGATTACTCATACTCCAACTTTATTCACTTTATTGATTCATTTTGTATTTTTGCAGCTGTGACGTGAGAATGAGGTGATGCTGGGATGAGAGCAGTTTTACGTGACCTACAAGCCTCACCTTACACCACACCTAATGAAGATAATGACGAACAACAAACACAGACAACACTCTCACTTAAATACACAAACACAAGTGCAACACATTACAATGACAAGACAAGTGCAATGAATAACACAAGCAACACAGCAAACACACACACCAAGACACACATGAAAATGGACCATCTAAAAGATACACACAAACACACAGACACGCCCGGAGAGAGGATCAGGAGCTGTTCCGTGACAGTAGCTCTTTTTTCTGAACTGCATATATCTTCCTGGGGAAGCTTTTTGACATTGTTAACCTCTGATGTTGTTAATGTTTAGTATGTGGTTTTCTGTAAGATTTGTTTGTGGTATTCTTGACAGGCAAGCAATTAAAAGTAAGTAGGATGAAGGGCTTTGTATTCATAAACAAAAGCTCCAGGGGATATTACTTGTACTTGTACTTGATAGTACTTGTTCAAAGTGTTCTGATATCTGTTTAACAGGGTTACACACAGCACTTTTTAACTGGCATAATGCTGGTGCTGATACAACAATCTCAAACTGATCCATACTATTCAACACACAAACAAGGAAAATGTGCTTGCCTAGAAAAAAATGGTACTGTTCTGGCCCTATAGTCATGATGGTCTGGACGCAGTGAACCTGTGACGCAGGGCAGGGCCCTGGACTAACCACATCACATTTTACACACCAAAGGATGAAAATCACAAATAGTAGCAATTAATTATTTGAAAAATAAGAAAGAAGCTAAATTTGTAAAAGAAGAGCATGTTGTGCCAGTTTATATGATGCCTCCTGATTTCTGTTTCAGGATTACAGCAACATCTACATGTGCTGTTGTTGGGGATCTCAAGCCAGTGCAGTTGTGTGTCTTCAGTATGAGAACCAACACCCTAGCGCAGTACACGCCAAATTTCACATTAAAATTGTAAGCATTGAGATTTGTCACCACATCTTGAAAAAAAAGGCAGACAACAAATTTTCAAATTTCATTTTAAACATACGTAGCAACAGCCCCACTCTGACCATGCAGTGTGAACGCTCCTGCTACATCAGAACCTCATGTGTCCCAGTGTGTGATTCCTAGTTAAATCAGCCATGTTTTACACTCAATTAACTGGTTAGTTGAACTGCACAAACTGTTTGACATTAAGTCTCTCCAAAAAGAGTCAGCAGAAGCTAAGCTGTATCCAGGTCCCTCGTGTGCTCATGGTTGATAAAGCCTTTTAGTTCTTATAAGATCTGCAACTGTATCCCCCCTTCTGGCGACCTTAAGGCCGTAACAGACGTTAATGCAAAGATGGCACAGATACTCTGACCTTCAAAGAATTGAAGCTTTTTGGCTCCTTTCACAAGGATCAAGTAAAGAATTGCCTCTGCATTATAAGAAATGTCGAAACCTCTTACTCAAGGATGGCAGTTCCAGTTCTGACACACATTATCATATCATGTCCTGTTTCCTTTGTGCTCATACATGTATTGCTCATTCCAACACTTCAACTGCACTTGCTCTGTCTAATCTGTGCACGAGGATGCTCACCATGTGCTTGACATGCAGCTGCACTCTTTAGTGGCTATTCAACATATTCAACATGTTATTCAACATGCAGGTTGATGTCAAATTCTCCCACGCTGTTTTCGGCTGGCGTGGTGATATCTTCCTAACTGACTGACCAAACGGTCACGAGACCTTCAGAGTGAAGCCAGCACTGCATTTAAGGTGAAGGCAGATATGACAGAACTGTATTTATAGCATGGTGGATATGACAAAAGTGCTCTTAGATGAGGACAGATATGACAGAGCTACAGTTACAGTAAGGGCAACTGCACTGGGGACACACTATTGCTAACCACTTGACACTGAACTTCAGAACAGTTATATGTGAAGAGATGGCCATAATCGTCAGCCTCATGTTTTTACAAATTACAACATTTTGTCATGTACTACAATATGAATGACTGTACAAACTCCTTCATTTATTCATCCATTTCCCTTCTCTTTATACCTTTCATTAGTTTACTGCTCCTGTAAAAGTCAGTTTGTTGTATTTCTCTCAAACAGGTTAATCTAGCAGAGCTGTAAGAGAACACCCTCCTGCGCACTCATTCAGGTCTCATGGAATATTTTCTTTAGATTTTATTGAATCACTATGGTACTCCATACAAAAACACATTTATTCATGTACGCTTCTTTTTTCTTTTGTTTCTTTGTTATTTTTTGTCCAATGCAGTACACATTCTAAGCAACTTTAGTGCTTATTTTGCATGGAAGGATTTGGGCAATGCGAACCGCACGTTTGTGAGGCAGGTGGCAGTGTGAACAACTGGAACGACAACTGTGAACCCAGATGTGTCACCCAGTGTGAGGCTAATGACCACTGATTGGGTGTCTGTGAAATGGGGTTTGAACCAGAAAGCCAATCGGCTGGGTCTTTTCAGATGAACAGACCATGCCTGGCTCCTGCAGAGATGGTTCAGTGTGGTATTCTCAGGGTTGTGTGTTTTACAGCTATTTATTATGAGTCAAATGAAGTTCTGAACAGTGTTCTGTAAATTGCATTTTCTCATGCTACAGATATTTGCAAGTTTTCCTGTTGCGGGATTAATAAAGGATTATCTTATTTGTTCTTTAATTACCACTTAAAACTGCAAAAAATAAAAAATAAAATAAAATTATGAAACATTCATGGGTGCTTGCCGTCCTCTGGCCAGAAAATAATGTACTTGTAATAAACAGTGAGTTGTCAATTTATTTCTGAATAAGAATAGAAACCACCTTTGCAGATATTTTACAGATGACTTTTTTTAATTACATTTTTGATGTTCAAATTTTATTTCATTTTGTGGCTCTGGAAATCAGCCCTATAGCATTAGGGCTAAGGCTTTACAGAAGCATTTTAAACACAGTAAATACAGTTGAACTGTATTCTGAACATGCTAATAATTTCCAGAGACAAAAAAACAAACAAGGATTGTTTGTTGACTTTGGATAAATTTTTGATACTTTAGAGTTTTGCTTTGAAATATAGCTGTGACGTGGGAGGCGGCTGACAGACGAGACACGAGTCCGCTGGAATTTCTCCTTGTCACTTTTATTACAACAACAAGTATTGCGCAATAGCGCACGTAGAACATCGAACTAGACACGTAACGTGTAAACATTAGACAACGACGAGCACAGGACACTGCGCGAGCACATATTAAATAGACAAACCACATTAGCCCCACGTGATCACGAGACGATTCACAGGTGAGAGTGGAGTGCTCCTCCCTTTGACAGTTCCCGCGGAGGAGGGAAGGCTCTCCTCCTCGTCCTCCGTGTAGGGGTCACTCTCGTACACCCCTGAACCCACTGACGGGGAATAGTCCTCTGCACCGTAGTCCACGGTGGACCTGTCGTCCTCCTGTACCGCGGGAGAGAGACCCACAGGCGGGGGAAGGTAGTCCTCCTCCTCTGACTCTGGCTCCTCCTCCTCTTCACCGTAGTCTACGGTGGTGTCGTCGTAGACGGAGGGAGGGTACTCCCCCTCCCCTTCCCCACCATAGTCAATGGTAGGAGCGGAGTATATGGATGGAGGGTATTCCTCTTCTTCCTCCCCCTCCCCAACATAGTCCACCGTGGGAGCGGAGTAAACGGACGGAGGGTAATCTTCTTCTTCCTCCTCTAACTCCTCCTCGGAGTCCTCCCCGAATTCTGTCTCCGGGGTGGAGTCCGTGGCGCTGATCTCGAACGCGCTCGCCCTCAGAGGCGAGAGGGCGCGGGAAGGAGAGGAATGTCTATGCCTCCAAATCCTCACCGCACCCTCGCGGAACATCTCCGCCATCTCGGGGTTTGTGCACGTCCGAGCCGCAGACAGCTGGGCTGCGCACACCGGGTCCTGCTCCAATTCTTCCTGCGTCGGCGTGACTTCGCGGCGCAGGGGGGAGGAAGCTGCCCGGTGATGCCGCTTGCTGGGGCGTTGGCCCTTCTTCGGCCGGGTGGTGTAGCCTGGCATGCTTTCTAGGTGTCTCAAACGGCTCGTCGTTCTGTGACGCGGGAGGCGGCTGACAGACGAGACACGAGTCCGCTGGAATTTCTCCTTGTCACTTTTATTACAACAACAAGTATTGCGCAATAGCGCACGTAGAACATCGAACTAGACACGTAACGTGTAAACATTAGACAACGACGAGCACAGGACACTGCGCGAGCGCACATTAAATAGACAAACCACATTAGCCCCACGTGATCACGAGACAATTCACAGGTGAGACAGATTATCACACAACATAACCCCAACCACGTATATCCACTGACGCAGACAAAGCACGTGGACAACGTTGACACGCGCCCAAAAGGGAGGGGCCGGGGTCCTCAACGTGACAATAGCAAAACATAAAATGCAGAAAAATTTATTAAACACAAATTTTTTTTATTAAAAAATGTAATTTAAATGGAACTGCATTCTTACAACTGTGTTTTTTTAATTATTGTGTGTATATGTAGTCCACAATTTCCTTTGCAAAGTGTTACCTGCTCTACTAAGCTGATTTCCTAGTTTCCATTGCTGCTGATCCTGCCTTTGTGGGTATTGCCTCTGCTTTTGTCCTGGAGTTGATTATAGATTTTTCTGCAATTATGTATTTTTCTGTCTGTGTTTAGACTGTGTTCATTCTGATCTAAATTCTTGGCAACATCCCAATAATCTTTTGATATTTCCTGTGGCTCCTCTGCATTACAATTTTGCTTTTTTTCCCAAATCTGAACAATTAATTCAACGTAATTCCAGCCCATCATTGTTCGTGGTGAGTGAGTTTATGATTTCACCACTGTTGTCAACTTGTGCCTCCTCATATTGATATTGCCTCATAGATCTGAGCAAGCGGACACTTTGGAGAAGCACATTTCAGATGACTGATATTACAGCATAGATCCTCTGTACCTGACAGAAACACTGATAGCATTAGAGAAAAAGTAAACCTTCCAGAAGTGAGTCTGAGAGGGTGTTGCACAAAATGGAGACTGTCAAGGTTAGCATCCTCTTCTTTTTTTAAGAAGCTATTTATACATACATTTTCTCTGTTCGTAGTGATTCCTAATCATTAATAGTGATATTAAACATCCTCTACAATCCTTAGAGGACTAGGAATTTACTACAACATGTTATAAGCCTGTCAGCAATGCTTTCTTCTCCATAAAGGAATGTATGATCTAAAGTGTAAACAAGTCAAATACTGTAGAGCTTGTGGTATGATGAACCTATACATAAGCACTTCCAAGAGGGGCGTCTGTCTTCACTTAGCTCACCACAGTCAACCTAGGTTTTGTGCACTGCTTTAAATGGCATGCTATGTGATTTAAAATTCATCACATAGCAACTAAGAGTTCATAAATAGTTCCACAAAAATTAGTTGTGTAACATGCAAAAAAATATGGACTCATATCGCTGTGTTGCTAGCCTTTAAGGAAACCAGATTGTGTTCTTGACTTGTCCTCCTGGTCTAATCTAAAACAAAGGCCTGCTCAAAGGGTCTCATTTCAATCTCCCCCGAGTCTGCGGTGGATTGTTTCCTGCAGTGTATCTGAGCTGATCATGCCCTTGACATTTGGGGAACATGCAAGAGTCTCAGCGCTCTACTGGAGAAAGGCGACAGAGCTGGAGGCTGGTGTGGACGAAGATGATGGGGTTAAGTGACTCATCTCTCTGTACTGCATCTGTGGCATTTTTATCTGCTGTAATTGTCCGGATCAGCTCATAGCTCTACTCTGTCAGTCCCAGCCCCCAGCCCCCCCCCCCCCCCCCCCCCCCGCTCCCACACAACGGGACCTTCAATGATGAAACATCACAGTTAAGGTGACCTCTCTCTTGTCTGTCACCTCCTCGAACACAACTGTGTGTTCATGACAAAAATAATATCAAAACAATTCGATGTCAGGGCATCCACTGTACAAGAGCCCTTGTGTTATGATATGAACAGCAGAGAAAAAAATATGTTTGTGTTGAATTAAGGTTCACTTTTCTGGTGTGGCTGACAGCTGCATTGTGTATCATGGATGAAGGGTTTGAATGAGTATGCAAGCGTTGTTCTAATAATAAATGTCATCTCTGATCTTATGTTGGATGTCACACTGTAATCCTACTATGTCTGTTTTCTTTTTATATGCTGACATACTAATTTAGATCCAAAAACACAGAGAATGCACTTTGAATTAATGCAAAAACAAATGAGGCGTAAGACTAAACAATATGGAAATTTCAATACACATTTATCTGAAGGTTGGAAATATTTTTTGTTCTTTTACGTTGAAGGTAGTATGAAAAATGTATTTCTCAGCATAAAGGTCTGTGCACTTCTATACAAATGTTCAAATGAGATACTCTTAAATGCATGCAAATGGATTTATGCTCTACCATCGGAAAAAAGATACAACAGCAAAACACAAGTCTGTTTTTACCTCTTCTGACAACTTAGGAACAATCTAATAAGTATTTCTATTGTTAGTTACACGTAAACATGAGTCAATTTGTAATGTAGTAACGCACCTGCATAACACATTCTGTATGTTCAGATAAAAGCACAATGAATGCACTCTCAAGGAAATAAGGCTTACAACCGACTGAGGGTTCATATTTAACCTTGTTTGTATTTTACAGATTATTTCATAGATTGCAGTGCCCATGTGTATGGATGAACTGATTTGCTTGTAATACAGCAAGAGACCAGACAAGGTCATCTGTGTGTGTGCCTGTGTGTGTGTGTGCGTGTGCTCCCTGTTGATGAAACCGTGTGTGTGTGCTCCCTGTGTGTGTGTGTGTGCGTGTGTGTGTGTGTGTGTGCTCCCTGTTGATGGGGTCATGATGTGGTTCAGGATCCTTTTGTCTTTCTTGTATACTTTCAAGGTTTTACATTCTTGCTTTGGGAGCACCAACCTGACTGTACAAATATCTATTGCAATAACCTGACTGTACAAATATTTATTGCAATCTCAGATTCGCTTTCAATATCTCTTAAAAGTTAAAGGAAGGACAAGGAAACAATTTGAAATTGTTACATTCCATATTTTTTACTTGTCTGTAAAGCATAGACACCTTTGAGAATATGTATTTATAAGGCATTGGAAATACAGTATATGTAATATAGTGAATTCATATTTTTCATGGGAAATATAACTGTTTTGACACATATGAAACAATAGCTTTAATTGAAAATCTTAACAAAACCATTCCAGTAAACTCTTGTTTAAGAGTACCTGTTCATTGAAAGTTGTATGTTCTGTTTACTTATTCTGAGTGTGTGCATGTGCAAATGTGTGTTTGTTTGTTTTACAAAAATTTGTGAAATGGGTTGTGAATGACCATGGAGTCAATGGTGAAAATTAATAACAGGTTGTTTTATTATTGGAAACATTTGGTAATGCTTTATTGAGCAAAACTACAAAGCACCTTCATAAGCCTTTCATGACAAGACCTAAACAAACATTTCTAAGTGCTATTCTAACAAAGGTAAAAACTGATTTGATGACTTTAATGTGGACTTCAATTAAATATTTTTGTTGATTTTTTTATTGTGTGTGTGTCATGACACATTGTGTGGTGAAATCACATTATGACAACTGATTATTTATTTTGGTATAGTAATCACCGTTTGCTTTGAATGTGCCAGTAGTCTAATTGCTGTCTTTTTTCTAAGTAACTGTAACTGATTATGTAATACTGATCATGTAATACAGATCATCTTTAATTTTACATCATGTATACTTTCAGTGTTTTGTGAAGCAGAATTGTGGTGGACCCTGTGCTGACATAAATCTGAGTCAATAACAGTTCAGATGGGTTTACAATGAGTGGGCCAATAAATAAACCAAGAAACCAAGAATCACCTTGTGTGACAGGCTCTGCAGAGGATTTTTATAGAAATTTATAAATATTTACAAATCAAAATAACAAGTCAAAATAACACAGTACCTCCTCCAGCCCTAGCAAATGTTTTATACCTGACTATCTCAATGTTGTGTTCTGGCCAATATGCAGCCTTTAAAGAGGCACGTGCATGCTAGCACACACACCCCTGAGCACACACACCAGTGAGCACACATACCCTTCACACACAAATGATGGAGCAAATGATCACACACAAATGATCACAGCATACATCTAAGCCACGTCATCTCTCATCACCACTCAAATACTGGCTAGGTACCACTGTTGTCAATCTCTTCAGGGCTATTTACCCTCACGGGTTCATTCCAACAGTGCGTCACATTAACCTGCTCCTAGACAGATGCTATGCCAAGATACACTGAGAGACTGAGAGTTTTTTTCTCTTGTTTCTGTTGATCCCATTGTTGGTAAATTAGTTTAATTTTACTTGGAGTAATCGATAAACCCGTTTTACTCTCCTTCTTGCATCTTGCTTCCCTGCACTGCTGACATGTCACAGGACGAGAAGCCAATGGAGAGGAGCATGGACCAGGTGGAGGTGTTGAACCTGAGGGGACAGCCGTGTGGTGTCAACAGCAGGAGCTGTTGGAACAGAGGCAGGAGATTCAACAGCTCCAGACAGGTTAATATTGGTTTCCTAGCTGCTTGAATCTCATGTTTGCCTCTGCCAAAAGTGTACGTGCTTGCCTGGTGTCATCTAGTCTACTACCCTCTGTCATATCATACTGACACTCTGGAGGGGTTTGATGGGGACCCTGTGCTTCACATACCAGCTGACCATGCTAAGGTAGCTTTTGTCTCACTTGTTTTAAAGGGAAGGCAAAAGCCTTGGGTACTGTGTGGTCACCATCTGTTCACCACTGAGACGGCACTACCTTGATTTTATAAACAGCTGAAGGTGGTGTTTTAGTGCCCAAGGCATGGTAGAGCCTGCGGCTTAAGCAGGGTATCCACTGAGGGATGGATTATACCTTGGATTCCTGCAGGGTTGCCAACTTTTCAAGATCACTTGGAGTGAGATTTGAACCTGGAGTGGGTGGCGAGTGGGGGGGCGGGGTGGGGGGGTGGTGGTGAACGTAAATTGTTACCGGGCGGGGTGTAAAATGGACACACATTAAGTATTATATCGCGATCGATCGCCAGTGGTTGGCGCCAGAGCGAACTAGTAACTCACTGAATCATAGATGTGGATCAGAGGTAAATAAACTAGATTTTTTTTTCAGCGTAAGAAATCGGATGTGTGGCGTGAGAGCGTGTGAAGACGGTCAAATGCGTGTGTCTCACGCTCAATGCGTGAGGGTTGGCAACCCTGTTCCTGGTTGACGGTAGTTGCTGCTCACTAGAATGAAGAGCCTTTCGTTAAGGGGAAACGCCTCTCCCTTGTCATTTCAACACATCCATAGCATTCTCCAGCACCACAGGAAGCTCACCCAACCTCACAGCCCATATCACTTGGCATTGTGTGCCTCATTCTCAAGGAGAACAGTGGCTGTCACGGACGTAATTTTGGGGGGGGACGGGGGGGACATGTCCCCCCCACTTTTTCAAAAGCCGGGTTTGGTCCCCCCCAGTTTTTACGGTTAAAACCAAATATTTAAATAGCGACGAATCCATGTCCCCCCCACTTTTGAAATCAAAATTACGTCCATGGTGGCTGTGTCTGTACTGTGGGTGGTGGTGGTTCAGAATAAATAAGCCATACTTTGATGACTGCTTTACAAGCTCTTGGTGCATGTGGCACATATGATGCTTTTCCATTACTCTTGAAAACAGCACCAGGGTACATTTATAAAATTTACACGTGTATGTATGTGTTTTGAAAATGAATTCATATCTGGGCTGACACGTTTCCCAAATTATATTTGTCTTAGAAACAAACTTAATCCAACTAAAATAACAACTTAGAACGTAAGTTGTTGAGCGGGGGGGAACGTAACACTCCGCTTTAAAATAATTAATTCTCCCGCCTCGGTCCGCGGTCTGCAGTCCGCCAGTTAAGTACAATGAGACTCAACTGATGAGGCTCAGGGATTCCGTGTCATGCAGCGCCGTGCTCAGGGTCCTAGTGCCTGTAGAATTAATGGCCCGATGAAGGTAATTTAAAAACCAGGACATTTCCTCATTAAAAAAAAAAACCCGGGACGCCGGCCGTGAAATACGGACATGTCCCGGGAAATACGGACGTTTGGTCACCATAGTGTTTACCGTTCCACTGAGGTAGGCTATTATCTTAGCATGGCTGGCTAGCTCAATGAGGTCCACAATATTTAGATAATTTAGATATTTAGTGTTACTTATCCTGAAATGTAGCATTCATTCTCTAAAATTTGTCAAATGTGTAATTTTTGTGAAGCTAGTTCTCTGAAATAATTTATTTTGCTAATTTAGTAGTGCCCTTCACATTTCACACTACAGATATGCCTACAAACCAGCATCCTGCACAATAAGCACCTCTCATTTTATTTAATAAATTCCCCAAATCACTCCATCACCTTAACAACACAAGCCACTAATTTCATGGCCCAACACCCAGTATTGAAATGGTCCTCATACTGCCCTGCACTCTACCTCTCATCCATGCCATTAATGCTCTGGTCTACTTCTGTTGAAAACCCAGACACTGACCACATTCAACCAGTCCCTGCATCTTACTGAGATTTAGCAGAGGTATTTAGCCCAGAAAAAGGCACGCTGCTACCCCTAAAAAAGAAAGACTGACAATCATATGGATACTAGACATTTGCCCATTTGAGGGCGATTAACAGTGGCGGAGCTAGACTTTTTTTTCAAGGAGTGGCCAAAGGGCTTTATCAGAGGGGTCCATATACAAAAGATGAATGAAAGGAAATACATATTCAGGTTTGCCAAGATCGCTTGGGAAGAGATTTGATATTGGGCGAGTGCAAGTTGTCGACCGCGGGGGGGGGGGGTCGCGAGTGTAAAATGGACACAAATTAAGTGTTATGTCACGATTGACCGATCGCCAGTGGTTAAATTGGGTGGCACAGGCTCCACCACTGGCGATTAATGAAAGACCAGCCTTTGGTATGGCCTCTGGACAGCAGTTCTTACATATGGCCTAGCAACCACTCCTTCTGTGTTTCAGGCATTCATTAATGCAATAGGACCCGGAGAGATCAATGACATTATGACATATTCAGCATCTCTGGATGTTTATATATGTCTTGTCTTTGTAACATTTGACTGCTGGTTATTGTATCCTTCATTTGGATTAGTTCACAGGTTTGGAGTTTGTGCACTTTACTCATTAAATCCTCCCTTTCCCCTGAGACTGGCGTGATCACTTGCTTTTTTTATTTTGCACTCCTCACCATCACAAATACCAAGTACAGGTTTATCCATAGTATCTGTAAGAAGGTGGACTTCACAAAGAATTCCACAGCGGGTTTAGCGATGAACAAAAAACCCAGGTGCGGATCAGGATCGTTGCAGCAAATTCTGGGCCCTGTACAGTCTCATTGTCAGTGGGCCCCTATAAATGCCAGTAAACGAGGTAAATGAGCAAAATGGGCCCCTACTCGGGCCCTGGGTAGTCAGGTCGACTTTTCCCCCCACTACCACGCCCATGGTGCCGATTCACGCAGGCAGGTAAAGTAATAAACTCGCCAACAAGTGATAAAGGAGAAAGAAACACTGTAAAGGACGGTGGAGAGAGAGAGAAAACAAAAGAAGGAAATGTGGAATAGTCAACACGAGAAAAGAAAAAAATTAACTCAATCGTGGAAAAAAAGCGCACGGGAGATAAACGTGCAAAAGGCAAAAGAAAATAATGCGAAAACCTCAGCGTGTAAAAAGAAAGGGAAAATACCCAAAACCAAACAAACCAACAAAGGATGCCAGGGGAAGTCGCTGGCTGCAGGCAAACGCTGCCAAAACAACAAAAACCCTTCTCAAAATAAAATCTGAAATGGATAGAAAAAATAACACAGGAGGCAAGTACTCGAATAGCAAAGAGAAAATCAGAAGCAGAGTGTTGGCAAAACACCAAACATGACTGGAGACACAGAGAACCTGGCTGGCAACAAGCAGCACAGAAACCAAACAATTCAGCAGTGACCTGCTACAGCTCTCTCCCTACAGTAGGGAGGGAAACAGCTGCAGCAGATCACTGCTGATTGTGAGGACTCCGCCTGGAACCGACCCGTGGGCTCCTAGTGGCGGCCGGAGGAACCGCACTGGAGTCAGACCTCACAGTATCAATGAGCAATAAATCATATTAAGAAATAATGTGGTCATTAAAAATTCATTTCATTTTCAGTGTGTTGGCCTACCATTCTGTGCAATTTTTTGCTTTCCACTGAAAGTATATCTTGAAAAAAGCAAAGCTAATAAACTAGCCACCATTTCACTCAAATCTCCTGTCTGTCTTCAGACAGATAATGTGTCAACCTTAAGAGTTAACATAGCCTACCATTCATTCTTGCAGTCAGGGACGTATATTGGCCTTCCAGAAGGCATAGAGTGACATTTCTTTGCATTAAACATGAATCACACCCATTGGGAAATCAAAAAGTGATTTATTGATTCCACTGACTCTTTATAATTATGATTTGGTTAAATAGGCCATCAGACACTCACTCCAGAAGCTTGTTCAATAGCATAGTTCAAAGCATGCTACCTAAATACCACACAAACAAAGGGCCTGACTGGATAATTAATTTTGCTGGGTTAAAAGTTTATGCCCAACCAAAATTTAACCATTACAAATTTAACTGTTACAAGAGTTAAAGGTGTCAGTCCATTTTTACTGACCTGGGAAGGGACTTTCAGAGAAAAATGTTCTAGACTAGAGTGTTCAAGTCAGACGGACTCAGCCAAAGGAGATGGACATGATGATAGATGGACAGATGGTGAGAGAAACTTAAGCGAAAGAAACTGTGAAGCTAAGTAACTGAAGTTACAGTGGAATGTAATTTTTAAATTTCACTTCAAAAACTTTAGGAGCATTGAATTATTATACTTCTGTATAGGTTTTGATTTGTATGTCAGTTTATGTAAGTGCTAAGGTTGCATTATCATTTGGTCATGTGAAACATCTTGCAATCACCCATAGTGCTAGAAAATCAAAGGACTAAATCTAACTTTCTTGAAAAATGACATCCTGTGGTACTCTGGGAGGATGAAGGGGTGAATGGCATGCTCTGTGGATCCACTGACAAAGATTCATTGGTGTTTTCTTCATCAACAGTATTTGAAAGAGAATGAGATTTTTCTTCATTTCAAGGTTGTCTTTTTGCTGAGTGAGGGGATTCAAGCTGTAAGTGATTTTTCTTTGCCTGAGTGAACTGGCTAATGTAATACCCACTCCGCGTCTGAGTACTGGGCATACCTCCAGTCGTATGCTGTTTTGCTTGTGTGTGTGTTTTAGTTTATTGTTAATGTTTTGAATTTATCAGTTGTGATTTAATGTTCGTATGGAATCGACATACTGACATATTGACATTGATTAGAGATGGTGATCTATATGCTGAGTATTTTAGTTTGGCACAGAACACACGTCAGAAGGACATACCAAGCATCTTCAGCACTGTTTTGTATAGTGTTGTGTTTAGTTTTCCATATAATTAGTCTATTAGTGGTCATAAGTGAATCAACATAATTCCTGTTTGGATTGATTATTCATGGTCTTTCGCTGTATTTTATGTACATCTCATTGATGCTGAAGAGGTAATAAATAGCGTTCACAGTTCAACATTCAACGTTCATTCGCTGGTCTGGTCATTTGAATATAATTATTAGAAGGGTATCAGGCTACCATTTGTAATACTATGCATGTACCTCCACTAGCACACATTTCATTCTTTGTTACTGAATTAGTGTCATTTCACTTTGAGTGATCAGTGAACATGTTTCGCTCACTAGCTTGTGTCTCACCAATGTCACACTCATATTATGGTATTTATATGTTAGATTAATTTTTCTAAATGTTTTATTGTTATTGCCTTACTGAGAATGGCCTACATGTTGCAGTAACTCCTATCTAAGACTGCAGTCGGTATGCAGTGTACCATGGCAACAAAGTTATTAAAATAACTAAAAACATAATGGTGATAATGGTGGACAGGGACAGTACTGGAATTGTTTCCTATTTAAAAATTTACAACCTGCCTTTTTCTTACCACTAACTGAAGCACCAGTGCAAATATAAACTCACACGCATTTAAAAACATCAGTGTTGACCAGTAAATATGGACTGTTAAAAGGAAGCTGCATACAACCCTAAATATTTATTTATTGTGCTTGATCCCTGAAATTTGAACTTATGATTTGGACTTTCAATTAAGCTCCATGCTCAAAAATTGCTGAACAACATTTGTGACTAATGGTTGTGTAATGGAAAATACCCATGAGCTATCATTAACAAAATGTAGTTTATTCATTGGCCCTGTAAAGCTCTTCAGGCACAATAGTGTAATACCAAATTTGATAGGCTGTAATTAATGAGCTGCAAATTCTCTCCTTCAGGTTATCCCTAATGCTCCTTAATGGAGAAGAGGCTGCATTTTAGCTGGCAGTAATTACTTCATACTTTGTAGAAAATACAGCTGCCTGGTAATTAAGGCCACAACTGAAATGTCAATCTCCTCAGTTACCAGGCTCATCTAGACACCACACTTGCAGAACATCAGAGAAACATTAAATTAGTAAACCTGCTCTGCATCATATGGTTGATATTTTTAATTTCCAGAGCTATACAATCTTAAGTATACATTTAGCCTTGTCTAATTTAAGAGGGTAGACATAGGGAATACAGCTCTAGAGGGATACAGCTCTAGCATACCAAGCTTACTCATACAGTATATGATCAAATATAGATCTGAATTGAGATTTTCTAGTTGTTTCTTGGGACACCATATATTGAAATGTTAGTCAATTCTGTTTCTTTCCATCAGGCAATATTACTGTTAATGTTTTGGGTATATGAACATATCTGGGGAATTCTGTCCTTGTTTAGAGTTAGAATTGCCAATATTGGGATCCATACCTCTACTCACTACCTCTGATTGTTTTAGGAACAACCACCAATGTAGTGTTTATAATAAATTAAGAAAACGCATTGTGTTGATGGGTAGCACTTGCATTTGATAGCTTGATGGTGATTATTTGGTTTAACTAGCTTTAAGTACCTATGTTTAAATTGTCTTAGTGCCAAAGCTAATACATTCTGTAACTACAGTAGAAACTAATGGCAACAATGGCAAGATGCAACGTCTTCCTAGAATCAAATGTAAATCTACGTAAAACATACAAGATTCGTTGGTTAAAAAGATGCTCTGTAAAAACTTCAGTCTGTTGACATTACTGTTGAAGACTGCACTCTTAGGTAACACTTTTTGATATCTATACAGGGCTGGACTGGTAATCTGGTGTACCGGGCATTTGCCCCGGTGGGCCGACAGTCCTCAGGGGCCGATGGAGTTTTTTTTTCCTTCCGTTTTTTTCTAAGAGACCGGCCCACAATTTAGAGGGGGCGGCCCATTGGCCCATCTTCAATATAGACAGTGGACTGAACCAATCAGGATATAGGACGAAAGTGGCCCCACCCTTTCTCTGCGTGGTGCGCTGTAACTCCTGCTACGTTGAGTGTTGAGCGCGTTGTTAAAGGAGAGGCAGCATGGAGCAACAGAAGAAGCAGAAAGGAGGTGCGGAGAAGTTACGCGTGAAGAAATTGAAGAGTCTCAATGTAGATGCTACAAAATGTGTAAAAACCACAGACATGTTCGCTGCTGTAGCCTCCGCGTCCTCTGTAGGTGAAGACAGCAGCAGCAGACAGGGAGACCAGCAGCGAGAGATGCAGGCTTGTGAAAGAGAAACCGAGGGACAGACTGAGAGGGAAAGTGTAGTACGTAAGCAGGTAGTAACGTTAGGATAACACAGGGACTTTATTACA
The DNA here is from genome assembly GCF_052324685.1 of Brachyhypopomus gauderio. Lineage (NCBI taxonomy): Eukaryota > Metazoa > Chordata > Actinopteri > Gymnotiformes > Hypopomidae > Brachyhypopomus > Brachyhypopomus gauderio. The sequence goes on from NC_135219.1 coordinate 24,729,499, forward strand.
TGAGAATGATGAGCAATGATGATTTATTAGTATCAGTATTAATTAATGAATGAATTAATTAGCATACTTCCCAAAATCTGGCAGCCACGCGCCCTTATTCTGATAACATAGCAAACGGTCAAGACTGAGAAGTGTTGGATGAGCTGCAAGTGTCCATTTTAGGTTATAGCATTTTAGATATTTAGGTTAAAGGTGTGTTTAAAGGCTGCATAGTAGTTTGAATTTGTAGCCTCTATGCTCTATGCTAAGATTTTAAAATGTATAAATGATAAATAAAAGCTTTGCAATTTAAGCATGAGTGCAAAATATATATAAAAGTAATATTAGCAAAAGATATGCCCACACTGAATAAGAGTAAAACAGTATCAAATGCTTTAAAGACATGTTTGTGTTGCATGAATTCATAAAGCAGCTGTTTGTAGCCAGATACAAATACATATTATAGCTGTTTAAAGGAGGGAGCACCTTTAACCTGAAGAATTAGAATTGAGCTGTTTTATCAGAGATATTCAGAAAATACATATTAGAGAAGATTTCAATAAAATCTTAAAAGTGATTGTGATATAATAATGCTAAGATTGAATCCAATTACTTTAACCAGTAATTTTTAAATTATTTTTCCACATTGTACCCCACATACATAAATTAAAAGTTGGTTGTGCTCCACTAATTATGAGGGGCCGGTCTAAACCAAAAATGCCAGGGCCGATTTTTTGTCCCAGTCCAGCCCTGTATCTATACAACTGTGTATGTGTTGGAGCCTGGATGCAGGTGTGGACATTCAAGGGATTTATTAATGTGAACAGTAACACTTACCAGAGATACACAGAACAGAGACAGCCCACACACAAACCCAAAAAACCAAGTAGCACAGACAGAAGACACCAATACATAAAACCTGGGAAACATGGACAGTATGTGTCTAAATTAAATATATACCTAATGTACATAAAAACACACACTAACAATGAATGATGGGTGTGGCTATGAGAACGCATACACATACACCATGACAAACTCTGACATGTGGAGGAGTAAAGGAGAGGGAGGCAGTGCTGTGAAACTAATAATTATTTCCTGATAAAACCATTCTTCTACATTCCAAATGTCAGAGAGCCACCTTGATTCATTAATTCTAACTGAAGAGGAGTTGGAGGATTAGAGATAGATTATTTTATATACCATATGCATGTTATTAAACTCTACCTAATAAGCATAATAAGGAAATAAGAATATTTTAAAAACTTGTACTGTCCTAAAAATTACTATATGATTTATAATGTGCTGCTGTTCAATAAAAGGTACTCAGTGGCATGTTTTCATATTTATGTGCATATTTTTAAATCAAATAAGGTATTTTCTTAGGGAAATGGGTATTACATCCAGATATTTTAATTGGAAACTGAAGTCTATGTGGAAGTAGAATTATCACCAGAGTGCTTGCTGATAAACGGTGTGTTTAAAGGCCTGGTAATGACCTCTGAACTCTGCTAAACATCATGGCCCCACTCAGACAGGAATAAACTTGTGCTAATAATTACATTACAGCAGTCTCCTCTAGTACATCTAATCCCAACCAGCAGGTTTAATGCTCCATAAAGGCTGGATGAAAGAGGTGCTGTGTTTAGTAAGCAGTGTGATAAATGGTATATGTATGTGCTGAGGCTGTTACCGCCTCCACAGCTTTTGCTTAAGCAGATTTTAATTGCAACTGCCCCCCTCTTTAACCCCAATTACCCAGTACATATATTTAGTGATCATAGGCAAGGCCCCAAATTACACCCAAAGTCCTCAACTAATTTCTCTAGTTCTGTATCTGAGCACACATACATATTTTAATGAAGATATTAATATACACATTGGATTTCATTTCATTCATATTTTATGCTGTAAGCTTCATCATCAGTTCCTATGGTGATGAGCAGAAGAAGTGTTAAAAGAGTTTCTGTATGCTTAAGAGACTTGCCATTAACACTGCAAAAGAATATATACTTCAAGGAAGAAATTGTTGTAATTATGGTATAAATTAAATACCAGGGGTGGGTTTCCCGAAACGTTCTTAGCGCTAAGTACTTCTTAACCTTGTACGTTTCATACGAGGTTACGAAGTACTTAGCGCTCCGAACGTTTCGGGGAAACCCACCCCAGATCATTTAAGTTGTAGGTAATTATGTGGCCCAAGTCTAAACAAAAAGAAAGAAAGAAAGAAAAACTCTAGCATGTTTCAGTCCAACTGTACCAGTTCTGTGCCTGTAGATCAGGGGGAATTCCATTGTGTGTGTGTGTGTGTGTGTGTGTGTGTGTGTGTGTGTGTGTGTGTGTGTGTGTGTGTGTGTGTGTGTGTGCGTGTGCATGTGTGTGTGGGTGTGTGTGTGTGTGTGTGTGTATATACAGGGTTGCCAACTTTTCAAGATCACTTGGAGTGAGATTTGAACCTGCAGGGGGTGGCGAGTGTAAATTGTTGACGGGGGGGTTGGGGGGGGTGGCGAACGTAAATTGTTGTAAATTGTTATTGTCAATGAGTTACTGGCGCCAGAGCAAACTAGTAACTCATTGAATCATAGATGTGGATCAGAGGTAAATAAACTAGATTTTTTTTCGGCGTGAGATATCGGAAGTGTGGCGTGACAGCGTGTGAAGACGGTCAAATGCATGTGTCTCACGCTCAATGTGTGAGAGTTGGCAACCCTGATATATAATATGGCTTCGTACTTTCTATTCCCTGCTTATAAAAGTTAATCCCAGCTTTTGTGGTAGTTATGACTTTTACTGACTGCCTTTACTGACCTTTTTAAGGCTGTTTCTCACCATCTGCTCTTTTACTTCCTTCTCATTTCTCCCCACTGCTGCTTGTTATTATGCCCAGTTGTATTGCGTTCTTGCTTGCTTCTTTTTTGTCAAGTTTGGATCATGTTTTTTCACTCTGTTCACCTGGAATCTTAATTAATAATGATAAATGTCTGCCTATGAATCCTCACCCTCCCTGATGCATTATGTAAAACTTTTACTGTAGACCCAGCTAAGGTTCTGGATCTGCAATCAGTCATTGCCTCTCAGGGACATCTCTTAGTAGCACATCTCAACACCTCTTATTATAGTTAGATCCGACCCTACTGAGAGGCGATCTAGGAGTGCCAATATTACACGTTGTAGCACTCTAACCGAAGCTCTCCATGTATTACTCCGCCACATACAGGTAACCTAGCAACGAAGCAGCGTTTACAAGCCAAACAGCACAACTACAAACAAGCAGCAACATTATCAAAATGAATTACAGGGAGTTCGTTAAATCTATTGGCTTCAAAAGTATTTGTTTCAATCTGAAACTGGAGGATGAAGCTATAAATGACCAGCCTGATTCCTCCAATGAGCCAAGGTTTGTCATGCTTACAAACAATGATTTGGATGAGCTGGAAATCGAGAGAAACGATGTTAATACCGTAAAACAAACGTCCTGAGCTCTTTAATGTATTTACATCCTGGTTAAAAATCCATTATCAATAATTGTTGTACTTTATTATTAATAAATACAATTTTATCAACAGTTGTTTTTGTGTATATTTACCTCTATAATATTTATTGGGTAAGGCTGTTCCAGTGTTGTGTAAGTTTAGCAGCGAGCCATTGAATGGAACAATTTTAACTGGCAGAGTGTTTTTAACCAAACAGGTCGTATTTTCTCGTCCTCTTTAACTCAAAATCTTTCAATAAACAGCGATAATGGTACTGTGGTATAATCGCAATAATACACTCGAGATTCGTGCTATAACGTGTAATATTGGCACTGCTGTGCTGATCTACAACCGCAGCACAGCAGTGCCAATATTACACGTTATAGCACTCCCTCTTGTGTATTACTGCGTAAGTAGCACATGCTCAACAACTCTTAGTAGCACATGCTCAACACCTCTTAGTAGCACATCTCAACACCTCTTAGTAGCACATACCCAACACCTCTTAGTAGCACATGTTCAACACCTCTTAGTAGCACATCTCAACACCTCTTAGTAGCACATGCTCAACACCTCTTAGTAGCACATGCTCAACAACTCTTAGTAGCACATCTCAACACCTCTTAGTAGCACATGCTCAACAACTATTAGTAGCACATGCTCAACACCTCTTAGTAGCACATCTCAACACCTCTTAGTAGCACATCTCAACACCTCTTAGTAGCACATCTCAACAACTCTTAGTAGCACATCTCAACACCTCTTAGTAGCACATGCTCAACAACTCCAGCATATGTTGGAATTCATGGAGGAGCTTATTTATATTTCCCTTAGAAATGTTTAAACTGTGTTACTTTTCTGAAATAGCAATGTGTAACAAAGAGCAGACTTTATGCCTGAAGACTGCATCCACAAATCCTGCATATTGTAGATCCTCCCAGAAATTTTACAGCTCTTCCCAAGCCCAAGATTTCTCTAATAATAGTACCAGAACATAGGATAAACGGCCCTATTAAGCTCACCCAAATCTAAAATTTGACATATTTAAAGCAAAAGTCATTCAGTTTAGCAGGAGATGTTAAGTTAAAATAAAATATTAATGTCTCATGTACCAATGTTAATTTTAATTTTAATAGTTTTTAATAGTTTAAAAGTTAAAAAATCTAAAGTCTGAGGTGTGCTTAATGGGTACAGCTCACAAGAATATTTAACATTTAAATGATTGTAAATGTAATGTATATGAGAATGTAAATAATTTCAATCAATCAATCAATCAAATTTTATTTATATAGCGCTTTTTACAACAGTTGTTGTCACAAAGCAGCTTTACAAGTGCCGAGTCCTGGCCCCCAGTGAGCAAGCCAAGGGCGACAGTGGCAAGGAAAAACTCCCTAGTTTTTTTGCATGAGGAAGAAACCTTGAGAGGAACTAAGACTCAGGGGGGGAACCCATCCTCCTCTGGCCGACACTGGTCACCATGACAACAACAACAATTTAGACAGAAAGAAGAGAAAGAAAAGGAAAAAGATGTAATAATGTCCATCATGGTGTAGGCATCCGGTTAGGCAGGAGGTGGCCGGCCCAGGATGGATCGCTGGTCTCCTCATCTCATTATTCCTCAAGCAGGCGGGCAGCCATATGGAGAAATGAAACAGGGAAAATTAGCTCTGTATGAGTACACATATAGGACAGATGATATTATAAACATTTCTGGAGTGTGGCAGCAACTCCGGCATTAAGTTAAATTATTACAGCCTAGCTAAAAAGGCAGAACCAGAAGGTAACATAGGCTTGGGGGCATTCTGAGACAATGGCATCCGTCCACTGCACTGTCAACAAATTTGAGTAACCACGAGCAGTGACAGGACGACAGCACCAGCGCCCCAGTCTACCATAAAACCCTTCGCCTCTGAACCCCTGGATCTGTACCTTTAATTAAGGGGGGATATTAATTTTCAAACGCTAAACTAAATAAGTCGGTTTTCAACCTAGACTTAAAGATTGTGACTGTGTCAGAGTCCCGGACGCATTTAGGAAGATTATTCCAAAGCTGGGGGGCCTTACAAGAAAAGGCTCTTCCCCCTGCTGTTACCTTGTTAATTTTTGGAACTAATAAAAGACCAGCACCCTGTGATCTTAGTGGACGTGGGGGTTCATAATAGGAAATAAGTTCCTGAAGGTATTCAGGAGCAAGCCCGTGCAATGCTTTATAAGTTAATAAAAGAATTTTAAAGTCAATACGGAATTTAACTGGGAGCCAATTCAGGGCTGATAGGACTGGACTGATATGCTGAACTTTTCTAGTTCTGGTCAGAACCCTGGCTGCGGCATTTTGAACTATTTGAAGTTTATTTAGATTCCTATTTGAACATCCTGACAGTAGTGCATTGCAGTAATCTAGAGCTAACAAAGGCATGCACCAAATTTTCCTCATCATAGTGTGATAATGCATTTCTTAACTTAGCAATGTTGCGGAAATGTAGAAAAGCTATCCTAGTAGTATTATCTATGTATTTATCAAATGATAGGTCAGAGTCGAGTATGACACCTAGGTTTTTGGCTACTGTGCCAGGTGTAATGGGGTAGTCTGTGAGTGTTACGGGCATCTGCGTTATCATGTCAGACCTGTTAATTCGGATTGCTTACTGCTGCGTCTCGTTTGGCACCGGCCAATGGTTGTGTCTGGGCCCTCTAACGGGGCGTGGTATGGGTCTTAAAATTGGGACAGCGCACACTGGGTAGCTAGACTTGCAGATAGACTAGCAGACCGACTCGCAGACTCGTAGAGCCTTGCAGACAGCTTTTGACCATGTGTGTTATGATCCGTGAGAACATTTTATTGTATCTCGCGCTAAGAGTGTTTACTTGCCAGGTTTCCATCCAGCGCGTTATGAGTCGTGAGAACATTTTATTGTATCTCGCGCTAAGAGTGTTTACTTGCCAGGTTTCCATCCAGCGCGTTATGAGTTGTGAGAAACGTAGCGCGCGTTAAGAGAGTTTCCTTGATTGATCTTGACTAAGTGCGTTGTGAAATCCTTTTGATTGTAGCACGATGCGTAGACTATGATCAACTGTCGTTTTATGGACACGCCAAGAGACGAGATTTTAGTAGCGCGTGACGAGTATTGAGATGGGCATGTTGACGGCAAATAGACTGAGATACTTTATTGTTTGTTTGGTTGGTGTCAGGGTTGGACCCAGGCACGTGCCTCCTGCCGCCACTAGGCGGAGCACGCGAGCTAGAACCAGGGGCAATCAAGCCCAATAGAACGCAGCTGTCAGCAGCCTATTTAACACGGGTGACTCCAGCAACCCGTTGCTGAAGTTGTTAGTTGTTGTTGCACTCGCAGCCTAAGCCAGTTACTCTTGCAGTGACTTATTTCTCTCAGTCTTCCGTTTCTCCCCTGAGTGTTCTCAGGTTTTGTCTCTCGTACGTTCTGTTTGTTTCTTCCCTCTCTGTTCTATGTCGGTTTGTCTACCAGTGTTCTGGTGGACAGGCTCACAGGTATCCTGGTAGAAGCTTAGGTCTTGCCTACCGCTTAGGTTTAGTTTAGTTGGGCCCTTACACTACATTCACGTAGGGGAACCCTTTGTTACAACACTAGGTTAGGGGCACGTGCCGTGTATATATGTTATTGAGGTTAGGTTTGGTCATGTAGATTAGTGGTCTTATTTTTGTTTCTTTCCTTTGGCATGGTCCTCAGTCCACTTATAAGAAGTTTATTTGTTTGTCTGTTGTTCAACGCAAAGTAAACATGGTAATTGAAACCTTTGTGTCTGTGTCCTAGCTCTCGCAATTCACCTCCACCTCTCCGTGTCTTTCTTTGTTCGTTCGCCCCTACCAAGCCAGGGGCATTAGATCTGGAATTTTCTGTTTTGAGGCCTTAGGGCCCAGAAGGAGAACTTCTGTTTTGTCCTCATTAAGTTGGAGGAAATAATTTCAATTATTTTAAAATATTTTACCTTAATTTACACTGACGATGATTGTTTTTAAACCATTAATGAACTATTCACATAGGCAGTCTATGTAAGTGAGGTTAAAGGAAGCACCCTGAGCTTAATGGGGACAGCAATACTTATATTAAAATATAATGGACTTTATTTTAACATCAGTATTTTGTCACATAAATGTTCTTTACTAAGTACTATATCATATACTGTTTGTAGTGAAGCTAGAAATACTAGTTTTGTTACGCCCGGAGCGCGGCGAAAGACGAGACAGAAATCCTTGGCGTTGACGGACATAACGTTTATTAACACATATTGCGCAGATGGCGCACGTAAAACGTGTAGCAACACAGAAACATGTATGACTCCAACAACGACGAGCACAAGACACTGCACGAACGCACATTAAAAAGACAAACCACACAAACCCCACGTGATGACGAGACGAACCACAGGTGAGACGGATTATCACAGGACGTAACCGCACCCACGGAGATCCACAGACGCAGACGAGTAGACGCAGACAACATAAACACACACCCAAAAGGGAGGGGTCGGGGACCGCAATGTGACAGATTTGTTTACACTTGAGCTTTTCTCCAATGTGCTCACACTGATGCACTCTAGTTTTTATACTGCTGTACCCTTTAAGCTCATGTAAAAATGATACAAAACCTTTAAAAAATCCTGTAGTCTACAAATATTATTTCTCATCAATTTGGAAATGGATGATGTACTAAATATTAAAACAAGAAATTATCATCTGTGATTTAATATATTGGTGTCTTCAGCAATCTCATATGACTAGCATGCTAACTACAAATTGCGGCATTGGCTAAAACGCAGTAAAACTGTCTTTTAATTAACTGTAACTTTCTCTTGCATCCAAGTTCCAACTTGTTTGAAAATTATTAATCTTTTAAATTTGTATAAATTGGTGATACTTACCCAAATTAAAAGTTGCTGTAGGCCTATATTAAAATTTCATAAATCTGAGGAGTCTCTCCAGATCAAAGTTTTCATGTGGCTTTCAAAATGGCCACCAGGTAGAGGGAACATTGACAGGATGTTTTCAGAATATGCACCAGTATGATTGGCTTTAAAATGCATGGAATATTTAAAAAATAACTACATGTATTGATTTAGTTATCAAGCAGGATAATAACTTTATAACTTATATTAACACAATTTGGTTCAAAGTTGTAAGTGTACTTACTGGGTAAGTGAACTTAATAGGGGTGTTTACCATAGATAAAATATCTCTAGTAAACACTACTTAATAGAGGAATATACTGGGTCACCACCCTTTCTTTTTATACTCCAACAACTTTACAACAAGCATTCTAACAGTTTGAGCAGGCATTTCCAGCTATTCAATTGCCTAGCCTTGAAGACTGCATTCCATTACAGATTACAAACTACCCTCTAAGCCAAGGTAGCCTGGAAAGATGAACAACTCTCTGTGAACCAGTTTATTCAGCTTGTGTCAGATCCCTGCCTCTTACTTAGATCTAAGGTCTTTAGCAAGGTTAAAGACCCAGAATTACCCCCACAATCATCCCTAGGATTGTATCATTAATTTATTGTCCAGAACCTTGCTCCCATGGAGTGTACTCCTTGTGTGTCCTAGAGACTCGGTGATGAAGGAATATGTACAGGAGGCCTTGGCTAAGGGGTATAGTTGTCAGCATTCATCACCTCTCACCAATATCAGCAAAGCGTTTCTGTATAGGTAAATGCATCATCTGTATTCCAGGCCTTTGTAATGAGGGTACTACGCGTGATTCTGAATAATTGTGTAATTGGCTAAATTGATTCTCATTCTTGCCTCCAGAGTAAGAGAATGAAAGACAGTGTGCCAAGGCCTGATCAAGCTCTGAGAGAGCCGTTGAAGCTAAACTTTTACATACACTTCAGATGAAATTCAAACTTAAAAAATTATGATATTCAGATTAAATTTTTTTTACAGCTACGCATATTTTATAGAGAAACCATATTGTTGATTTAGAGGATTGGGAGGACAGGGATCGAACATGTTCACATTTCTACTTTTAACAAATTTATTTGATTAATTTACAGAAACAGGAATAATTGTACTTTTACCCTCAGTTCTCAGGATCATGCTTCAGTGGATTTGTCTCTCCATTCTAGATCTTTTATTTATTGTTTTTTTAATTTGTTTGTTTGTTATTTAAATTTTGATGCACATGAAATCTGATATAGTAAATTATAATTTAAATAAATCGATAATTGATTGTTTTAACAATCAACAAAGTAGATGTCCTAATTGGCTTCGGACAAAAGTCAGGGGTGGCAGCACCACATGTTAACGTCCATGGGTGGGTTTCCCAAAACGTTTGTAGCGCTAAGTACTTCATAACCTCGTATGAAACTTACGAGGTTAAGAAGTACTTAGCGCTACGAACGTTTCAGGAAACCCACCCCATTACTCCAATAAAGGGAACAACAAACAAGAAAAGTTCAACAAGCACTATAACGTTCTCTTAACAAATATAAAATAAAATGCTGAGGGAGCAGCAATAACAACTACCTCAGATTGGAACAAAAGGAAGAAAACAAGGAACAGGTATGATGATGTGTCAATAAGTAGGTGGTGAGGGGCGTGGTGTGGGAGGAGCGTGGTGTGGGAGGGGCGTGGTGTGTGTGGGCTGCAGGGTGGCTCACCAGGACAGTATGGTAACATAAAATGTTTGGGACTGTGAAAAACTGTTTTAATATATTTGGCCTCAACTCTGCATGTCAAGACGGGAAAGAGATTAAAGCCCCATCATGCTTGCTGGGTTCTTCTCTTTACCCTATTTTGCTTCAGGCTTATATTTGGTGCAGGATCTCAGAATACCAGACACCTCCAGAATCTACGAATGTCTTTATGTAATCTAGGGCAAAATAGATAGTGTTATCACCAACCTGCACCCTAGCACCTGTTTGTAAAGTTATGGAGGATGTTGCTAGGGCTTAGATTGATGAGCCCAGCCCTAAAGGATGGCTTCTCCACAAAACATTTTTCCATTTGTCATTGACCTCTTCCCCTGGGTGCAATAAGCACAAAATTTACCATTTCTCCATGGGTCTCATTTATTCCCATGTGTGCCTGAGTATAAGCCCCCACAATTTCCAAGATCTGGAGAGCTGTCCGAGGTCCCTGCCATTGACAAACGGATGAGCTGAAAGGAAGAAGCATGAGAGGTACCTTATTGCAGCAAGTAATTCGACAACAGAAGCTCCGGGCTTACTGACACACAAGAAACCTAGAAATAGACCTGGGTCATGTGCACACCTCCTCTGAATACTACGACAGGTCCAGTTCATCAGGAACAGGTGCATGTTTTACCTCTTGGACCGGAAGTAGTAGGACACTGTGGAATGATCCTGGAGAAGCTAAGGCCCGTCCTTCACCAAGGACCTTCCCTCACAGGCCCAGGTTCCTGCTTATTCCCTGAGTATAAAAGCTCTGCAAATCTTTATGAAGTCTTGCTGGTTACTTGTGGTTATTACTGGCTGTCGCTACCCTGTTATGTTTACCAGGATCTCATAATGTCCCTTTTGATTTTCCTCTTTGCTCTTTGTCATGTTCAGTTGTATATGAATATTGTCTGCTTTTTCAAGTGCAGTTTGAATTGTGTTTTTGACTCTGTCTGGAACGTTCTTAACATAATTCTGCATATGGTCCCACACTCACCCTCTGAGTCACTTTAACTACTAAGCAGAAAATAGCTTTCAGATTTAGTATAATGACTGATTAGGATATGTGTACTTGAAATATGCTGCTTCTTTCCCAACTTCAGTTGAGGCATCTCTGTCTCACTTGTGAAGTCACACAGCAGTTACAAAGGCAGTCAGGTCCATAATAACCCTTTAGGCCAGGGGTGGCCAACCCGCGGCTCTTTGCCTGGTTTCATGCGGCTCCCCAGCCGGTCTGCGGGCTCACCTGCACAAACGGGGCGACACACTGCTACATTTTCGTGGTGCGCGGTTAGTTTACAAGCCTAGCAAGCCACTAATACTTTTAAAGCCGGCGTAGTGGAAAACACGCATTTGACTGTCTTCACAGCTAATAATTTACACTCGCATCCCCCCCCCCCCCCCCCCCCCCCCGCTCAACAGATTACACTTGCCCATGTACGATGTGGCTCTTTGCCGTAACACAGTAAGAAAAGTGGCTCTTGGTCTATGACAGGTTGGCCACCCCTGCTTTAGGCTAATTAACTGTTTAGATATCATTACCTCTAAAATACATTGGATTATTAAATCCCTAAAGATGACCAATAATAAAATACAAAGCTTCTGTGAGTCCATTGTGAACAAATAAAACGTTTAAATAAACTGTAAACCAACATCACCAAAATCCTGTGAGCAGAGGTTCTGAAACAGTGTAAGACGCAAAGGTTACAACAAGCTGGTCTTAATCAGATGTGTAAACACACCTTCCACTGACTTGACTCACACATCATAGTGAAACATAACAAGTAGACAATCCCCAGAGGCTAAAAGACTGAAATGATTTTCCAAAAGTGGCACTAAGGAACAGTAAATTAAATCAGCCAGAAAGAGACAAAGGTAATTACAGTGTTGGTCTGTGAATCTTGGTAAACATTGATGACTTTATATATATATATATATATATATATATATATATATATATATATATATATATATATATATATATCCAGTCTGCTGAGAGGTTGAGCGTGATGAGATGACCATTGAACATACTCCTGGGATGTGGCTCCAGAAGCTCTAACAGGGATGGGTTCGGTCCTACAGTCACAGAGGGCCGAGTCGCAAGATGAGCATGTGCAGACGGTCTGCGTGTTCTCATCTGTGTGTTGGTGTCTATAGGCAGGGAAAACATCTGTCTCTCAGATTTGGGTGGTATTTCGTCTCCCTGGATAGTCCAGCAGCAGACCGTCATTCTTGTGGCAGACACATACACAAGCATGTAGACACAAAAAAGAGAGGTTATGAGACACCCTCATGACAGAGTAATCTGACTGAGAACCTTCCACACACACAAACACGCATATTCACACACACAAACCATAATTGTACTGCAGGTCACACTAGCTTGAGATGGACACATTCACTGAGAGGAGTGAGATGAATTATGGGGAAATGCTATTTCTGAGTCGTGAAGGCGCTCTAGGCTCATAACTGAGTGCCAATCAGACACAGAAACAAAACCAAGACTTACACACGGGCTAGACATGATGACAAAGAGAACCAATACACAGCACTAAAGACAAAACATAGAAACAGGCCTAAATTTAAAATTAGCATTGAGCAAAGATACTGGAAACTTAAAGTAACACCAAAGGGATCTTAATAATACAAAATAATACAGAACCGCAGAGCCAGAACATACAAATACAATGACCAACAAAGTAAATGACAAAACACAGGACATAAATACACAGACTAAACCTAGAATCAAACAAGACACACCTGAAAGCAATTATTTCAAAATAAAAGCACACAAACCCGAAACAACTGACAAAACAAGAGGTGGGCCAAGAAATGAACAGGAGGGAACAAAACAGACAGAGGAAGGAATAAACCAAAGATTACCTGAAGGAGGCGGAGCCAATCATGACACACACACACACGAGTAGGGTTTTGTGTTACCATATTTACTTACCTCTACTCTGCTTACCTACAACCAATGAGAAATAAGTACAGGTGAATATTGGGTAAAACGTATTACATCTATATGACTAAAATTTCAATGAAATAATTACATAACAATATGTGTAACCAACTTTATAAAGTTTTAAATGCTGAAGCAGTCTGCTTTGTCAGAGGTTTATTGTTCAGCTAGCCTAATTTATGTTTCAACCTAGTAAACATAGATAGCAGATGAGATATTTTACAGGGAATTAATGTTAGCAATATAACAAACTACAGCTGACTACTTATTAAACATTTGTGATGGCGCATGGACACCGTGACCATTGAAACATGACATTCTGATCTCTCTGAGGGGTAGATGAGACTTCATATACCAGGGTTTAGCACACACATGAAGTTACACTGTTTCATCATCTGTGGTGCTGAATAAGAAGGAAAATGCATTTCAGCTAAATTACTGTTCTGGTACAATAAGGTTTGGACCTCACCTACTAAAAGTGCTGAAGCAAAATTAATCTTCCCAGAACTGAGAGGAACGTTTGCTATTTTTATGACTGGCAAAATAATAGCCTTATTTCATAGTTTAAAATTATTGCCAAGAATAATTAGAAGGATGTAGAATGTTGAGTATAATCTGAAGCTATGTGACATAGAATGCATTTATCTTAATGTCTTGCCTTGTTCACCACTTGAAAACTAAATGACCACTTAGCAGTATGGCTATCACTGCTGATATAACAGAACTAGAACTACCATTGAACTATAATATACTTAAGATATCAGAAGACTGTTATCTGAGATGTATGCATGAGTGAACTCCAACATGTGGAGGAAATCAAATGCCTTATTGTGTCATCATTGCAAGTCAATCTGCACTGTATACACATGTGAATTAAAAGTATCTTGAATATGATGTAATTTGAGTGGACATGACTGTATTGTTCCTCAAAAGTCAGGATAATCCGCTACTCGACAACATATAACTTTTGTTCTTATTCCTTCTTTTTTTGTCTTGCACCTCTAGCGCCCCCCATGGCCATAGCGCCCCCCATAACGTGCATTACATCCCCCCTTTAATTAAAGCTGAGGGTCCAACTAACAGATTTGTATATTTTTTCATACAGAACCAAAACACATTCAAAATTAGACATTAGACAACAAACATTCCACATTCCACTTTTTTCAGTCTGTAATGTTCACAGCTCTAGTCTTTCAGCAGCTTATGATAGACTCCCTGAACTAGTCTTCCTTATTTCCAGAGATGATGGTCATGTTGGTACTTCTGTGAGGTGTGAACGATTGTGCCATGATTGTCCTCCTTTCCCAGTCTCCACTTCGTATGAGCGTGTGCCCACAAGTGTCCCTCTCTGAAGTGTGGGTTTTATCCACACCTGCTGTCTTAGCTGAAGTGGTGGCAGGGTTTGAGTACAGTGTCTCTGGTTGTATGTTCACTGCTGTTGTCGTTTCATTGCACCATCCTGTTCTCTGAACCTTTTGAGATCAGGCCACTGTGGATATAGTGGCAACACTGTAGCTGCAGTTCTAATCCTCCTCCCTATCAGGAGTTGTGCAGGAATCCCATGTGCCAGTGGGGTGGCCCTGTATGCCAACAGAGCTTTGTGGAAGTCTCCCTATTTTTGTAGGAGGGACTTCACTTTCCTGACCACTCTTGCTTGTCACGTGAGTGAAATCATATTTTCTTGTGAATAGAGAGAATCCGTGACAGGAAAACTGAGGGCCATTGTCTGTGACTAGAAGCTCTGGGTAACCAGGTGTCTAGCAAACATAGCTTTAATTCTGGCTATAGTTTGCTTTGTGGATGTGCCTGCAGGCAGGTTACACACTTCAATATAACACGAGAAGTAGTCTATCATGACTAGATAGTGCCCATTTTGCCACTGGAACAGGTCAGCCGCGACTCTCTGCCATGGCCTATTTGGAAGCTCTGTTCTGATCAGTGGCTACGCTAAGGTTTGTGCTTCACGTGCACAGGTCTCACATCTTTCTACCATCTGTTTTACTGCAGATGTAATGCCTGGCCACCAGACCAAGTCCCTTGCCCTTGCTAGGCATTTTTTTATCCCTAATTGTCCCTGGTGAAGTCTCTGTAGGATGTCTGATCTCGTGTGTTCAGGCATCTCACCTCTCATGAGATAGCCATCTCCATCATGCAGGACGGACCTTTCGGGCCAGTAGGGCTGCAGTAGTTCATGCACATCTTCTGTGTTTGGGCCAGCCATTTGCAATGTAGTGACTAAGATGTTTACAGGCGTCATCTGAGGCTTGTGCTTTCTTGATCTGTTCTAGCTTTGTCTGAGTAGCCAGTAGGCTTTCGATTATGCTGTCTAAATAAGCATTGAATTATTTTTCCAAGTTTTGTTCTGTTTCTGTAGCTGTGGTTGGAAGAGGGGCCCTGGAAAGGGTATCAGCCTTTTGCCTGGTACATGAAAAATAATGAAATTGAACCGGAGTAGTCAAAGTCTGAATCTAAGGATCCTTGGTGGAAGATCGTCCAAGCTTTTGGATTTCAGGAGGGTTACGAGAGACTTGTGATCTGTTCTTCTGGTAAAGTCAAGGCCATTTAAGTATGTTTTTCAGGTCAGGTATGCATGGGGAAAATTTGCCTACAAAGTTAAACATGCCCATGAAGCGACAGACATCAGGCATATCCTTGGGCTCGGACATGTCAAGGATTGCCTTTATTTTTGCAGGATCTGCTCTGATGCCTTGAGCGTTTAGGACACGTCCCAGGAAATGAATCTGTCAGAGCCATCTGACATTTCTCGTTGAGAATGAGCCCAGCTTCACCAAATTTCTGTAGCACTCTGTGTAGCCTGTTGTCGTGTTCAACCCGGCCTTTTCCTACAACAAGAACATCATCAGCGTGACACTGAACTCCATCAATACCGTCAATCACCTGAGAGATCCTCATTTGGAAGTGTTTGGGGGCCAATGATATACCAAAAGTAAGCCTCCTGAAGTAATAGTGATGAAAGTGGTCAACAACATTGAATCCTTGTGGAGCGGTATCTGCCAGAAGCCTGATGTTGCGTCTAGTTTTTTGAAGACTTTGGCTCCTTCCAGCTTGGCTAGTGTGTCGTCCACTGCAGGGAAAATGTGTCTTTCCCTGATGATGCTCTCATTCAGGTGTGATAAATCTATGCAAATGTGTATTTTACCTGAAGGTTTCACTATAGGGACCATGCTGGCGCACCATTCTGTTGGTTCTTCGACACGGGTAATGACTCCCATGTTCTCCATCCAGTCTAGTTCCTCTTTAACTTTGGCTCTGAGGGGAATAGCCACAAGTTGTGGGACACAGAGAGTCTAGGGCGATGCATTGTTTTTAAGTCTGATTTTGTATTCGCCTTTCAGTTTACCTAACCCTGCGAAGACATCTGGATACATTGAACGAAAATGTGCTTTTGCATCCTCTATACTGTGGAGGTGAGATCAACTGTAGTCTACCGATGGCAAGAAGGCCCAACAGAAGCATGGTTAGGTCCTTCGCAATGAATACCTCTTCCTCTATCTTTCTTTAACCTCTCTGTAAAACCACACGTATCTGGCCTTTTACGTTCAAGGCTTGACTGGCTGTGTCCAACAGAATGTCATTTATGTGCAGCATTTCAGTCCACGTGGACGACTGTGACTGTTCAACAGTGCCAAGGAACGCAGTCACGGCATCGTCCTCAATAGCTTCTAGCTTTTGTGCTGTTCTGCAAACTCATGCAAAATGCCCCTTTTTTTGACATTTTCTGCATTCAACATCTCTTGCTGGGCAGTCTGTCTATGAATGTGTTGGGGCTCTGCCACACCTCCCACACTGCTTCTGCTTTGCTGAGGTTGTCTGAGGCTGAGAATGGCTTGTGCCTTGGGCAGATTTCTTTTCCTGTAGGTCTGTTACTGCTACAACATACTGCATCTGCCTGATCCAGAGTCTGCAAAACTGCCTGTTGCTTTTTCACTTCTTCGTATTGTCTTACCTGAGCTTATGGCTGTAGCCAAATAAAATTTTAGGTTAAGCTGCAGTTTCTCTGACAACATAACATCTCGTATGCCCACAACACTCCAATTGTGAATCATTTCTTCACGCAAGTCACCATATCTTCATTGTTGAGTGTGTACTGCTGTGATAGTTTTTAGCTGATTCGTCGACATCGCGTATTAAACTTGGCTCTTTCATAAATTACATTGTGTACTCCTACAAAATGTCCATTTTTACCTCATCGTAGTTGTTTAGTTTTGCTTTATCAAGCTGCAGTGAGCTTAGGATATCATCGGCTTTATCTTCCATAGTGTAAATCAGAGAATTCACCTGGTAAACTCCATCCTTTTCTTTTAGACCAGAAGTGAGTTTGAAACGTTCGAATCACTTAATCCATACGGGCCATTGGCTTGAAGTCAAAGAACCCTGGCGGTGTGATAGTAAAAGCTGATCCTTGCTGCTTGCTGTTAGCTTGTCGCTCGTTATTAGCCTTCGTTACCTGACTTTTTCAGTCTGTGCTACAATTAAAACAGCTCAAATTTGTTGTCTGCTCTACTAGACTCTTTCCAACGTGGGTTGTTGTCTTCTGACACCATGTATTGTTCCTCTATACTCTCAAAAATTTCAAGGACACAACAGTCAGGATAATCTGCTACTCGACAACATAACTTTTATTCTTATTCTTCTTTTTTTAATCATGCACCTCTAGCACTCCCCATGGCCATAACTTACCATTACAATGATAATTACAGACTGTAGAAGGTCTACTTTCCAAACCAGGCACTACTAAGGCAACATGATGCATGTATTGTTTCCTTTATACCTCTTCATTTTAAATGCAACATTCAGTTCTGTGAATGGCTGAGTTGTTGCCTAGCAACACTTAGAAACAATGAAGCCGGTTTTCAGCAAACCAGCTACATTTACTATTCATTACAAAACATGTTCTGCATAAGGATAATAAGATTTATAAAGTATGATACATTTACTGACTCAAATTTTGTATAAGATCAAAGAGGAAAAGCTTTTACCACGTGTTTATTCATCTTGTAGTATTTATTTAGTTGTGTTGTTGACTCTCTTTATTTAGTTGTGTTGTTGAAATCTGATTTACCTGATAAATCAAAATGCAGTGCTATTAAAACAGCTCATTTAGTTTGCATTTTTTTCCTGTGCTCCTATTCAGCTCAGCTGTGATTTTAGGCAAAAAGAGCATCTATGGTTCATCCAACAAAACCTTTAGAGTGGGTACTCTTCTTTCACACTGTAACATTCTCTGTCTCTCGGTCTCTAGTCACTAGTGTACAGACTTGCATATGGTGTGTGGTACAAGGACATTTAATGTTGTAACAACCCCTGAAAGGAAGAAAGACGTCAAGGTGTGGGGAACCAAAAAAAGTCTCTAATAGGATGTAGAAAGAGAGGAATTAAATTGTTTTGAAAGCTAGGTTTAGTAGGTAGACAGAGATTTGGCTAAGGTGTTCCTGAGGGTAGATGTAATGAAATGATTGAATCATCAGTCAAGCAATACAGATGATGACTTTGGCTCTTTTGTGACTTGATGTCTAAAACTTCAACATTGTGCCAACACCACAGAGACAACACACATACATACAGACATTTACAAAAGTATGTCAGCTTGCCAGGGGGTATGTAGCTATTTTCTATTATCTGCTTTCTGGTACCACTAGTGTGACCACTAGCATGTGAGCCTCTGAGTGAGCAGGTCTCATGAAGGGTAGTGAGAGGCTCTCGTTCATGTTCATGATGAAGTGTCTTATAGAGTTAATTCCTGTCAGATTAGTGATTTCTCAGTATGGCATCCTGCCTGAATCACTTTCAGTGCAATCATATCAGAGCTACTGACCCCAAGGTCCATTACACTCCTATTGGAACAGAAACATAACCAGTGAGGGTAAAGGTTGACTGGAGGGCTTCTCGGACTGTACAAATGCACTGGGGACAGAGTTGGTAAACGTGCCAATGGAAGTGAAAGCAAACTCAATCTTCATTAACCAAGTTATTTAATATGATAGCCATATGGATGGCACATGTTTTAAATATTTCTTAAGATGCACAAACATGCCCCTTTTTCTATACCTCCTGTCTCCATTAAATATTCAGCATAATCTGCATGACTGCAGCTCTACAGCTTCTCTTGTTTTGATGTGTTTTTGGTTTAATACATCTAGACATTTGTATTTTGAAAATTGTCTGTTTTTCATATGTGGGCAGCACTGCATTATTATCCCACAGAAACAGTTAAATAGAAAGGTGCTTTTTGCATTCAGCTCTCAATGCAGTTTTCATGTGGTTTAAGGGGATGTAGCTAAATATCTGGATGGAATTAATTAACTACCTTCAAATGATCACAGTCGTGGATAAAAGATATATTTACCATAACATGGAGATTTTGTGACTTTAATTTAATCCCCATTGTTTTGTTTATTGGTTCTTCTCTCTGATCTTTCAGATCTCCATATTAAGAGTAGCCTAATACTAATCTCCATTAGAAGATGAAAGATGAAAAGCTGATTAAATCTTTTATTTGAGAAGAAGCTTTATTTTCCTCTTTTTTCTTTTGTCTTTTTCTAGACCCAATCCGAGTTACAGGTCAAGAAAGTAAGGCTGCACAAAAGAAAAAAAAACCTTCAAGGCTTGCGTCATGTCTGTGAACTCACCATAGCAAATCAGCCTCAAAAAAGAGCTAACAGCTGAGGAATTGCTATTATTGAAGAAAAGAGGACTAGCTGGACTGATCATGCATACACATTATGATTCTAGACCATAGAGCATTTAGGACATAAAACAGCCAGAATTAGGAATATCAGTGAATTTAGGAATACCATATGAAGTTTGGTATAGTCTAACAAAAATAAATAAAGTAAATATGCAAATTGTAATAGATTCAACATATTAAAGAAGCAATATAGAGAATGCCTACTGAAGCTGCCAAGATGTATTTTTGCTCATCAATTGTCTGACTCAGTTGACCCCTGCATGCTGTAGGACATCTGTGTCGTAGCTAGCACAGTACAACAGTATCTAACTAGTTAAATTAGCAGTGACAGTACACATTGCCCCCCTCAGTCCATGTGTTCGCTCCCTAGCGAGTACTACAAGGGTGAGGAGGAAATCAGCCCTCCCCCGTCTTAGTGCTCGGACGTGACTGTGAGGTCGAGGAAGGGGTACCAGTATGGGGAAGTTGCCCATGGCCCCTCAGAAAGGAGCAGCATGGACTGCTCGTGTTGCCACACCCCGCAGGTAGCGGGGAGGTGGAGTCTGGAACCCCCAGATGAGGAAATGGAGGTAGAGGTACCTGGAAGTGGGACCAGATCCGCAGAACCACCGCCAAGGGGTGCTTAGGCTCTCCCAGTAGCACCTCAGAGAGAGGAGAGTGAGAGGCGGCAGGCATACCCTGAGGCGCGCCACCCGTCGGCACCCAGAGAGACTGCTCGTGTGCTTACCGAGAGCACGAGTAACGCCGCACGCCATGGAGGGTTCGCCCCAAGGGCAGGAGGAGGACCGCCCGCATCAGCACCTGCGGGCCAGTACCTGTGTTTCTCCCTAATCTCCTTTTCCCTTTTTTGTCGATGTTAATAAATGGGCCTGTCTGAGTTTTTGTAAATGTACCTTGGTGTTTGTCTAACTTTTCTCGTTTTCTCAGGGAGGGTGTACTAGGCTGTCCATGGCGGATTCTCCACCAGGGGCTGACCCCTCCCGGACGTGACCCCTCCCGGGACGGGTAGTGCCCATGGTGGGGGGCTCTGTCACGTTACAGCCCTGGACCCCTCCCCTTGGGGGTGTGTTTACGTAGTCCATGTCCGTGTATGTACATGTGGGTGTGTGTGTGTGTGTGTGTGTGTGTGTGTGTGTGTGTGTGTGTGTGTGTGTTCACTCGTGTCATTATTCTAACGTGTTTCATGTGGTGCTTGTTAGGTTAAGTGTATAAAGTGTGTGTGTGTGTAACGTCTTGTGCTCAACTTTGGCAGAGTCGTACACCTATGTGTGTTTATGTTCTATGTGCGCTGACTGTGCTTTTCACAAATAAAACGTAACATTAGTGTTTTTCAACTACAACGCGCCTTGTTACATATTGTAGTGTAATTTTTCTACTTAGGATGTTGTTGATGCTAGTTAGCCAACAGGAATATTTCTAAGCCAGATAACATTGTAACATTTTTATACGAAGTACCTCAGAAAAAAAGGTATAATAGAAATAATAATAATAATAATAATAATATCTTACTTTTATATAGCAGTATTTATTTAATTGTCCTCAAGTGTAATTTTAGTTATATGAGTAAATACTTCCTGTTACAGCGGGAGGAGGCAGGCACGAAGCGCGGGTACTTCAGCATTTAACGTTTATTGTGTAGAACGAATAACAAAGTGCGGTGCGGTTTGCACAAGCACATCACACAGAACACTCACAAGGCACGAGCTTTAGACATAGATGAGCACGAGACATTGTGCGAACACACATTAAATAAGTGATTAACACACACCCTCGTGATAACGAGACAAGGCACAGGTGAGACTACGAACACGCTCACAGACGACCCACACCCACGGAACTACAAATATGAACATAACGGCACGCAGACAACGTAGCGACACGCCCACAAGGAGGGGTCCGGAGCCATGACCGTGACACTTCCTTACTGTTGAAATAGTATATCTAGGGGGCACTTTATTATGTTACATTTATTTTTAGCTCTGGTTAAAACCAAATGTTGCAAAGAACTAAGTGGACCATGACACTACAGGTCCACCTATTACACAGCAGATAGCAGGCCTGTAAAAATCAAGAAAATGTTTATTTTTCCATCAGAAGCCACATCCTTTATTCTTTATGTTTTCAGAAAGGTTGGAAAAAGCTGTTCACTATGGACATTTTCAGGTTGTGCTGGCTAAAGCATATCACCACTGGCACTGTGTTATAAATGTATGTTCACTTGTGGGTATGTGAATTAACAATGGAAAACATCTCACCCCATGTATCACAATGTGAGCAATGTGAGTCTCTTTTCAAGGTTTTACACAGAATGAGGCATGAGTGGGTTTTGAAACGCTATGCACTGTATTGTGTCTCATGAAAGAAAATGGCAGGAATGCACCTTAATAATAATACAGATGTAAAATGTGCATATTGCATACCTTGGCAAACGGAACTATAGGTCATCTAAAGACAACGTTAATAGAGGTAGAGACACATAGATGAATATGAGTAATGCAATTATGGAAACACCGCTGAAAAGCAAGTCAGATTTCTAGAAAGTAAGTGATATCTTCCTCTTTTTGACTGAAAAAGGTTTCTGGAAGGAGTTGGAAGACTTTAAGACTCAGGGCTTTTGAAACATTGTCCTTCTGTAATCATGAAGACCTGCTTAAAAGTTTATAAGCAGCAGCACCTCTGCAATAGAACTCATGTGGTCACACCCAGCAGAAACTTTGCCAACTCACACACTGGGCTGGATGTCTGGAAGCAGTGGTTGTTGGGTAGATATGTGCCAGTCCCCTCTCTCACACAGGGACCGTGCATGGCCGTATTAACTAGCTGGAAATGAGAAGCAGTATGGGAAAAATGTCTGTCTCAAATGGAAGAACAATCGCTTCCCCATGGAATGAACTGCTGCTTAGGAGACACCTGTTGCCCCAGGGGTTGGTCGTATACTACACTCACAGTCTGTGTTTTGCTGAAAAATACAACAATTCTCCATGTATTTTCTACAGTACCCACTCTCCTGTTGGAAAAAGGTGCCCAAAAGAGCCTTATAGATTATATGAAGGTTATTGCTCACATAGTCAAATGTATTAAATTATGAATGCTTCCCATGTCATTTCTTTACTGATGTCTGCTGAAGACATGAGGAGATATAAAGAAAACTGTTGATGCGATATTGTAAAGTAAGGTATTGGTCATAGTGAACTGGTTATTGTTGTCCTTTTGGTAATGCAACCTATTCAGTTTCAGTGTAATGGAGAACTATTAGGAGGCCAACGGATTCACTGAGAAGAGCAAAATATATTAAGTGCAAATCCATAGTCCTACACATTAAAACTGTCTAAGGTCAGAGAGACAAAATGTAACATAGGTTGAGATGATGAACAAAACACAAAAAGAGACGGAACACGACAGAGTCAAAGACAAGTCAAATGTAGGCGTCACACAACAACGAGCTAGAAACCATGAAGGATGATGATAACATCACAGCAGGTTAGGAAGCCAATGCAAACGCAAGGAGGCAAGAAAACCAAGAACTAACTAGAAATATGTGATAACAATGGGTAGAGGACTAAACAGGAAGGCATGAAAATGAAAACCAAAACAAAAACAGCACATGGAGAACATAAGTACAGAGATGGGGTGGGGGACAGGTGGGGATGAAACCAGGCATGACATTCAGTTAAAAACAGCTTTTTGGAATATCACTTGTATTTATCCACAAGTGCTGCAATCATGAATGTTAAGGCCACTTATACAGAAACCCTTCACTCCCATAATTATGGCCAGAATGAATATGATAAGATATTATCCTACAGAGTTGCACTGATTAAAGTAAAAAACATTGTTTATAATGAAATGTTTATCTTACTGGCTGTGTGAAGTGTGGAGTCTGATAATGAAAAATGTGTAAAATGATTATAATGTAACAAAAGCTTATGTCGTGTCATGAAACAACATACTATAAAACCAGAGATTAATAAATTGCTAAGCAGCAAACCTATCTGCACAGTGTTATACCACAGGGAAATAATTCACTCTTTATTAAAGTGTGTATCAAATAGTAAAATGGTAAGGTGTAAAAACATAATCTCCTCCCATAAGAACAAGAAGAAGTGCTTCATATAAGAGCCCTAGTGGGGACACACAAAAGGGGTGGAGTGTTTCTCTCTTATAGCCACTATATTGGCCAAATGACAATAGCATAAAGAAGGACAGAGAGAAGGAGATTGTCTGGGCCTTCAGATCAAGCCATCACAGACCCGATGTTTCAGGGACATCAGAGAACATGTCTGGCTGTGACGTTGGTCTCTTTCCCAGAGTCATGGCACCATCACACATCCTTGCCATGTCTCTCACACAACCACCCACCCTTCCTGACTAACATCTGTCATGAGAAATAGACTTGTGGTAGCTTTATGAATTAAATGAATTAAATTTGTATTGTCCATGGAAATCACACTTAGGCTAGAGTTACTTTCACACCCAGAATGGTTATACCAGTGTTGGTGTGGATGGGGGGGGGGGTGTTGTTGCTCCAGGTCTGTCTTTTGGAAGTTCCGAAAAAGTCTGTATTGAACTGTAAAATCTTTAAATAAAGAAGATATTGTATGTTTCCAATCAGGCGGAATAAACTCTGGAGTTTGAGATTGACACATCAGAGTAACACTGACTATATGCCTGCCAGAAATATCCTATGAAATCAGGTTAATTAATATGGAAAAAAGGTCCAAATCTTTGTTATTTTGGTGGGGAGATTTTGAGTGATTTTGTTTTGGAGAAGAATAGACGAGTTTGGTGTATTCCAGTATATTCTCTATTAATACTTCACAATCAGAACGAAGCTCATAAGAAACCCATAGCTGTCATCACCTATGTGTTGGATCTAATTGATTGAAACGAACTCCTCTAAGAATTCTAGTCACTTTTATGAGCTGAGCTGTTTAATTAGTCATGCACCTCTCTAGATCCGTGCTTGTGTTTCCGCTGCATCTATAATCACATCTCTGAACTGACATAGGTCATTTTTCATCCTAACACTAATCATGTCATACTACACTTTAAACTGATTAACATGAAATACATTTATTTTATCCAAAGAGTTAAAAAATGTATGATATAAAACATTCTATTACAAAGACAAGATGATGGATGTGCAAATAAACACTTGTGATCAAGCAAAAGTCTCACAGTGTTTTGAAGATTAACAATAACAGATTGTGTTATCCATCAATGTGTTGAGGTGACATTCAACAAAATGTCACTTCAGTTGGCTTTCTATTTGATTTTGATGCAGTTTTAAATCTTGCTCCAATCACATTCTGCTCTTATTTTTAACAGAACAGAACATTGATGATAGATCTTGTCTGACACTGTGTGACAACAACTTTGAACAATGTTTTAAATTGTTTTCAGTGGCTAATAAGCATTTCAGAAGAGCATCAGCAGTAGACCTAAAAACATGTTCTTCTTTAGTGACCCACACATGTGTTCTTTAGTGACCAACACACGTGTTCTTGTTTAGTGACCCACACACGTGTTCTTCTTTAGTGACCCACACACGTGTTCTTCTTTAGTGACCCACACACGTGTTCTTCTTTAGTGACCCACACACGTGTTCTTCTTTATTGACCCACACACGTGTTCTTCTTTAGTGACCCACACACGTGTTCTTCTTTATTGACCCACACACGTGTTCTTCTTTAGTGACCCACACACGTGTTCTTCTTTATTGACCCACACACGTGTTCTTCTTTAGTGACCCACACACGTGTTCTTCTTTATTGACCCACACACGTGTTCTTCTTTAGTGACCCACACACGTGTTCTTCTTTATTGACCCACACACGTGTTCTTCTTTAGTGACCCACACACGCGTTCTTCTTTATTGACCAACACACGTGTTCTTCTTTATTGACCCACACACGTGTTCTTCTTTATTGACCCACACACGTGTTCTTCTTTAGTGACCCACACACGTGTTCTTCTTTATTGACCCACACACGTGTTCTTCTTTAGTGACCCACACACGTGTTCTTCTTTATTGACCCACACACGCGTTCTTCTTTATTGACCCACACACGTGTTCTTCTTTAGTGACCCACACACGTGTTCTTCTTTATTGACCCACACGTGTTCTTCTTTAGTGACCCACACACGTGTTCTTCTTTATTGACCCACACACGTGTTCTTCTTTATTGACCCACACGTGTTCTTCTTTAGTGACCCACACACGTGTTCTTCTTTATTGACCCACACACGTGTTCTTCTTTATTGACCCACACACGTGTTCTTCTTTAGTGACCCACACACGTGTTCTTCTTTAGTGACCCACACACACGTGTTCTTCTTTAGTGACCCACACACGTGTTCGTCTTTATTGACCCACACACGTGTTCTTCTTTAGTGACCCACACACGTGTTCTTCTTTATTGACCCACACACGTGTTCTTCTTTAGTGACCCACACACGTGTTCTTCTTTATTGACCCACACATGTGTTCTTCTTCTTTAGTGACCCACACAGGTGTTCTTCTTTGGTGATTTACACACGTTCTTCTTCTCTGCTCCTGGGTTTTTGGTGAAGATGTATTAGGTATGGAAAGCAATTAAAAACACATGAGTACATAAAAATGACGAGTACATAAACCTGGATTGGATTGGGACAGCTGCTGCCCTGATAGAGGCAAAAAAGGTTCTCGAATGAGGTATCCTTGCATAGCCTAATTACAAATGATACATTTTAAATGTTGCTTGTTAGCAAATGTCTATTGCAGCCATAATTGTCTTGTGAAAAAGATAAGTTGAACAGAATCTTAAGGTTAAAATTTAGGACAGTCAATGGTGAGAATTCTGATTGTCTGAGAATCCTGTGTCTTCCTTTTAGTTACGTGAAGGACATCAATACTCGTCTGTGGTTGGAATTTAGTACGGCATGGAGGAATATAAACAACACACTGACAATCACTGTCCTGTTAAACTGTCTTAAGCTTGCAATTTATCTACAGTGCTGATATCACTTTCTATTTGGGAGTGGGTCTGTCAGCTTTCTTTGCATTTGCCTCAATTAGTCAATTAGCTGGACTGCCAGAAGGCAGGTAACATAGTGTGTGTGGGTGTGTGTGTGTGTGCGTGCGTGTGTGTGTGTGTGTGTGTGTGTGTGTGTAAGAGAACTCTGTTTTGCAGATGCACACATCTAGATTGTGCCAGATGAACAACATTTGGTTACTGCAGGCACAAAGCCTGAGAATAAGTCTAAATAGATTTCAAACTTTTAATACAGTCAAAGATATGGCAAGGAAGCATATATTTCTATGAACAAAGTAATATTCAAAATTGGAAACTAGTTAATAGTGAACAATGAAAATACGTTGTAGTGTGTTAGGACATTAGTTCTGTCATTCATCAACCCCTGTCACAGGTAGGAGGAGCTCAGACTTGGCCAACTCACTGTTGTCTCAGTCAGGACCTGGCCAACTATGGTGAAGCACTAATTATAATGGATAGGCTCAAATACCTGCCCAGGGGTCCATTGAACATGGATGAGTACAAGAGAGTAGAAGTCTTGGGCAATTCTTATTATATTACAGAGTTTCTCAGTGAATGGATGTGACCCAAAGATTGTTTAGATTATCAAAGACAAGTTGTAGGATGAAATGCTGAAGTACTGAAGTATATGAACAGATGAACTGATGAACAGATGAAGTGATGAAGTGTCTCACAAGGCTGAAATAAATGTCTTCAAAATCAACCTGGAAGTCTAGGTACACTGATTTACCACTACTGAACAATTCATGACTCAAATGACTGAAAACCTTCATCGACATCAAACAGTGTCTGCAACACTATGGTAACACTATGGTAACACTATGGTAAACATACCATAGTAGGAACCAATCTACCCTTGAATTACAGGCAAAAGGAGACAATTCTCATTTAACCACCATTTTTCATGCTGTTAATCTTTTAACACACCTGCAATCTGAGCAAAATCCAATCCTCAGTGCTGCTGCTGGGAGTGGATCAATTGGGCAGGACAGCACTCGTCTCATTTTGTCTGAAAAGTCCTGCAGCTCCAATTAATTCGTTAATGAGAGTTTTAAGAAAAATCAGTGCTGATTGATCCAGAATGTGGCACATCATGCTGTGGGAATTGAAAAACCATCCTGCCTTCAATCTAAAGTTAAACACTTTTGCCATGAGTGGGGCAGTGTCCGCTCCAGCTCTTCTCCCCCCACGTCCTGTGTGCAGGGTGTCCAATATTCATAGTGCCTAGATGGATAGCTGCTTAGACCAGCATGAACATACAACAACCTGCGCCCTTATTTATTTGTTTGTTTGTTTACTGTGCAGTAGAACTACTGTGCAATTTGGAAGAAACTGTGTTGTTCACGTCACAAGTTCTCATAAAGCATTGAGGTAATTCATTAAGATGTAATGGGAAACACTGTGCATACATTGTGCACTGTGGGTCCCTGCACAAACAAAGTCAGAGCAGCATCCAAGATAAAATGGCACCAGTAGTTGTAATGAGCTGAAGGTGATGGCAGGTAGATCATGGTGATGAGACCTGTACAGAGTTTTGCAGGCTGATGATGGTGCACATGGCTTGAGATTATTGTGCTTATTGTGGAGTTTGTAGGCAACTTTAGAAATCAGTGTAAGTGCACATGTTAAAGGCCTCTTCCGGAGCTCTTATGGGAGACCATGATGCTATTAATTTCAGACCTTGTTTAAACACACAGCGCTTAGTTTTGTAGATTAATTAATGAAATCATTTTGTTCTTAGTACTGGTCAGAATGGCCTCTTTTGATTGACTTATAAATGCCTAGAAACTGTGGGAAGGATAGAATAATGTTAAGAACAGACCAGACCTTGGAAAAAATGAACCAGAAAAATCATTAGCTCTGTTATGTGAGAAATGCCTTGGAAATGTGAGCCATAAGGGCAAAACCTCAACATACCATCATATCCACTTAGCAAAATAGGGCTCAAAGTTTGATGAATGTAATAGTGTTAACAATGCAATAGTAACTGCAGAAATGAAGTGTGCTTGTAGCAACCAGATCATGTGTGAATTTGCATTATCAAAGGACGAATTCATGTAAAGTAAGCGAGAGTGCAGAGAGACTGAGACATCACTACGTCACACCACTCACCTGACATTCAAAGAAGAATTTGAGAAAATAAATGAAGATAATATTAAAAGAGAGAAAGAAACAAATGGAGAAAGTGTGATCTGAATGCTGGATCTACTACGTGCTCAGAGACGGGGAGCAGGAGAGAAACATCTATGCACATAAAGATGGTAACCAGAAGCAATGCTGCTTTCACAGAGAGTCCTAAAAACATCCTTGGAGCTGTTCAGTGGTTACACTTTTCATTACTTGTGGTAATAGTTTTATGATCATCAAGAATAAACTTCAGAACTTTTATTGACTTGAACCTTTTGCTCCAGATCTCCAAGTATAATATAAAATATATTTGTATTCATTGCAATGGAACTTCTATGCAGTTTTGGTTAAATATGTCCAGAAATAAGCAGGTAAGATAATCAGTTGCTAAGAAGTCCAGTACATATTTACCGAAAGCATTCAGCTCTATTAAATTTTGTAGCACATAGAATGAAAGCTTGTGTGGAAAATCAATTTAACATTTCTCGATTGGACAGAGAAGGACAGAGACGAGTGAAACCTTGGACACAGATGAGAATCCATTTAGGCTCAGTCTGACAGCTACGCCAAACACCGAAAAGACCTTGAGATCCCTTAGGACTGCTCAGTGGCATTAAGAACAGAAGCAACTGCAAATGCTGGAGTGCAAATGGGGAGAAAGCGAGCCATCCCAAAGCCTTCAGAGTTAATAGACTTCTGCTATTGGCAGTAGCTGAATGAATGAAAAGCCTT
Source organism: Brachyhypopomus gauderio (assembly GCF_052324685.1). NCBI lineage: Eukaryota > Metazoa > Chordata > Actinopteri > Gymnotiformes > Hypopomidae > Brachyhypopomus > Brachyhypopomus gauderio. The sequence goes on from NC_135219.1 coordinate 24,759,166, forward strand.
TTCCCACACTGCATGAAAACCCATTACCTATTACGGCATTAACAGATTTTAATCACGCTCTCCTTTTTGCCAGTCCTGAGGTTCTTATGAAAGCCAGCTGACCTCCAGTTGTGGGGTCTGCCATTCACTGCAACAGGCTGAGATTATAGTCTCTTGTAATGAAGAAATGGGCAGACTGTGTGAAACATGTTAGGTGCATGATATAGCTTTTTTGTCGCTTCTCACAGCCTTGACTCTGTCCTCTGTCCACGTTGAACTACTACTCCTTCTCACAGCCTTGACTCTGTCCTCTGTCCACGTTGAACTACTACTCCTTCTCACAGCCTTGACTCTGTCCTCTGTCCAAGTTGAACTACTACTCCTTGTCACAGCCTTGACTCTGTCCTCTGTCCAAGTTGAACTACTACTCCTTCTCACAGCCTTGACTCTGTCCTCTGTCCACGTTGAACTACTACTCCTTCTCACAGCCTTGACTCTGTCCTCTGTCCAAGTTGAACTACTACTCCTTCTCACAGCCTTGACTCTGTCCTCTGTCCAAGTTGAACTACTACTCCTTGTCACAGCCTTGACTCTGTCCTCTGTCCACGTTGAACTACTACTCCTTCTCACAGCCTTGACTCTGTCCTCTGTCCACGTTGAACTACTACTCCTTCTCACAGCCTTGACTCTGTCCTCTGTCCACGTTGAACTACTACTCCTTGCACCAATTGTTTTTCTACTTCTGGATCTCACCAGATGTCTGAATTCATATAAATTCCACTTTCTTGGTAGTTCTATGACAATGTTTTCGTGTGCAAAATAAATCATCTTATGGTAAGGGGTGAGGGGGTAGACAGGAAGGAATGGTAAACATCTGCTTTGCTCTGGGCAAGAGCTGAACCCTTACCTTGTTCACTGGTTAGGTGCCCTTGAAAGCACTTCACTATCCATCACTAGTAATAGCCCCCATCTCCTCCAAGAAAGACAATTAAGCCAGTGACACTAGCAGGTTTACCAACTTGCTTGTTCCAGGGTAAATTACAGTTCGTGAGTCCAGGGAATGTGCTGTCGGGGTGCAGGGAGTCATAAATCTCAGTTTACGATGCTATTAGTGGCAGTGCAAATACCCATGAGACACTGAAATTGCATATCCAACACGTAGCAATACTCCAACCTGGAAATACAGTGGTGAATGTGACCAGTTTATCTGGGGATTCATGTAGGGTGCTGCACACGCATACACTCACTCACACACACATGCAATTGTTTATACAGTATGTAAACATTTTATGAATGATCCTTGCCCCTTGTAGCTTTGCCAAAACAACTCATGTTAGGGCTGTTGTGTTGATCATAACAACTTAGGCTGCCACTGATTTGTGCTGATTTACCTACATAATCAGGACATCTTTTGTCTTGGAAATGTGTAAACACATAGACACACAGACACCACTGCCATCACCACTAACAGAATTAAGGAATCAATCTGTACAAATGCGTTTCATACTATCTGATCTGAAAATATATTCCTGAGTAATGAAAGCCCACACACTTTAGTATGCACACATTTTCCTCCCGGTTTCCTGCTGTGTAGTGCCCTTTAAAATGTCAGTAACTTCAGAGGTCTGCACTTATCTTAAAATACTTTTACTGGGAGACATGACAGATGAAAGTATTTTAAAGTGGTTGACCCTCACTATTATCATCTAGAGGGCTGAACAGCCTTTTACACTTCCTGAAGCATTTTCCCTCTAAGGTCTGGCTGTTATCCAGTCACACAGCAGTGCGAGTGTTCCTGTAGCCCATCATGATAGCAGCTACTTTGGCGCAACAATAATGATTCAGTGCAAATACAAAAATAGTTGCAAAAAGAAGCAATAATTCACTGTATTAGCGTGAAATTTCATTGGCTGATTGATGTAAATATGTTTGCCCTTTTGACATGTCCAGCAACTGAAACATTCGAATTTTGATTGGATTCTAAAATGTGACCTTTTTACAGTTGAAGTTTCATTGCTGGTACCTCCTTGTAATAACAAAATTGTCTCAAACTCATGGCTAAACCAATAGAAAACATTGATTTACACAGATCTGGAGTCTGGCTTCAGAGGCTAAAAACTCTTTATCCTCTGTGCCCTGAGTTTAGACACTTATGATTTATCATTTCTATTGTTAATTCAATTACATCAATGTGATATTAACGTACACAACATCTGACAGGTAACATCAGATTGGCACATAACTTGTGCCAGTTTCTGAAGGTATAATAGAAATGTGAGCCATCCTGCCACAGATTTTAAAATAACACTATAAACTCTTCCTGGATTCAGATCAAATAAATGCTTCTTTTTTTCCCACTGTGGTGTATTCTCTCTGTGGCTTCTGCATACCACACAAACTACACAGAACTCAGTGAGCCTGGATATCATCCATTCTTGTTGAAACACCACAAACATGTTGTTATGAAACTTGTAGATCATGCTGAATGTAGATGAAACTCCAGTCTGTAGAAAATAATGCTTTGCAACCAATGCGGGGCACCACTCTGATGTGCTAAGTCTGGCATGTTAGCAAGCTAGGTGCAGTAGACACTAGAGTGGCCCACACTGGGGTCCCTAACACACTGGAGTGGACCACACTGGGGTCGCTAACACACTGGAGTGGCCTACACTGGGGTCCCTAACACACTGGAGTGGCCCACACTGGAGTGGCCCACACTGGGGTCCCTAACACACTGGAGTGGCCCACACTGGGGTCGCTAACACACTGGAGTGGCCCACACTGGGGTCGCTAACACACTGGAGTGGCCCACACTGGGGTCGCTAACACACTGGAGTGGCCCACACTGGGGTCCCTAACACACTGGAGTAGCCCACACTGGGGTCCCTAACACACTGGAGTGGCCCACACTGGGGTCGCTAACACACTGGAGTGGCCCGCACTGGGGTCCCTAACACACTGGAGTGGCCCACACTGGGGTCCCTGACACATTTGCTAATCACCCCAGGCACGTATGAGAATGCGATGGTTGTGCAGGGTAATGTGCTTGCTTGTTTTCCACTTCACCATGCAGATTTAGATCTCGTCTGTTGAAAATTACACGTGAGCATCTGCTGCTTTGGACAGAAATTGTAAGTTTTTGGCAAAAAACGGAAATCTAGAGGAAGTGATTCCTTTCAGCTGTCATTACTGCCTGTGCAAGAACATGTGGTTGACCAATCCCGTCATAAAATGAACAAGATTCAGCAGAATTAAGGGCTCATCCTGTCTGCAATAGTTCCTCACTGATAGGAGTTCAAAGCTGGTACTTTGTGAGCTGCGTTCAATGTCATTGAAGTGATTTTGTTCTAGACCATATTGCAAGTCTACAATATGCAATGGCTAATTTAAACTGGTAAAAGCATACTTTTATGAAATACAGAGAGTAATTTTTCTTGAGACTTGATTCTAAAGGCTTCACGTATGTGATATTGAAAGGAAATGCTTGCTGAATATGCTTTAGAGTTGTCTTGACAACAGCACTGGATCGCCAGTGAACTGAATATTGATGTCTGGTTTTAATTAACATCAAAGCAGGCAGGAGAGAGCTTACCCATGGCTGGCCTTCATGTGCAGAACATCTTGATCAGTGATGAATGCTGCCAAGACTGTCCTTTCAGGAAAATCAAAGTAATTTTCTGGCAGAAAAAGTGCTAATTATAACAGTTTCCCAAGTGTGATGAGATGTTAGTGACATTTTGGGGAGTTAAAACATTTTACAGGTTGTTCCAATGCAGGAATTAATTAATTTCAATGCATATCTTAATTTTGAAAATAATAAACAAAACTCATTTGAATGTGTCTTTCCGTACTCTTTTGTCCAATCATGTAAATAACACGAGTGCACACACCAACACACCCACTCACACAAGCAAACAGGAAAACACACATCCAGAGTGAGAGAGAGAGAGACAGGTAGCAGATACACATCCAGAGTGAGTGAGAGAGAGAGACAGGAAGCAGACACACATCCAGAGTGAGTGAGAGAGAGAGACAGGTAGCAGATACACATCCAGAGTGAGTGAAAGAGAGAGACAGGAAGCAGACACACATCCAGAGTGAGTGAGAGAGAGAGACAGGTAGCAGACACACATCCAGAGTGAGTGAGAGAGAGAGACAGGTAACAGACACACATCCAGAGTGAGTGAGAGAGAGAGAGAGACAGGTAACAGACACACATCCAGAGTGAGTGAGAGAGAGACAGGTAGCAGACACACATCCAGAGTGAGTGAGAGAGAGAGAGAGACAGGTAACAGACACACATCCAGAGTGAGTGAGAGAGAGAGAGAGACAGGTAACAGACACACATCCAGAGTGAGTGAGAGAGAGACAGGTAGCAGACTTTTCCCTCAGAACTTGGGGAACAGCACAGCTGTCCAGCTGCCAAGTCTCTTATTTTCTTGCACAGCGGAACTGGCCTCAGTGTGAATAATGGAATGCATTGGCTCCCTCTCAGAAGAGCTTGAGGGGACTGAGGTAGAGAGGCACACTGCCAACCACAGACTATGTGAATCCATTCGCCACTGAGTCTAGAAATATAATGATTCGACTTGACTGAAATCCCCCCCCCCCCCCCATCCTATTCTCTTTCCATCCCTGACTTTGTCTCTCAATCTTTCTCTCTGAATTTTTTCTCTTCTTTCTTCTGTGTCTCTGCAACTGACACAGCCATCATATGGCTGAGGTTAGGGCATTCTTAGCCCTGCGGGTTTTTACCGCAGGACTTTGATTTACAGTCTGCCTTTCTATTGCCTCCTGCTCTGGTGAGAACAGGCGTGTGAACGGAGCCCGTTGTGTGTATGCAGTGAGCCATCTGACTGCTCGAGCATGTGCCTTCAATTAAACAGCCGCCTGATTACGGCTCATCGTGCGTGGTGTGCTGCGAACCCTCTTGCTTGCACCTAAATTCAGCTCCCAACACTCTGCCATATGGGGCTACACTGTACTGATTGTGCCCTTGATGCATGGTGCCCAGTCTCTCTCTGGCTGATCCACGAGTGAGGCGGCAGCCAGGCCGTGTGACTGGGCATTGGGATGGGTCTGTACTCCTGACTGTAGCAGTGCACGAGGAGCAGGGAGGAGCCAGCCAACCTTCTCACACCCTCCCAGCTTGCTGTTGTATAGCAAGTGCCAGATGGCCATGGCTTCACTGCCCTGAGGAAGTTCTCCCTTTCCAAAGTGAACTCATACTTCACAAAATGATGGGGGAGCCTATATATAGAGTAGAACTCATTATTACTCCGATGAATAGTGTAGAGTATATTTTTAAGCCATCAAGTTTCCATTAATGAAACAGTGTGAACATTTAATATTTCTTTGCTTACATTACTTCATTTATACATCTCATCTAAAAATAATACTTGATATTTAAACACCTTAACATGTGTTGTTAAATAAAGCCATTACATTTAATTTGAAACACTTGACACTCGTGTATATGTAGTTAGTGGATGTATGTATGTTATGTTATGTTCAAAATCTTATGTTCACAGGTGTGGAGGGACCGGTCCAGCTCAGACGGCTGCGTGGGTTTGGGACATAGGACCTGGAATTTTCTAATGTGTGTTTGATCGAATTCAAGGCAGTCTGCCACACTGCTCAGCAGGCCTGCAGTCTTGCCAAAAGCCTCAGCAAAGCCATGCAGAGAAGGCCCAGGTCAATTCACTGTGTGTGTGTGTGTGTGTGTGTGTGTGTGTGTGTGTGTGTGTGTGTGTGTGTGTGTGTGTGTGTGTGTGTGTGTGTGTGTGTGTGTGTTTGTGTGTGGAAATGAGTGGAATGGAATTTGTGCCTGGGTGTATCTGTGCCTGGGAGTTACACACTGATGGTGTTGCACTTTTTCTGATAATAATGTAACTTTTTGCATGTGTGTGTGTGTGTGTGTGTGTGTGTGTGTGTGTGTGTGTGTGTGTGTGTGTGAGTATTCAAATGAGAATATCCAACAAAAATGTCATTGCTGAATTAAGCCCAGCTGGTCACACATGAACAATGTAAGGCTGAATTCAGCCATGGGGTTTTTGGAGCAGACAGCCCCAGTGTCCAGTCTTTACCTCTCACAAACATGCCATATGTCTCGTAACCTCTTCAACTTCAGAATTACTTTGCATAATATAATGGCATATTATACAACATTATTCAGCATAATATTAGTACATAATTATGTGTATTAACCAGTAACAGCATATAAAATAATATGAAGGGTATACAAATTCAGCAAAGAGGTGTGAGATTCTAGACCGACTGGTGGTTTGGAAAATAAAAGGTTAAAGGCTTGAGTCAGATTAACGATTTGACATGTCCAGTCCTCAGAGACATTTAAATGACAATATCAGGCATGGAGAATTTTCAGAGTGCACATAAAAGCATTTAGTTCCTTTCTTAAGAGACATTTTAATGGGTTTTACATTTCCTGCCTGAAAACAAATCAGCTCACAGAAACTCCAAAGCACCATCGATGTAACAGTCTCACCAGACTATAATCATTTACACAGTCAATATTCACATACTGCAACTTTTGCTTTTTTCACACCTAAGTCAATTTTACATCTGTTTGCTTCATTACTGTGATATGGATGGCATGCTAAGGTCACAACACCAATGAAATTACTGGGAATCTTGATTCACTTCTTTTCTCTCTTCCAAACCTGGGAGCAGAGTGCTCCAGTGCATCATTCTCTCCACCCTCTCCACCACAGGCTCCACCCTCTCCACCACAGACACCACCCTCTCCACCACAGGCTCCACCCTCTCCACCACAGACACCACCCTCTCCACCACAGGCTCCACCTTCTCCACCACAGACACCACCCTCTCCACAACAGGCTCCACCCTCTCCACCACAGGCTCCACCCTCTCCACCACAGACACCACCCTCTCCACCACAGACACCACCCTCTCCACCACAGGCTCCACCCTCTCCACCACAGACACCACCCTCTCCACAACAGGCTCCACCCTCTCCACCACAGACACCACCCTCTCCACCACACGCTCCACCCTCTCCACCACAGGCTCCACCCTCTCCACCACAGGCCCCACCCTCTCCACCACAGACACCACCCTCTCCACCACAGGCTCCACCCTCTCCACCACAGACACCACCCTCTCCACCACATTCACCACTCTCTCCACCTCAGGCTCCACCCTCTCCACCACAGGCTCCGCCCTCTCCACCACAGACTCCACCCTCTCCACCACAGGCTCCGCCCTCTCCACCACAGACACCACCCTCTCCACCACAGGCCCCACCCTCTCCACCACAGGCTCCACCCTCTCCACCACAGGCCCCACCCTCTCCACCACAGGCTCCACCCTCTCCACCACAGAAACCACCCTCTCCACCACAGGCTCCACCCTCTCCACCACAGACACCACCCTCTCCACCACAGGCTCCACCCTCTCCACCACAGGCTCCACCTTCTCCACCACAGACACCACCCTCTCCACAACAGGCTCCACCCTCTCCACCACAGGCTCCACCCTCTCCACCACAGACACCACCCTCTCCACCACAGGCTCCGCCCTCTCCACCACAGACACCACCCTCTCCACCACAGGCCCCACCCTCTCCACCACAGGCTCCACCCTCTCCACCACAGGCCCCACCCTCTCCACCACAGGCTCCACCCTCTCCACCACAGAAACCACCCTCTCCACCACAGGCTCCACCCTCTCCACCACAGACACCACCCTCTCCACCACAGGCTCCACCCTCTCCACCACAGGCTCCACCTTCTCCACCACAGACACCACCCTCTCCACAACAGGCTCCACCCTCTCCACCACAGGCTCCACCCTCTCCACCACAGACACCACCCTCTCCACCACAGGCTCCACCCTCTTCACCACAGACACCACCCTCTCCACCACAGGCCCCACCCTCTCCACCACAGGCTCCACCCTCTCCACCACAGGCCCCACCCTCTCCACCACAGGCTCCACCCTCTCCACCACAGGCTCCACCCTCTCCACCACAGGCTCCACCCTCTCCAACACAGGCACCAGCAGAGAGGGCAAGCAAAGTGCAGAAAACCCCATTTACTGCTGTCATTTATTGCTGTGTATTTGTTATTTTTATACAAGGTTCATAGCACCGGCACTATTATAATATGCATAATGTAAGAAATAAAGTGACATAATGGAAGCTTTTGGGTTTCCAAGACACTCTCACTCTCATCAGACCAGTAAGAGGGAGGGAAAGGAAGAAGAAAAAGAATGAGGGAAAGACATTAGGCATCTGGATGGAGACGTATACAGAAGACTGCATCCTGAAATAATATACATCCTGGAAGGGTCAATATGTTGGACAAGCCCCAAACAAGTACAACAGAAATCAATGTGCCCACTAGATCTACACTACAGCTACTGTACAGTACAGCGCAATTCTAACCAACACAAACAACAGCAAGTGAGTTAAAGTTCTGATTGGGGATTTGTAAAACTGTTTTTACTTCACATTAAACATTTATGAGAACCACTAATTGATTCTTGCAGATTTTAAGTTGTAAATGTTTCCTGTGCAGTGTGCACATCTCTGTTTACTACCCACTGCACTGACATGTTCTCTCCACAAATCTGGAACAAGTAGGAAAGATTGTTTGAAAACTACTGTCTAGTCTAGTATATGTGTATTCAAATATATAAAATGTTGAATTCTTTCTAGCAATATAGCCCATGCATTTAAAAGTGAAGGGGCAAACCCCATGTGTAAAGCCAACAGTCAGAATTTTGGTGAAGTAAACATGACAATTTTACATACTGGTTCACATGAGATTGTATTTCAGGGGAGAAAATAAAAGTCGTTGAGGCCAGATGTAAGGTCTTATTAACTAGAAAAAGGCACAATCTAGATATTACCCAGCTATCCTACACTAGAGCTACCAAACACACTGTGAAACCCATGGCATTTAAGATTGCTTAGAAAATATTCGTAAAAAGCCTTCAGCTTTATCTGAGGTTTATTTTAACTGGTAATAAACACAACTGACAAGACAGTGTAAGCATATATATATATATATATACAGAGATTCTTCTTCTTTTTGGCAGCAGACCAACCAATGCAACTTACTCCCTGCATCTCCTTACCCCCTCAAACATAAAAAACAAAAGGAAAATCCACCCTTTAATCTATAGGATTTGCAGGACTGCCACAGTTGGCTTTGTTCCCATACAAAATTGGTAATGTCCCCAAAAGGCGATGAGTTTCATGCATGCTGCTGAATGTGCATTCCGCTCTCTCCACTCCTGATATAAGCAACTGCTACATGGTTAATAACAAGAAGAAGAATAATATTAATAATGATAATGATGATGATGATGATGATAGAGAAGAAGATAAATAATATTTTTTAAGTAATTATTGAATTATTTAACTCTGGTTTGTTATACTGATGCTACTCATGATTTGTCTAGACAAGACTCTAGAGTACAGTAGAGGGTGACACACTCACCAGAAAGTTGATTTATTCATATAAGCCACACATACTTAAAGGAAACACATTAACTTACGTAGTGATAACAACAACCAGATGTTTGCTTCAATCTATAGCAAACATATCAGATGCGCACTCTCTCTCTCTCTCTCTCTCATACACACACACACACAGAGGCACAAGGATTTCTAAACTATTGCTGACTTCAGAGAGTTAAATAATCAAGTCAGCAGACGCCAGACTCAACCAGACACTCCCTGCTCAATCAGACGGCTCAGAACTGTGGTCAGGTCTGGACGCTGAGAGTCACATGACCTCCAAGGTCATGCTTCAGCTCTCCTGTGCTTCTTTGCATGTCTCACCTTTATAATTAGTTTCTGGCAAAAAAGCTCTAAAGGCCACTGCTGGAGAATACCACTGCACCCTCTCTACAGATCTGAATGAATGTGAGGTGGGAGCTAAAAGACATGCCCTGGCATGGTACCTCAGGATAACGTTGCTATCTGCAGCAGAATGATGTTATTAAGTAACTCCTATGAATAAAGGTCCCATTACTGTATATCTGTAAATGAGTGTGTGTCTGTTCTTGTGCACCAATGGCCTGGAGGAACAGTAGCAAAAGTCCATCAGTTTGTACCGTTGCTCCCGCACTCTGCCTGGGCCCTGTGCCTGGTTCTGTGCCTGGGCCCTGTGCCTGGTTCTGTGCCTGGGCCCTGTGCCTGGTTCTGTGCCTAGTTCTGTGCCTGGTTCTGTGCCTGGGCCCTGTGCCTGGTTCTGTGCCTGGGCCCTGTGCCTGTTTCTGTGCCTGGGCCCTCTGCCTGGTTCTGTGCCTGGTTCTGTACCTGGGCCCAGTGCCTGGTTCTGTGCCTGGGCCCTGTGCCTGGTTCTGTGCCTGGGCCCTGTGCCTGGTTCTGTGCCTGGTTCTGTGCCTGGGCCCTGTGCCTGGGCCCTGTGATTGGGCCCTGTGCCTGGTTCTGTGTGCTTTCAGATTGTATTTAGAGTGGCAGGATTGTTGGCAGACGTGTAAACACATTACCACCAGCCCCTCTTCTTGTCACAGGGATCCGTGACTCAGAGCAGGCAGGCCTTACTCTGGGGACATCCTAGCACTGCCCTGACCTTAATACACACAGCCACGAGACAAAGTACCACAGCACCAGCTGGGGCAGCACATCAGTAGAGCCCAGGACTACTGTTCTGTGGATTGTGGTGAAGAAAGCTTTGCTTTGTTTACTGAACTCTTTACTTCAAATGGTCAACACACAGACAGTGTGAAGCATAACAAATCAATATTACCTTATGACTGATTTCCATGTGAACTATACTGCATTACATTCAAATTAATTAAATCAATTGATATTTATTTATTTATTACTTTCAATAAAAGAGTGTTCATATATAAGTAATTTATATATGAAAACTACTTGTTTTTATTACATAAAAAATATAAAATATTACGTATTGTATATCTTCAATGTTTAAGTGATCAATTCTGGAAATATGTTTTCATTATTTGGTTCAATGCTAATTTCACTTCTGTTAATTAAATATGCTTTTTTATTTTTTATTTTTTTTTATTTAACCCTTGTTTAACCAGGAAAAGTCCCATTGAGCCACAATGGCTCTTCCGGGAAGTCCTGGCCAAGAGTGGTGTCACGGTCACAGCTCCAGACCCCTACTTGTGGGTGTGTCGTTACGTTGTCTGCGTGCCGTTATGTCCATGTTTGTAGTTTCGTGGGTGTGGGTTGTTTGTGAGCGTGTTTGTTGGTCTCACCTGTGCCTTGTCTCGTGATCACTGGGGAGTGTGTTCTTCACTTATTTAATGTGCATTTGCGCAATGTCATGTCATAGAGAAATAGATTCATGGACATCATATTTAAAAGCAATGGCAATGCTCTGTAAGAGTAGATTTTAGGAGGTTTTTAAAAATATTGACAGGAGGAAGTGTCTCCAAATGCAATATGTTCTGGAGTTCATTCCAGGCATATGCTGCATAGTATGAGAAGGATGTCTTGCCCAATTCAGTCCTTATTGAGGGTACAATTATTAATAACTTATTTGTTGACCTTAAACTGTATGTACTAGTGTGTAAAGAAAGCAATGTTGAGATTAAATGCATTGGGTTTGAGACAGAGGATACATATGGTTCATAGGCTAATTAAAACAAAAAATCTGAGAAGAATTCACCTGTACTGATATAATTTCCTTCTATGTATATTCATATGGAAACAACAGGACAAATGACTATAATTGTTTATCCATTTACTGTAAACAGTAAACACAGGCTAAAAACACAAGCTAAGATTGCATCTACAACCTAAATGCACTTGTTTTCAAAATGTAAAGGAAATCACTAATTCATTATAGTAAGAAGTGTTACAGTGCACTGGGCACACAAGAAGAGGGATATAACAATAATTGTATATCCATTGTATATTCAGTAAACACAGGCTAAAACACAGGCTTAGATTGCATCACACCACACACACACAAACACACACACACCAAACACACATACACACACTGCACCTGCCCAGTCCCCAGTCATCTGATTATTAATCCTCTGTACCTGTCCCTACTTTGGTTTTCCCTTTGATTTAAGCCCTGTTCTCTGCTCCAGAATCACTCCCTGCTCTGAGCACGATTGAGTGTGCTGCTATACTATGAGAATTGCTGCTGTTTTTGCAGTGCTGTTTTGATTTCTATTTCTCTTTTTGCTCTGTGTCAATGGAGAATAAAGACTGCAGCAGCTGGACACCCCGCCTGCTTCCTCTTTGGCATTATTACCAGTAGCAATTAACAGTAAAACCATTTACTCACTTAGTTTCCCTTTAGGCTGAGTCACGGATAAATACTTGAATTATGTATTGCAATGGTTCTTAATGTTCTTATTTACTTTTTAAAAATAAAAAGGCATAGTCACATGATTCATTATTCATTTCCTATGTTTTAAAAATATATTTGTTTTTGCATTGTGTAAGCTTGGTCTTTCTGGAAAAACAAAGGTCTGAAATGAAATGAAAGGAATACAAGGTAAAAACATTGAGCTATTTGGATAAATGCTTTTCTTAGTAAAATGTATCTAAAAGAAAGCATGGTGCAAATTGAAATGTCCCCAGCTGCCTTCAGTAGCTTTATGCTGGAATTGTCTACAGGGTAAAGAGGATCAAAGCCAAGCTGGTCTGTGGGTTTGGCACTGCAGTAGTGGCACAGCAGATTAAGACAAGTGCAAGGTGCTCTGTGTGAGGGGAAGGAGCCTGTCTGGAAACCTATGAAATGCTTACTTTTCTCTCAATGTAATAATTACCATCAAAACACAATAAAAGCAGCCTCCTACAACACTTATCGCAACATTTTGTATTCATGGGCGTAGCAGGAAACTAATTCATATTCTAGATGTTTCACATTCAATGCTGTGGGACCTTTAAAATTAACTGTAGGTATTATGTGTGAAAACACTGAATACTCCCTTGTCACAATGTCATAATTTAGTGAAACATCCTTCAGCTTGGTGATGCAGACTGCAGTGCACGAGTACTACAAGAAAGGACAACTAACTACAATACTCACTCAACTCTCAATAGGATTACTTTGAGCACTGACTCCCAGCATATTTTCTAGGCCTGATTCTGGCAGGTCTGATAACAGGAAGTCTAGACCTGATTTTGGGAGGTCTGCTAACTACCATGCAGGATGTTATCAAGCTTATTCTTTAGTTGGATGAATGTAAGAATAACAAAGGCAATTAGTAAAGCCTAGTTTTGCTGAACACTTAATACCCCCTTTTAAGCGTCAACAGCATGATATCATAGAGGTCTTTGTTTCTTACTCTCTAAATAAATCTTACAAGCTTTCTGGTGCTATGGGAGTCCACTTTGTGATTTGGAGCATAAGGTTATGAACACAGGTAATAATAAATGTAAACAATAATAATAAATATTAACAAGTCTGTGTCACATAAATGCAAACATATAGTTTGTAACTGTACAGTAATGTAACTGTAAAGCCTTCAACAAGCACAGACACTACTTATCATCCCTGGCTTGCACAGTTAGGCTTTTGTACTGTGTATCTGAACATCAAGCCTTTGGGTATAAAACAAGTGTAAAACAAGTGATTGTAGAAGTTGATCTAGCTTGCAGGCTTTCTGTTGCCAAGGTAACAGATGATCTAGAAAGGTATGTCAGGGATTTGACATGATCTGCTGCTCAGAAAGAATGTTGGGTGGACAGAGCTTCAGGCCGTCTCGTCCCTCGAACAGATAAAGACACGTCTGTCCACTGCAGGTCATGTCCTATTTGATCATGTTAGGCTGTGAGCTTCCACTGGAGGGTATCTAAGTTCAACTTCCAGACAGAAGGAAGCTCTGGACATGTCACAACCTTGGTGGGAAAATGGATTTCATAGTTACAAAGGCTTTGTAGAAAGATCTGTATAGTTGCACTGATACATCCTCGCACTTCTTTGCACATTCTCCGCTTTCGCTTGTAAAAGGTGTAATTTCTTTGCCAAAGCCTTTCTTCTGCTTGTCTTGTGGTGCAGCCTGTTTGAACTGTGTAGTTCCATGATGTAACCCCCCCTCCCCCAAAAAGATTCTTGATGTTAGGTTCTATGAACTTAGGTTGAGAGTTCCTTGCAGAATGAGCTGAAAATGGCAATTAACTCCAAAAACACAAACCACAGGCTTGCTGTCTGTCAGATAGAAGGGACAAAGAGGAAAGGGTAGTGGCCTCCTCAAACACACTAATGAGTCCTTGAAGAAAATCCTGCTGAAGTTTTGTTGTTTTTCATTTGTCCCTTTTTTTCTTTCTACTTCTATGTTTAATTTGCACCATTTAGGTAACGTAAGATGTCTTGGCAAGTCCTGCTCTGATGAATGAGTGGCACTATCTGCTCTGGCTTTTGGCTGCCTTCCCTATTCATTAGATTCTATTTAAACTGCAGCTTTGCTCTCAAAATCCTCTCTCAATCTGTTCGTTTTCATGTCCCTGAAAAATTGACATTGTTCATCTCAGAATGAAACATGCACGCATGTCTGCAGGGCCCTGACTGCATTCGTGGGACCTCCATCTTACTTCCTGGCCCCATAATGGAATTGTCTCTGCAAGTGTGGTGGACTTCAAGTGTCCTCATCATTCAAGGTCTCAAGGTCTAACGCTGAAGCCTCCTAATACATTTAAGTATTGATTATCGGTGTAGATGATTTCCCAACGGGCAACTGCAGAGTGTCTTCATAGCGTTCACAAACAGCCACAGATCTGTCTTCACTCGTAAGTGATTCGAATAACAAGCAGCAACAGTAAATACTTGAAGAAAATTCTAGAATTTCATTTTTTTTTCTGATCCAACATACAAGGAATAATTTAAATTGTTTTTAAAACCTATAGCACAAATTTTTACAGTTTAACAGTTAAAATGTTGCTTCGGTTTGCCTGCAGTAGTGCACATATCTAACGTTGTTTCTTGAACATTGAAGATTATTCTGTCCATAATTCTTTCTCATTCAGCCTATACCTTACTTTACACAGGCTGCACGATCTCATTACTGTCAACTAGACTGAAGATGTTCTTTCTGTGTAGAATACAGACATCCAACAAATCTGTCACAATACTATATGTATGTTTGAAATGAAAAATTAAAACGAAACGCATGTATTAAAAACTTCTTATTTAAGAATATTTTAATTTACATAATGTTGGAACATGATCACCAAGTTGACACTGCATTTAACATAAAGCGCATTTAGAACGAATACTTAGATAACATTCTGCAGGTCAGGTGGAGGGATGATGGTGAAAGTAGTAATTTTGTGACAGATGTGTTTACATGGTACACTAAGCAGAGAAGGCAATACTTTGGTTAGAGCAGAGTTGTTATTTTTTTCTACAGAAGGGCTGGTTGTTTCCATGCATACTTCACAACTGACCATAAGTACATACTTAAGGTAATCAGATTCAACAAAAGCACCTGTTTGGCAACATTATAGAATAGGCAAGGCTGTGTTCATAGGCTTTTCTAGTTTTCTTTTATGCTTTATTCTAGTTATCTTTTATGTTCCTTTCTAAGCAGTTTTCTGGTAGTTAACACTAAATAAGGACAGAGTGCACTAGACATCAATGAAAACTGGACAGGTCACGTCAGTCAAAGCACACTGAGCAGTGTAATTGTAGAGCAGCGTAATTGTAGAGCAGCGTAATTGTAGAGTAGTGTAATTGTAGAGCAGTGTAATTGTAGAGCAGTGTAATTGTAGAGTAGTGTAATTGTAGAGCAGCGTAATTGTAGAGCAGTGTAATTGTAGAGTAGTGTAATTGTAGAGCAGTGTAATTGTAGAGCAGTGTAATTGTAGAGCAGTGTAATTGTAGAGTAGTGTAATTGTAGAGCAGTGTAATTGTAGAGTAGTGTAATTGTAGAGCAGTGGAACAGATCCACCAGAAGGCTGCAACTTCAAGCTCTCATTGCACTTTGATTGATTTCATTGTCTGGACTGTTATGGCTTCCTCAGTCTCTTTAGCTCGCCCACAGACCTCAACACTCTGCATGAAGAGAGAGGTTGCAGCATGCAGTGTTAGTGTAACATGACAGTCTAGTATGCTTGATAGCTCAAGAATTTTGGTCAGAAAATAGATCCTATTTTGTATTCGTAAATGTTAAGAAATGTGGTGGAAATTTCACAGCAATAGGTTGCTTTAGAGGATAATAGGATGCAGATTTTTGCACTGTTTCTCTGCATTTCAGATGGATTGTCTGTTTCAATTAACCTAGAGGCTGAATACTTTGGAAATGTAGTATTCTGAAGTAGCTGATTTAAGGTATTTGGAAGTTATCACATTTAACATGGGCAGTAGTTATTCATAAGATGTTGATGACAGTAGTTTGCACTCACAGACTCACAATGGATAGGATTCAGTATGAACTGAATAGGATTCAGTATGAACTGAATAGGATTCAGTGTGACCTTAATACAATTTGGTGCGCTGCTGTCTCCTAAACTGACACATGAGATTTTATCTCATCATATCAGTCTTGTATGGCTTATTTATTACAAGTCCATTGCATTTTCAATAAAGGAATTCTGACTGTGACACTGAAGTTCCCAGTCCTGTCAATCTCCCTTCTACTAATCTTTCCATCATTCGGTTTTTGTGTCAAAAAGGACTGGAGAACAGTGCTAGACACCACATGTCAACAAGGGAGTCTCATATTCTATGCATCAACAATGGAGTTTTACAGAATCCACTGCTTGCACCATGACAGGCTGCAAGTCACGCTGTACCATCAAAGCTATCCCTTCTGATATGGCCAGTCACATATCCTCTGGGCTTTCAGTACATCTCACTTTGCTCTATAAAGGTTCAATCTTTGTAGGCTGTGGTTTTAAAAATAGTTTCGACCATGTCTGTGTCAGGCGAGATCAAATCAGACATTTACTTTATAATTTATTTATTTATTTTATGGTGCAAGTGGCCATCAGGTATGTTTAAATACCAGCAGGTCAAAATGACATGAATATTCAGCTAAATCAAACATAAAAGAGTGGTTCACTCATAGTGGCTTGCTCTTTAAAACGAAGAATAGTGATGTGGTAGTACAAAAACAGCTAAAAGGAGATCATAGCAGATGTATTTGTAACTACTGACTCTACAGGCTGCAGTGCACACCGTCCCTTCTGTTCAGAATGTTTCAAGGACGCTAGTTAATGAGAGACAGAGCATTAATCTGTGTTCAGTGGGGAATAAAACTCTTTCCTATGCTAATCACACCTCTGCTATTGTTTGAAAGGTCAGGGACAGAAGTAAAGAGAGTGCATTTGCCCACAGCAGACATACTGGGTGAGATGACAAACTACATTTCTGCTCCCATTTCTTCTGAAAATGTAAAAATGAGATTTGATCTGCAAACTGGTAAAAAGAAATCTGTAGATGTTTAGGTGCTACAAAGGGGGTTGTTATAACAGAGCAATAGAGAATGCAGTTTTAATACATATTGAAACTTTGAATAATAAAAGATGGATAATGGCTCTGTAATTGCTGGCAAGAGGTGACGTCCTGGAGATCCTGAAATTTCAGTCTTGCTAGTGTTAAAAGGTTTAAATGCACAGTGCTGTTTTCTAATGCAGACATGCCACATGCAGTCTTGTAATGCAGCATTTCAACTGGAAAAAACACAAGTCTCAATTTCTCAAACTAAATGACTTGCTTTGAATGACTGATACAGTAGTAATCATAAACCCTGGCAAAAATGGATCTGTCAAAAGTTCTCTTAGCTTACTGATTCTCTTTTTTACCTTTAAATCATTCTGGGAGAGAAAATCTTGACTAAACAGTTTATGCTGCAGATATTTTTGCCTGTGCGTTAGCATCTTCGGGCAATATGCATACTATATGATCTAATTTAATAATGTAAAATGAGACATTACATTTAAAAATGTATATCACTTTAGTACATGTTCAGTCTAGAGTTCTGGATATATAGACAATACATTGCATTTTCTCATGCTGTGCTAAGTACTATCAAAGCTCCATTTCCAAACCCTGCAGAGCATCTGTGCCAGAGTTTGAGTAGCATTTAGTATTCCTAAAGAAAAGCAATGTTGTCAGCCTCATCAGAGACACTGATGGATGTGTCTTCATGAGGCAGGAAGAACTGAAACATTTAGACCAAATGACACTGCACCCTCCTTGTGATTATTTTACAAGCTCTTCGCTTCTAAGCAATGTAGTTGTACCATACTAATGGAGAACATTTGCATCTGTAGTGCCTTCACTAGCCTGACAGATACACTCCATCCAGGAATTTGGCATTTCACATACCAGTCCTCTTCCTCTAGGCTATTCACATCTGCCTCTCCAGGTCAATAGGGACTTCAACCACATCTTAAAATGGGCAATGGCGACCTTTTCTGTGTCATTGTCACTCTGCTGCAGTCATGCCTTCTAACCATGCTGATCCATCACAGCTGTCACCTGACCCTTCTGTCCTCTGCTGTTTCCATCTGACAGACACATGGCACAGGATTACATGGTAAAATTAAATAAAGACAATGATGCTACTTTTGCTGATAATTTGGTTTTTCATAATAATTACATGTGGTTCCCTTTAAAATGTGCAAAAAAGAACCAGTAGAAAATAAATGTTCATTGTCAGCATAAGAAAAGATGTAGAAAACAGAAACAATGCTTAGCATTCAAGGAAGCACATAATAGCTCAGTTTGACAGGAAACAAGAGCGGAGATTCAATTCCAGATGAAAAGGCTTGACTTACCTCTGACTTTTTCCTTGTTAGTATTTCAGGCATAAACATGGGGTAAGAGTCCATAGACAAAGTCCATAGAGTTTTGGCAATAGTGCGTGAACTTACTATGATCTGATCTAGAAGATCTGATTCAACTCACATGTCCTTCATAATCTAAACCAAGTGTACAAAATAATGTAAAACACTAAATGTTGCAGTGTTATCACTACTGTCATCTGCTCCATCCACAAGGTGGTCTCATTCTTCCCAAAAGCTACAGGCTTCTTAGAATCAGCTCAGGGTTTTTAAATTTAGCCAGTCTTGTAAAGTTTTTGTATAACCATCACAAGCTATAACCTTTTTTAAAGCTGTCTTGCATTTTCCACTTTAAGTTCACTCAATAGCAAATGCTAATATCAGGGGATATGACCACCATATATGTGGATTCCCCTTTTGTCATGGAACAGCCCCTCCCTTTGGGCGTGTGTTTATGTTGTCTGCGTCAGGTTATAACCAGTGTTGTATAAAGTACTAGAGACCCATACTTGAGTAAAAGTACAAGTACTCTATCAAAAAATTGACTTGAGTAGAAGTTGAAGTGTTCTTTAAAAACTTTACTTAAGTAGAAGTACAGAAGTATTCAGCATTTTTTGTACTTAAGTATTGCAAGTAGTTTATTCTAAAATTTATTACTCAAGTACTGAAAGTAAAAAGTACAAGTAATGTGTTTTGAATTAATTAAAGAAAGCCGTCAAAGTTTGATTATCGATTGTTTTTATATATCACTTACAAATCAAAGATGTCAAAGACCACAAATACAAGTGTTCTGTATGTACAAACAAGTATCAACATTAAAAACTAATGTTAAAAACATCAAAATTAACACTACAATGTGGTTAATACACAGTCTTCCTTGCCACCGGTGCACAAACTTGGCTCTGGTATGCCCCTGCCACCTCCCACTGCCCAGATGCAGCCGATCCATAGTGCCACTGACAATGACTGCATGAAAAGTTTGGTGAGTCTTAGAAAAGCTGGTTACGCAACAAACTCAGATCCAGTCTCAGACACCCGGACCAGGACGCACTTCTCCAGCGGTGCCTAATAGAGCCTGCAGAGCATGTGGTGCCACTAGTCATTCCACGCTTGCACATTGCCGACGTGAAAACCTGTGCTTGAGATGCTTGTCCCCAGGCCACTGGAAGAAGAATTGTCCCGCACGGAGTGCTCCACAAGGTCCAGCACCCAGCAGTAATGACTCGACCCACAGCCAGCAGTTAAACTGAATGGCTCGCATCTGGAGAGGGGCGGTGTGAGCGAAGCCTTGTTGGAACAAAGCCGCGCTAAAGTGCCTCACGGATGCAGGTTAGTCTTCCAAGCCACTCAAAGGGTCCATGCTTTCAGTGAGCTGTTTTACTGCCCAGTCTTGGTCAACAGTTCAGTACAGCTTAGAGGAATGCTAGATTCCGGTTCAATGGCTTGTACCATGAGTAAGTTTGCTGAGCAGAAACTCCGTGAGAATGGCGCACTACCAAAAGAGATGCATTCAGCACAGGACGTTGTGCTAATTGGTTGTGGTGGTGTGCAGGCACAGCCAGAGGGTTTGTATGATCTAGAGCTACAGGTGTATGACACCACTTGTCTTGTCCCTACTCTTGTTGTACCAGGCCAGCGTGATGATCTTATCTTGGGCTCAAACGTAATCAAACATCTCCTCCATGTGATGAAGAGCAACAGTCACTACTGGGATATGGCAACAAACACGCATGGGTGTGACACAGATACTGAGCGTTTCTTATCTATGTTCATGGGTGTTGAACGGTGGAAAGGTGCTGATGTGCCCAATAAGATCGGGACGGTCAAGCTTACCCAAGTAGTCACTCTAATGCCCAGGTCAGAACATTTAATTTGGGGCAGACTCCCTAACAGCATGCCTGTGTCTCCAGGCAGCACAGTCATTGTGGAGCCGACTTGCTCCAAAGCTCTTCCCCGTGCTGTCATTGTGGGTCGCGTCATTTCCCTGTGGGGAAACAGGTGGATCCCTATGACTGTCGTGAACCCAACAGAGAAATCCATAATGCTTAAACCTAACTGCAAGTTAGCCGATGTATCACCCCGTCTAGCGGCTGGGGATCTGAATCTGTTTCAAGGGTTCCAGGCTTTGGAAGACACACCACAATCAGCTGCTCCTCCTAAATGTCCTCCAGTGCAAGCTGCACACCCCAAGAGCCTAGCAGATATGGGTCTAAGCGACATAGACATCAATTCCAGTCAGATCAGCAAACCTTACAGGCATAAGTTAGTAGACTTGCTTTGTGAATTTCAGGACATTTTCTCCAAACATCCACTAGACTGTGGAGAGGCTAAGGGCGTCACCCATCGGATCCGCCTTATCGACGATAGCCACTTCCGGTTGCCATACTACAGAGTTCCCCCAGCGCATTACCAGAAGCTGAGGCAAGTTCTGTCAGAGATGGAGGCAAGGGGTATTATCAGGAAGTCAATGAGTGACTACGCTTCTCCCCTGGTCATGGTCTGGAAGAGGGATGGGGGTTTGCGGCTATGCACTGACTTTAGGTGGCTTAACGCACGCACACTGAAGGACGCCCATCCTCTGCCACACCAATCGGACTGCCTTGCTGCTCTTGGTGGGAACTGTCTGTTCAGCACCATGGACCTCACCTCAGGGTTCTATAATATCCGCATGCATGAAGATGATAAAAGGTACACTGCTTTTACCACCCCCCTGGGGTTGCACGAGTACAATCGCTTGCCGCAGGGGTTGTGCAATAGACCCGCTACTTTCATGGAGGTGTGTCAGTCGACCCTGCGAAGGTGGATGTCATCACAAAGCTGGCAGTGCGCGATATGATGGAGGATGACGGATCTACACCATCGGTCCGCAGGATAAAGTCCTTCCTCGGCATGGTGTTCTACTATCAGCACTTTATCCCACAGTGTTCCGCCATTGCTAAACCTTTGTTTGCTCTGACCAGAGGACAAAAGAGAAGAGGAAAAGCTGGCAGGGCTCAAAAGCTCCAGGGCACGTTCCGCAAACTTACCCCTGCAGATTGGTCGGATGATTGTACCAAAGCCTTCCAGGAACTGAAGAAATCACTAGTGGAGTGCGCTGTACTCTCACATCCAAATTTTGATAGGCCTTTCATACTTTCAGTCGACGCATCTCTGGACGGACTCAGTGCTGTTCTGTCACAGGTACCGGAAGGAGAGACCAAAGCCAGACCGGTTGCTTTTGCCAGCAAGACATTGAACGCAGCACAGAGGAAGTACCCAGATCACCGTCTGGAATTCCTGGCTTTAAAGTGGAGTGTGTGCGAGAAGTTCAGTCACTGCCTCAAGGGCCATGAGTTCATCGTCTGGACTGATAACAATCTGCTCACCTTCCTGCTAACCAAGCCCAAACTTGATGCTTGTGAACTCCGTTGAGTTGCCAAGCTCGCTTTTTATTCATTCGACCTCAAGCACCTGCCGGGGAAGAGTAATGTGGTTGCAGATGCTCTGAGTCGTGATCCATTCTCAAAGCCCATCAGTCAGAAGCTACTGGGTGAGCCCTACTACACGCTTTTGAATGAAGCCTGTGGAATCCAAGAGCATGCGGTGCAGGATGTCTTTAAGATCACCTCCCAGACCCAGGTTCAATGTGACCACCAAGCAGTGCGGAGCCCCCCATCCATAAGGTCTTTTGACAGTGCAGAGGTCCACGCTTTGTACGGGGTGCATTCAGACTGGTCCTTTGCCACAGAGTGTAGAGCTATTTCAGTGGCACAGTCTGTTCAGCAGCTGGCTGATGGGCAAGCCGCCTCATCAGTGCTCTCAGAATCTGTGCTTCGGTCAAGTCAGCAGGCTGATCGCTGCATATCCAATATGGAAGTTATTCTGTGTCAATATTCAAATGAAAATGTAATACGCATTTACATTTACATGTTCCACTCTTACAAGCAACTTTGAGCTCAAAATTCAAATTCAAATGCAATAATTCCATTTACATTTGTAATGTGATAGACGTCTATTCATATTTCATTTACACATACATTTTGATGCTTTAAATGTCTTTATTGAAATGAAAATGTATTTCCCGATTTGAATTAACAAGTTCATGTAATCATGCAAAATTATAATTAAAATGCTATTCGCTTAATATGCTTTGCATTTCGTGATAACACGTTTGAAACGTAAGTTTCAACCTCACCACCATGCTAAAAAGATGTCAATATTCAAACGTTAATGGAGAAATAGCTCCACCCCTGTTTGCAATAACATTACGATACCAACAGCGCTCAAACTGTGTCAAAATGCATCTTGAAAATGCAATCAGAGCAGATTGCATTTTCAATTCCATGGTCTTCCACTATAGTCAAATTATAGTCAAATTAAATCCCATCAGCCTTCCAATCAGATTCCACAGCCCTCCACTTTATTCAGCCAATCGGGTTCCCCTTTCCACCTTAGGGAGCCAATCAGGACGGGATTAAAGCACGCTCAGCACAGAGCCATATAGTTTCTGGCTCTGGCTCAGCAGTACAGGTGAGTTTTTGGTCTTGATTTAGGATCCCTAATGCCAGGTTCACACTGCACGACTTTTCAGTCGTCAGGTTTTTGTGCCGTTCACGCTAAATGACTGGTTGTGCTGTAATCGCGAGTCTTTCAGTTGTGGCTTTCACTCTAAATGACTGATCGGCGACGCCGATCACGACTGGGGAATCGGCGACTCATCTGGCTGCCATCCAAAAACAAGAGAACACGAAAACGTAACTCTCGCGAGAACCAGCAACACCACATAAAGAAAAAAACAATGTACATGTACTCAACATTTTCGTTATTATTATTTTTTTTACCGTTTAAACACTCCATAGTCCAAGTTGCCAGAATTATTTCATCTCTCCGTTGCAGTGAACATAGATATAATCAATCGCACTATTTCTCCAGTGCTGTCACAATAACTTAAACACAGTGTTGTAGTAAAGTTGTAAGAAAGGTGAGGATTGTGTTTGCTGGGTTACTGTTTTGAAAGCATTCTTGAAAGTTTTTTACATTCTTCAGAGATATCTTCAGCGGTGCCGCGGTTCTCTCTCCACGTTCCCATTGGCTGTAGCTAGACGCTGTTCCCATTGGCTGTAGCTAGATGCTGTTGCCGACTCTCAGTCGCCGACTGCTAGATATTAAACATGCTAGATATTAAACATGCTAGATATCTGCCGGTCGTCTGCGATGAGTCGACGAGCGTCTTTCAGCAGTTCACACTACACGACTGAGCGAGCGCCGAGTGATCGCCGATTTGCCTCCGACCACAGTTTCTGACGGCGATCCACAAAAAACAGGCGGCGACTGAAAAACCAGCCTAAAATCGTGTAGTGTGAACCGGGCATAAAGCTGGGCATACACTGTACGATATTTCAAATCGTGTACTCAGCTCCAGCTCAAACTGTATGACTAAATCGCAGGGTTTAAAAGTTCACAGCTCACAATTCATATACTCACACTATACGACCCGACGCTCTCATGCGATCTCACGACGCTGCGATTTCTGATCGGGAGTTGGTCGTGAGATGTGAATCGCTCCTCGTTTACCTGTGTAAACTATAAGATGCACGACACACGATTGAGCCGAAACTCGGCCTGATAAATGAAATATGAATAGATGTCTATCACATTGCAAATGTAAATGGAATTATTGCATTTGAATTAGAATTTTGAGCTCAAAGTTGCTTGTATGAGTGGAACATGTAAATGCAAATATGTATTACATTTTCATTTGAATATTGATACAGAAAAACTTCCATAATCCAAAGTGTTCCCCTTTGTGAGTGAGAAAAAGAGGCCATCCAGACGACAGAGAGGCGATGCTGACCTTGCAACTCTGAAGTTGTTCAAACAGTGGAACCATCTTGAGATTCGTGATAGCATCCTATACAGGGTGTCGAAAGATCCAGTTACCAAACAGAAGCGGTTTCAGTTCGTCTTACCACAAGAGCTCAAGGATGAGGCTTTGTCCGGCATCCATGACTTGGCTGGTCATCAGGGCCAAGATCGAACCCTAAGTCTGGCAAGATTCAGTCCTGGAAGAGAGTGGTGATGTTTCATTCTCAGGTCCTGAATCAGATTCATCCGATCTGACCGTGACGCATAACTCGCACGATGGAACTGGTGAGACGCCATGTGGAATGTCTGCAAGTTTCACTTCACATTTTGAAAATCATTCAGTTACAAAGGGCATGGATGATCCAGCACCTGGTCTCGTGGGAGCTCGACCCTGTCCAGACTTGGTCTCTGCTGTAGCCGCAGATACAGGTGCCAACACGCATGCACACCCAGACACTTCAGTCTTACCAGATGACTCCGTTCCCACTGATTCAGTTCCACAGATAGAGGGTTCTGTAAGAACATGTGCAGGTAGACTGGTAAAGTCTGTTAATAGATTAATTGATTCAATGGTTCAGAAACCCTTGCAGAAGAGCAAGCATTTTGTGTTCAGTTGTTAATCTGATTTTGATAGTTTACATGGGTTATCCTAAAGTAGGTAACGTTCTCTTTTTTTTCTTGTCCATTAGTAAGGTGACATGATTAGTAGAGCCAAGTCTGGTGTGGTGTAACAGGCATCATACTGTTCTGAGGGGATCTTGTGACCTGATCAATCTCGTTATTCTCTTAACCCTTGTAGGGGGTGACTATTAAGTCGACGTGAACTAGGTCTTCACTTCTACTTGCGCTGTCATGTTCACTAGTCTCTTGCTGGGTTGTGGTCTGTGCCGCATTCAATTTATCAGGATATTGGTGGATTTCAGGAGGGGTGAATGTAACCCAATCAAAATTAACACTACAATGTGATGAAACTCCACCAAATCCTGGTAAATGCACTACAACATCATAATTTCATTTCAGACCAGAGTGTGCCTAATACCTGTACTGTCTTTTTAAGAGAAAGCTAGATGTAACGGCTTTCCCGCTTAGCCTCTCAGTCCGCGGGTTACGAGCTGAGAGGAGGTCAGTGTTTCTTCATGTTCTCCATATAAATGTGTTTTGTAAGACCTGAAATTACTCTAAAACTAGTTTGATGTTAAATCATTCGAAATACTGTGTGACGCATATTTTATGTTTGTCATATAAGAGTAAATGGAGGGAAAAGCGCTGCTTTTCTAGTTTTTCTGTCGGACATGTGCTCGAGCTAATTTTCCATGTGCGTTATCTGCTAGGAGGGAGCTGTAGGCCTCGGTACTTAAGTGTGTCTGCCGACGACTCGCCTGTGTGGAAAAAACACGCTGTACACATTGTCTTCAATTGTTGTTTATTGTTTCTTTGTGAACAGACCATCGAAGTAAAGCAGCAATAGTTACAGCACTGATCACGTGAGTTCATTCTTTCCCTTTGCTTACTACGGACACCCAGAACACCACGCAGAAGTATTACGGGTGTGTCAGGACTGTGTAGATGACGGTCACAGGACTCACGACACACACACCTGTTACATGGGCTTAACACTTCATACACAAAAAACAGATAACCTATGTCCCGCTACGTCGTAGGTTTGACGCAGAAGTACACGTTCGCCTTAATTTAGCTGAGAAAACGAGGTGTATTTTGGACGTAAAATCTGTCCGTCAGATTCTAAGTGTGAGCCTACTGATCTGCGTTTACCCTCAATAAATGGGGTATACCTATAAAAACCCTATAAAAACACTACACTATAAAAATGGGCACATGATTAGTCAACATGAAAAGAGACACGGATTACTGTTGCTAAAAACACAACTCAGTGTGACATTGCCTTTACGATTGCCAGCTAATGTTAAGTTAATACTGTAGCACATCATGAACATAATTAGGTTAGTTAGCTAAGATATCTAACCTAACTAGCGCTTACTGCATGGGTTAAAGCAAGAAATTTTCATTTGACTGAAAATTTTTCCTGGCAAAAGACAATGCTAGCAATTACTGAAAATGTGGTGTAGTTGGGACACGACCTCTTTTGCCTAATTCTACGCAATAAACACATTTATAAAGTATATTTATCTAAACAGCCTGTGTAAGGAGAGAAGAGAGAATCTATGAAGCGACAAAATGCAACACCTGAGCAATAAATGTACATAAATCTGGGGGTCCTCTTCAGAAAACTATTTAAAGATCAAGTCAAATTTAGTGAATCCTGGTGAGTTTTAAAAGGTATGAAGCTCTCTTGTTTTTATCAAATTCACTATTCACAAAAACATAAGCCGTAAGATTACCTGCTTTAAGTAGGTATGTTACAAAAAAATTACACTGGATAGAGCTTTTAAATACAAACAGAACAAAACCATCCATGTTAAGCCTGGTTTAAGCCATTATATTTGACGCGGCGCGTGCGGGCGGCGCGGGCGGTGCGTGCGCCGAAAATGACGTAATCGCGGTGGCTCCACCCGTGCGCGAGAGCCTCGCGCGCTGGTGATTCGCAAGGTCGTGCACCTCGAATTTTGTAACTTCGCACGCGCCGCGCCTCAGCACAATGAACAAAGTCATGTTTGCAGGGTTCATACACCTTTATAAGGTGGAATTAAAGCACTTGCACGTCACTTTCAAGGTCCATTTCAACACGTTTTCAATGTTACATTTAATTAAGTTAAATATTTATACATATACTCGAAATGATTCGAAATAATTCGCTTTTTATCACATTTTTTAATGGTTGTTTATTTTCAAAACACCCAATCTTAATGTCTTCACGTTCTCTCATGTTTCCTGGAATTACAAGAGGCTCGTATTTGTTAACGTAATGCAAGAAAACTGTTCAGTCAGACAGATATTTGTTGTGAAACGAAGTAGTTACAATTTCAACATTTTAAAGTACTTTAGCCTAAATTCCAGCACTTTTCAAACCTGGAACACATAGCAACATTAAAATTCTCCTGTTTTTGAGCGGTGTTTCTTTATACTACCACATATCGTTTCGGACAAGACTGCAAAAAGAATGTGACGCGTCAACTAGCCTCCGCCGTTCGCGCAAGTTTGCACGAGGTGTACAGAGTCGCGAGCTACGGTCACGCCAGGCAGGAGGGAGGTCACTTTTCTACATAATGTCCGTAAATCTGAAGGCGGAATGACCCGCAAGTCAATCAAATGACACCGCCGTCATCCATCCAGCGCTGATGAGCGCCAGTGAGAATCATATTTCGGCCACAAAAGATAGCACGCACGCGCGTGTGGTTTATTATGATTTGACGGATTTTTTCCCCAAAAAAATCAAATGACGGAAATCCGTCGTAGTGACGGAGAACTTTAACCCATGGCTTACTGACTTCTCAAGCTGGTGTGTCTTCTGTGCGTTATATTTATAACTTACATTGATGTGTTTCTTCAAGTTCGAAGGCCAATATTTCACCCTCTTTAGGGAGGCAGAGATGGCACTTCATCCTATAGGAATTTACTTTCACTCCAGCAAACGCAAACACTGTCTCTAGGTAGGGCCAGGGTGGTCTCCTTCCTCACCCTCACCACCACGATCACTCCATGTTGAAGGTGTGGAAGGTGCCAAAATATGTACATTAAAATGCGAACAAGCTTATTATGCAGCACTTATGCTGCTCTTCTGCTGTCACCAAACACGGCACCATCTCTTTTACTGAGAAAAAAGTGAATTATTTGGAATAATTTCGAGTATTTGTATAAATATGTAAATTAAGCTGAAGGTGCTGGAAAATACTGAAAATGGACCTTCAAAGTGCCGTACAAGTGCATGAATTCCACCTTGTAACCACACGCACAAAAATCGAGAGGTCACCAGGGTGACCTTTGAGGGGGGGGGGGGGGGGGGGGGGGGGGGGGGGGTCAATGTAGCGCCTGCCAATAGGTGACCTCTGGGCAGAGTCTGTGAAGCCCCAGAGGGCAGCGTGCGGTTAAATAATGCCACCCTGAATATGCTTCCTTCTTTCCACTTACACCTGTTTGATGTAAGCGAGGTTTCTTTAATCAAAGAAAAGCAACACCAATGGCTTACTCATTCCTCACCATCACAATATGTTTTCCAAATCGGAAAACTTTATTCGCCCTCTCTGCCAAATCTATCTTCACCTCTCTTCTACCTCATCTCCCGTATTTGCAACCAGGCTACATTTGTATAGTTTTACAATCCCTTTATTTATTGTCAACCTTTAAAAGTCTAAGTTGTTATTATGGCATGATGGCACCAGCTAAATGGCAAAAGTAGTATAAGCATGTGGAATATGAAGCAGCAAAATTCCATGCTTTATGTTGCATGAACCAACAACCTCAAAGTCATTGTAACACACAACAGTTGAGTGACGGCAAAGAACTGATTGTTTAGTGTGGGCCTTTGAGATTCAACATTAACACCCACGCTAAGCAACTGTATAAACCAGTTGCTATATGCTCTGAAAAGATATAAAATATGCAATAATTTTTCAAGCAGGTTCTGAGCTCATTAGCAAATGAAGTTCTAATGATTGTTAATCAGTCTCTGCAATTGGGTGAATTCCCTAACTATTTTAAAACAGCAATGGTTAAACCACTATTAAAGAACAGAAATCTTGATCTCACAATTCTCAATAATTATCGACCTATATCTAACCTTTCTTTTCTTAGCAAAATCATTGAAAAAGTTGTGTAAATCCAGTTGAATGATTATGTAAAAGTAAATCAAATAAATGACACTTTTCAATCTGGTTTCAGAGCTCTCCATAGCACTGAAACAGCCCTAGTTAAGGTAGTAAATGACTTGAGATTGAATAAGGATGCAGGCAAACTCTCAGTCCTTTTTCTGCTAGATTTAAGCACCGCTTTTGACACGGTTGATCATGAAATTCTTCTTGATCGACTACAGAGTTGGGTAGGCCTTAGTGGCTTAGTCTTAGACTGGTTTAGATCGTACCTAACTGGGTGTGATTACTATGTAGCATTAGGTACCTCTTCCTCCACATGTCAAAAATAACTTGTGGCGTCCCCCAAGGATCAATTCTTGGGCCGTTACTATTCAACCTATATATGCTTCCGTTACCACATATCAACATGGTATTAGTTATCATCAATATGCAGATGACACTCAACTTTACATTTCTCTAGAACCTAAGGCCCTAAAATCAATTTGCTCACTGTTTGACTGCATAGATGATATACAGACATGGATGTCTGACAATTTTCTGCAATTAAATAAACAGAAGACAGAAGTTCTTGTTCTTGGCAGTGATTCACAAAGGAATGATGTCCAGACCTATTTAAATCAAATGAATCTGAATGCCAGACAATGTGTTAAGAACCTGGGCGTCACCTTTGATAATGAGCTCAGCTTCAAATCACACATCATGACTACATGCAAGACAGATTATTTTCACCTTCGAAACATTGCTAAGGTCCGAGATATGCTCACTCCTGCTGACAGTGAAAAACTTGTCCATGCATTTATCACATCAAGGCTAGATTATTGTAACACTGTTCTGTCTGCTCTTTCAAAGAGCTCTATTTCGCACCTACAGAGAGTTCAGAATGCGGCTGCAAGGGTTCTGACCCACAGGAGAAAGAGAGATCATATTACACCTGCACTCCACCCACTGCACTGGTTACCTGTCAGCTTTAGGATAGATTTTAAGGTTCTAGTCATGGTTTTTAAATGTCTTCATGGTCTTGCCCCTCTATACCTCAGTGAAATGATCGTTAGATATGTTCCAGTCAGGTCTCTGAGGTCTTCAAACAGTAATCTACTGGTGATTCCTAGATGCAGATTAAAGATTGGCGAGGGTGCTTTTAGCCACTATGGCCCAAAGCTCTGGAATTCTCTTCCTGAAGAGCTCAGAGGCATTTTATCCCTGAATAGTTTCAAGAACAGTCTCAAAACATTCCTGTTTAGATCTGCTTTTAGTTAAGAAACTCTAGTCTATTATTTTATAATTTGTCACTTTATTTAATTACTTCTTTTTATCTTTAATTTTAATATTATTATTATTATTGTTATCTTCTTATATTTACTTTAGTTTTATTTACTTTACTTTTTTATTATATTGTTTACTTTACTTTTTTACATTTTATGTTATTTTACTTTAATTTCTTCTAACATTTACTTTTTGTCTTCTCCTTTTTATGTTTCTTTTATTTATACTGTAAAGCACTTTGAGTTGCATGTATGTATGAAAGGTGCTATACAAATAAAGATTATTATTATTATAATCAAGTCAAGTCAAATGTATTTATATAGCGCTTTTTACAACACATGTCACAAAGAAGCTTTACAGTTGTATGGGTCATGCAGACTGTCCAGTTTAACTGCCATAAATATTGTCATTTGATTTGATACTTTTTGTTAAATATTTATTTCTTCATTTAAGTAATTTTGACTGTACTAATTTGGGTTGCATTATATGAGAACGAACATATTACGATTTGTGTTCTACACAGACCCTTTTTACTGGTGCTTTTTTGTTTTTATGAAGAAGGTGCACAAGTCAGACGTTCACAGGGGTGATAGTGGGAAAAATTCCTGAGCCTGAACTTTTTCTGAGCGGGGGGTGGGGGGTGTGGAGTGTTAGTGTACCATATTTAGAATATTTAATAATTAATCTTTAAATTAATTAATAATAAACAAGTCAGGTAATCATTATAGTGAAATAAAAAACTAATTTCTATTAATATTCTGAGAAAATGCTGTAACCTAAAGATTTAGATTAGACACAATATGTTAAAAACAGGCATGATTAATTATTTATTCATTACTGTTAGTAAATGATAGGATACCAGACAACTCAAAGAAATTATGCAAATAAAGTTTAAAAGAATTACAAGTATTATGATTATAGTTAGTTTTATATATATAAAATTTAATAAATGTAATAAATATTTTGTGTTTGTTTATTAGGACATACATTTTGTGCTTTTGTTCATGTATTACATCTTACGCCGTAAGGCAGCCAGGATGAACCAGATCGTCAGACAACCTGTACCGGCTCAAAAAAAAAAAAAAAACACTTATATTTCTGGTAAAAATTTAACTTAATCAGAATAAAGATAAAATACTGAATTTATCTTGTATCTAACTCTGAAGCTCTTCCGATGTCTGAAATACAGGCGGTCCCCGGGTTACGACGTTGATCCGTCGTAAATCGATTTTCGGTGTAAATCGGAACATACGTACATACTGTACGTAAATAACATACTATACGCAGTTATCCTATCCTAAAGCTAGCCTTTTGGCCAATACCTTTATCCATAACTGTGTTTAACTAATCCTGACTCCGCGCACACCAAACACCAAGTTCCGTTTACGACGCAGAACCACTTAGGTCCAAACGAGGCTTTATACAGTAAATGGGAGATGTGTAGTAACCACGAAAAATCGTAACTTGGGAACCTCGTAAGGATCATATTTCGGCCTCAAAACAGATAGCATGCGCGCGCGTGTGGTTTATCATGATTTGACGGATTTTTACCCCCCTCAAATTTTTTTTCTCGCGGACTTGTCAGTACGCCGGAATTCCGGCGTGGCGCCTGAAAACTATCAGGCCTGCGTTCAGACATCTTGCTAAGCTTTAGCTAAAGTTGTTAAAACGGATAGTACATGGCCTGTTTAATTCGAGTTGCAAGTTAACTCATTCCTTCTCGGTTATGTGCAGCCAGTGAGGTATGTTAAAAGCACTGTTTATGTATGCACATTTTATGTTCATTTTTCTTGTATGTTTGAATACAAACATGTGATTATGTTCACTATATATTGGAACAGTTCGACAGTGGATTGGAGTGTGAAGTGCCATCCCAAAGGGGAAAATAAATCCATCAGTAACGGAAGAATCAAAGTGTTGTGTATTACCTGGAGGGAGTGAAATCCAGAATTTCGCGAAGTTGCGATTTGCAACTTCAACGCAAATTCAAGCAAACCCCGCAAATTCAGGGCGGTGTTGCAACTTCAGCCAATCACTGCAACTTTCTCGCCAAGTTTAACATTTTTAGTACCAGCCCATCCACTCCAAGTCTTTTAAGAGACGAAAAGTCCATTTCTGCCACCGAGCTGTTGCACTTCGAGGGATCATTTCAAAAAAGTGAGAGGGATCATTGTGCATTCTCTGTCCTTCATCGGGCCATTAATTCTACAGGCACTAGGACCCTGAGCACGGTGCTGCATGACACAGAATCCCTGAGCCTCATCGTACTCAACTGGCGGACCGCGGTCCGGATCCGGGAGAGAGACGGGAGAATTAATTTTAAAGCGGAGTGTTAAGTTCGACACCCCCCGCTCAACAACTTAATTTCCCAAATAAAAATATGGTCACCCTATATTACGTAACTAGAAAAAGGCAGCCTTAGTGATGATGAATATATGCAGTATTGTATAGTAACGAAGTAGAACTACTTCACTACTGTACTTAAGTACTAAAATGCTGCATCTGTACTTTATTGGAGTATTATTTTTTTCTACTACTTCCACTTTTACTTCACTACATATTTTCCATCAGTTTAATACTCCGATACATTTTTTACATGCTGTATAGTTACTCGTTACAATTATAAACACGTTAGCTGGCACTGTCACCGGGTCAAGCGATCAGCCTGCCAGAAAACTGTGCATGCTCCGGTCGCATCTCGTTTACTCTGCTGTTGCCTTCACTGAACACTTGAGCTTCGTAATCTAGTTTCACTTGACACGTCGTGACTGCTGCAAGGGTCCGCACGCAATCGCGGTGGCCCCGCCCATGCCCGTTGGCCACACGCACGGCCGCATCGCGAGGTCGTGCACTTCTTGATTTTTGTTCGTGCAAAGTTACAAAGTGGAATTCATGCACTTGTACGGCACTTTGAAGGTCCATTTTCAGTATTTTCCAGCACATTCAGCTTAATTTACATATTTATACAAATACACACAAAATTATTCCAAATAATAATTTTTATCTCATTAAAAGAGATGGTACCGTGTTTGGTAACAGCAGAAGAGCAGCATAAGTGCTGCATAATAAGCTTGTTATTATTGTATATTTATTGTACAATGTACATTTATTGGCACCTTCCACACCTTCAACATCGAGTAATCGTGGCGGTGAGGAAGGAGACCATCCTGGCCCTACCTAGAGACAGTGTTTGCATTTGTGGGAGTGAAAGAAAATTCCTACAGGATGAAGTGCCATCTCGACCTCCCTAAAGAGGGTGAAATATTGGCCTTCAAAATTGACCTTCGAACTTGAAGAAACATCAATGTAAGTTATAAATATAATGCACATTAGACACACCAGCTTTAGCTGTCAGTAAGCGCTAGTTAGGTTAGATATCTTAGCTAACTAACCTAATTATGTTCATGATGTGCTGCGGTATTCACTTACCATTAGCTGGCAATCATATAGACGATTTCACGCTGAGTTGTGTTTTTAGCAACAGTAATCCGTGTCTCTTTTCATGCTGACTAATCATGTGCCCATTTTTATAGTGTAGTGTTTTTATAGGGAAAGGGCATTTATTGAGGGTAAGCGCAGGGCAGTAGGCTCACCTTTAGAATCTGACGGACGGATTTTACGTCCAAAATACACATTGTTTTCTCAGCTAAATTAAGGCGAACTTGTACTTCTGCAATACTTAAGTACAAAAAATCAGACGTGAACAAGTCACTAAGTTGCAAGTCTCAAGTCTTCACAATCAAGTCTCGAGTCAAGTCCCAAGTCAAATCAAATCAAAGTTTATTTGTATAGCGCTTTTCACAACACATATTGTCACAAACATGTGTCAATACAATCAAGTCTTGAGTCAAGTCCCAAGTCTTAAACTTCAAGTCCTAGTCAAGTCACCAGATGTAATTTCAACATTTAACATAATTGATGCAGTTGATTAGTAGTATATTAAGTTAGTCAGACTAACTAACGTTAGGTTCGGATCGCTTGAGTGCGATGTCGTCGCAGTTGTCGTCGTCACCCCCCCCCCCCCCCCCCCCACTTTCGAATTACCGTTGGTGCGGACCGCTCACACAAGTCAAGTTGCTCATGTAGACCCTTGTGAAAGTTAATTTCCGACCCGAGTTATCACATCCCAGCTAGCTAGCTAACCGTTATATCATTATGTGAAATATACATAGCAGAGACTTGCTTTTGTTTGTGCAGCCTCAAATGTCAAATAAAGTTTGAAGTGGTTGCATCTCCATCTCTTATCCTGACTCCACATGTCTTGCATGTCGCAGTTCTTTTATTCACAATAGCATAATCTTTATAATTGAACAGGAAAATTTTTTTTGGGAGCATGTTGCTTGTCATCTCCGCACAAATTCAACGCTGCTGCCCCCCCTCCCCCTCTCCCCTGATCGGCTGCAGAACTTCACATGTGGCTAGATTACGGATAAACTGAGCAGAGTGGTTCACATTTTACAGCACCATTTAATACAAAATGATCCAGTTATGTGATTCTATATTACTTATGTACTTGGGGCTGTGGTTAATGGGTTGCTAGTCGGCATTGGCTGAGCTTCCCGGGTTTTTTTGTGGACAGGCCAATATATGGGCAGCTACGGGGTCCTGCTAGCAGAAGTAGCTAAGCTAGCCAAACCTACGGCGTGTGTGGGATCAGCGCGAAGCCAGAGTTTGAGACTGAGAGGCTGGTTGGAGCTGCGTGTGCGTGAGTGCTGGCTTGTGTGTATTGCAGCACAGAGAGTAACACAGAGCTCAGAAGTAACTAAAGGCTAGCTGAGAACTGCACTATGGTCATAAGAAGTTGACTGGGAGAACGATAGAATTGCTGCCTGTGAATGGGATTCCAGTGTGTTTTTAATGGGGCTAGCTGCTGTTTTCTTTTTGTTTTAATTTCTTTTATGTAGCTGTTTTTACTAGGTCACTACGAGTTTTATGATTAGATGTGAAATATAAGTGCGGTTTTCTTTTTATAAACACTTAGGTTTATTTTAAACTATTTTAACTGCTGCTCTGACTCCTAGAGTATATAACAATTGTTTAATTGTTATTTGTATTGATATTTTGCCTAGGGGGGTCTGGCTACGACTAAATCAATCAATCAATCAAAGTTTATTTGTATAGCGCTTTTAACAACTCAAGTTGTCGCAAAGCAGCTTTACAGGGTTTACAAGGTTAACAATACTATGGGTCCAGAACCCTAATGAGCAAGCCAAAGGCGACAGTGGCGAGGAAAAACTCCCTATGATGGTGAGGAATAGGAAGAAACCTCGGGAGAACCAAGACTCAAAAGGGAACCCATCCTCCATTGGGCGGCCCGTTAACACACAAATACACAAGTCACACATAATTCACACAATCAGACTAGGTAAAAGGTAGAATTGAAAGTTCTGGGTTTTGATATTGTCACTGTAAATGTCTGTTGATGAACGCCAGGCTTTCATTCCGTTGTCGGAGCAGTGATGCTGGTATTGTAGGCTCCGACTGCAGTGTTACTCCCCAGGTGAACCCCGGTATCAGCACATCCACCGGCAGCCAGACCATCCCCCAGGTGCCTGCAGGTGCCTGTATCCAATCGTCTTGGGTAGAGCCATGCAAGAAGATAGATAATACAGACTGAGTGGACATGAATTTAAACCACCGTTGATTTAAATGTACGTAGCTCACGTGCCAGTGATCAGCATGTGGCTCCGGCAGACTAATCTATAGCAGCATAACTAAAGGGAGAGGTTCAGAGGTGACCACAGGCATGAGGGCTCACTGAGACATTGCTTTCCAGTCAAGTCATAGTCACAAATAGAGTGATGCTAAGACACAGCTGGATGACAGCATCAACATCTCAGATCACCAGAAATCTCAACGTCTGGGGGCCCCCAAGCCCCTACACCTTACAAGGGGAATTTTAGCTGAAGGCTTGACTAAACAGGTGAGTCTTAAGTCTAGATTTAAAGATTGGAACTGTGTCAGAGTCTCGGATTGGAGCTGGAAGGCTATTCCATAATTGAGGGGCTTTAAAAGAGAAAGCTCTGCCTCCGGCTGTAGTTTTACTAATTTTTGGAACTACGAGAAATCCAGCATTTTGGGAGCGCAAAGGGCGAGATGGGTTGTAGTAATCAATGAGTTCACTCAGATATTGTGGGGCAAGACCATTTAACGCCTTATAGGTTAACAGGAGAACTTTAAATTCAATGCGATATTTAATCGGCAGCCAGTGTAGTGCAGCGAGAGTGGGACTAATATGATCGAATTTCCTAGCCTTGGTTAGGACTCTAGCTGCGGCATTTTGTACAAGTTGTAGCTGCTTTATGGACTGTTTAGAGCATCCAATTAGAAGACTATTACAGTAGTCCAATCTCGACGAGACAAAAGCATGAACTAGCTTCTCTGCATCAGCTAAAGAAAGTAAGTGTCTCAGCTTGGCAATATTACGTAAATGGAAAAAGGCAGCCTTAGTGACATTGCATACATGTGTGTCAAATGAAAGATCAGAATCAATAGTGACACCTAAACTTTTTGCAGTAGATTTTGGTGTTACTGAAAAACCATCTAGGGTAAGGGGAATATCAGCCCAATTGCTTCTAACAGCTTTAGGCCCAAGAATCAGTACCTCAGTTTTGTCAGAATTTAGTTTAAGAAAATTAGACGCCATCCAGTTTTTAATATCCTGGACGCAGTTCTCAATCTTGAGAGTTGTGGTGGTATCATCTGGATTAGAAGATATATACAACTGAGTATCATCTGCGTAGCAATGGAAGCTAATACCATGCCTACGAATGATAGTGCCCAGTGGTAGCATATATAATGAGAATAATATGGGGCCCAGTACAGATCCTTGTGGGACACCATACTTTACTTTAGAATGCTCAGAGCATTCGTTATTTACTAGCACAAATTGGTAACGATCTGTCAGGTAGGACCTGAACCAGGAGAGTGCTTGACCTCTTATGCCAATGAGTGTCTCCAGTCTATTAAGTAGAATATTATGATCAATGGTGTCAAAAGCAGCACTGAGGTCTAGCAGTATGAGAAACGAAATGTGTCCTTTATCAGAGGATATTAGATCATTCAGTACTTTAGTTAGTGCTGTTTCAGTGCTGTGATGAGCTCTAAATCCAGACTGAAATAACTCTAAGACATGTTCTGTCTGTAAGAAGGAAGAGAGTTGTGAAGAAACTACTTTCTCTAAAATTTTGGATATGAATGACAGATTAGAAATTGGCCTATAGTTGGACAGTTCTTGGGGGTTAAGTCCAGGTTTTTTAATTAGCGGCTTGATGACTGCAAGTTTAAATGAACTGGGAACGTAGCCCAGGCTCAGAGAATAATTTATTATAGTAAGCAACGGTTCTACATTGCTGTGCAGTAATTCTTTAAGTAGTTGGGTTGGTACAGCATCTAGTATGCATGTGGAGGGTTTAGCAGATTTCACCAGTGAAATAAGCTCCTCACGACCAATTGGGGAGAAGGACTCGAACAGGGCATCAGAGCTGACCAGACAGCTGTCAAGGTGCATTGGCATGTTGACAGGCTCTGAGATAGCACTACTAATGTTTTCCCTAATTTTATCAATCTTATCATTAAAGAATTTCATAAAATTGTTACTGCTACACTCTAGTGGAATAAGAGAATTGTTTTGTTCATGACTCCTCGTAAGGCTGGAAACAGTTTTAAAAAGGAGTCCTGAATTGTTTTTATGTTTTTCTATTAAGGCCGATAAGTATAAGGACTTTGCCATATGGAGGGCATGCTTATATTCAATAAGGCTGCTTTTCCATGATAGTCTATACACTTCTAACTTCATATTTCGCCATTTACGTTCCAGGATCCACGCGGCTCGTTTGAGGCTACGCGTGTGCTCATTGTACCATGGCGCTAATCTTCTCTCCGTGGCTCTCTTATATCGTAGTGGTGCAACTTTGTCTAAAGCTGTACGAAGGGAAGTCTCGACGTGCTCGGTGAAACGCTCTAGTCCTTCCGGAGCTACAAGTGGATCAGTGTTTGTCAGACCCGGTAAAATATCAGTGAGCGCGGCTATGGTGCTGGGTGTTATAGCTCGTTTAATTTGATAGCGGGGTGGCCGATGAACACAGTCAGTTAAACACAACTCGTATGTTATGAGGCTGTGGTCAGAAACAGCCTCACTCTGAGGAAGAATTGCTAAACTGGATATGTCAATACCAAATGACAAGACCAAGTCTAAAGTATGACTACAGTTATGCGTAGGACCCACCACATTCTGAGTGATACCCATTGAATCAAGAATTGCTTGAAAATGAATGCTAAAAGAGTCACACCGATTTTCAAAATGGATATTAAAATCACCCACTATAATCACCTTATCGGCTGATAGCACTACATGAGACAGGAAGTCTGAAAACTCCTGCAAGAACTCAGAGTATGAACCAGGGGGGCGGTAAATAGTAATTAACATAAACGACTGTGACACTTTGTTGCTTGTTAAATTTGAAACATTTGATACAGTGAGGATGAGGTGTTCAAAAGAATTAAACTTGAAGCCAAATTTTTGAGAAATGCCTATATCAGAGTCATATATTGTAGCGACCCCACCTCCTCGACCATTTGGACGGGGGTTATGGACATATCTATAGCCAGAGGGAGAAGCTTCATTTAGGGCCATATAGTCGTCTGGTCGAGTCCAGGTTTCCGTCAAGCAAAGCATGCATAGATCATGATCGGTAATCATTTCATTAACAAGCAATGCTTTAGATGACAGGGATCTAATATTTAGTAGTCCTAGTTTCAGATTTAAACTGCTCTCTGAGGGAGCATAGTTGAATTTAACATTGATTAAATTTTGTCTACTAACTTTACGAGAATTATTTTTTGGTACTCGAGGAACAGACACAGTTTCAATCTGGTGTGACCTAGGTGACGTCTCTTTGCAGCTCGCAGACAGTCGGATTAGCCTGTTTGTCTGCTGCCTGGCCTCGGCTCTGGTTTGTCAATCCCCATTAACTACACCTACACTACCACTATTAAGCCTAGCAGATATGCTATGAGAAATGAGAGCAGCACCCTCCCAAGAGGGGTGAATGCCGTCTCGCTTCAAAAGGCCAGGCCTGCTCTCAAAACGTGTCCAATTATCTATATAGCCCACTTTGTTATCTGAGCACCATTTAGACATCCAGCGGTGTAACGCCCATAACCTGCTGTAGGTTTCAGCGCCACGCCGAACTGGAATGGGACCAGAGCATATTACGGCATCTGACATCGTCCCCGCTAACTCGCACACCTCTTTAACATTATCCTTGGTGATCTCAGACTGTCTCAATCCCACATCATTGGTGCCGACGTGTATAACTATCTTAGAATATTTACGTTTAGCCAGCACCTTTAAATTAGCCCTGATGTCAGGCGCTCTAGCCCCCGTGATACACTTGACTATGGCCGCTGGTGTCTCTAAACTAGTCGCTACGTTCACGTGTCTGAGCTGTGAATCTCCTATCACCAGAGCTCTTTTAACAGGTCGCTCAGTCGGTGTATTACTGAGTGGGGCAAACCTGTTTGACACGGGAACCTGAGAAGGACGGTGCTCAGCCCTACGGTTATGCCGCCGAGACGTCACCCATTCGCCCCGCTGCGAGGGCTCTAATGCCGGAGCTGAGGGCTCGCTAGCTACAGCTGTGCAACCCGGGCCTGCTACGCTAGCTGCGCTAGCCGCTACGCTAGCTGCTACAAACTTTCTAGGACTTTCTAAAGCCCGGATGCGTTCCTCTAAAAGCGAAATCTTCTCCGTCATACTAATAACTAACCTACACTTCACACAAATATAATTATTATTATCACTACTGACGGAAGAAGAGTAGCTATACATGCCACACTCAACACAAGCAACAAGGGACTCAGACATGATGAAATACTTAGCTTCGGTTAAGATGTCGAAATGTCGAAGATGTTTCCAGTCGAAGAGAGTAGTCAACTGTCTTGATAGTGGAAGCACTACCTGTAATAGTTGTCTAGGGAGGAAAAAAGTAAAGATTAGTACGTAAACAGATTATCACACTTTAGAGAAACAATCAAAATTCGCTCCGCAACAGCGTCAGCAGGAAGCAGCGTCAGCAGGAAGCAGCGTCAGCAGGAAGCAGCGTCAGCAGGAAGCACACACCCTAAATATATCATAGGTTTATTTAGATCCGGGTAATGAGACTGCTATCTACTCAGTAATTGTAGTGGTGTGCAGTGATCACTCATTTGATTTGCAGTGGAATTTTCTTATTACTAGTATTGGGTTTTCTTTATTTTTTTATTGGAAATATAGTCACTACTGAGTGGTTTAGCTGTCCCATCCCTAACCCGGATATTTTCTGTTATGATTAGTTGTTTATTTATATTTAGTTGGTAATTAAAGATTTCTGTTTTATTATTTTCTTATTTGAGATTTACAATCATTATTTCTCTTGCTTGCCTGTCAACCTTGTGTGACCAAATTCTGTAATAAAGGAAATTTATATTTTTCTTGAAGCAACCTGTGTGTATCGATATTTCAGAGCTCCCCTTGCTCTAGGAATAAACTAAGGGGTGGCGTAGTCGGATTTCGTTAAATAGCCAAAAAGGGGGTTACGGGCCACACTTATTTATTATGTTAAAATAAGGATTTCAAGTTTTTCAAGTCTTAAAGCTCAAGTCCAATTCCAAGTCCAAGTCAGTAAAGGTAAAGTCTAAGTCAAGTCACAAGTCTTCAGTGATGTTGTCGAGTTAAGTCACAAGTCATCAGTTTAGTGACTCAAGTCGGACTTGAGTCCAAGTCATGTGACTCGAGTCCACACGTCTGCAAAAAATGCTGAATACATCTGTACTTCTACTTAAGTAGTTTTTAAGTCAATTTTTTGATAGAGTACTTTAGAGTTCTAATACTTTATACAACACTGAATATATGTGTGTCAAAAGAAAGATCTGAATCAATAATGATGCCTAAGCTTTTTGAGGTAGATTTAGGTGTTACTGAAAAGCCATCTAGGGTAAGGAGAATATCAGCCCAATTGTTTCTAGCAGCTTTGAGTCCAAGAATCAACACCTCAGTCTTATCGGAATTTAGTAGAAGAAAACTAGATGCCATCCAGTTTTTTATGTCCTGGATGCAGTTCTCAATTTTGAGATTAGGTTTAATATCATCCGGATTGGAAGATATATAAAACTGAGTATCATCTGCGTAGCAATGGAAGCTAATACCATGCCTATGAATGATTATGCCCAGTGGTAGCATATACAATGAGAATAATATGGGGCCCAATACAGATCCTTGTGGCACACCATATTTTACCTTTGTACATTCTGCACATTCATTATTTACAACAGGGATGTGCAACTTCCATGATAAAGAGGGCCAAAAAATTTTCAGCACTATCATTGAAGGGCCAAATGACCACGCACTTCAAATAATTGGATATGAAAGACACTACAAATTATTCTCAATAAGAACACATTTTAAATGAATTCAGATCTGTATGTTTATTGCACCAAAATACATCTATTTTCTGCATATAAATGCATTAACATGTCCTTAATAATCAACAAAGACAAAACATTTGCTTAATAAAAAAGTGCAAAAAGGAATTTGAACTCCTTCATATCAAAGAACTGTAACGCTTAGCGCGCTGCGGAGCGATGAGGCGGACACAAACGCTGAAAAGAGCGAGATTTAATAAGGGGAATTCCATAGGCGAAGTCGTTTGTACAGGCACGGGTCAACAGGACAGGCAGGACTCATAACAGGAGAGCCATTCACAACGGAGAAACACAACGGAGACGGAAAATACCAGAACAGCAATGACAGATAATCCACAAAACCGAACAAACCAAAAATAACCGACAACGGGCGAAACACAGAGATACAAGTACACCGGACTAAACTAGACTAAACTGAACACAATGACGACACGGGCGTGGCAGACGGAGGGAAGGTGGCGAGTGTAAAATGGAGACAAATTAAGTATTATATCGCGATCGATTCTTTGTGTTGACTTGTAACTCCCGCGGTAGCCCAACTCAAAAGTAGCCCAAAAAACCGCACCCCGCAAACAGGATTTTTACACGCGGCTGGACTTTCAAACAAGCCCAATTTGGCGTGAAAACCGCGAACCTGGCAATTATGCAGCTACGAGAGGGGGGCGTAACCCTACGTCACAAGAACAAAAAAGTCCTGCTATATCTGTTTTTTTCTTCTTTTAATTATTAAATTATTATTGATCTATTTGCGGGCCGCACAGAGTGAGGACGAGGGCCGTGTGCGGCCCGCGGGCCGCCTGTTGCCCATCCCTGATTTACAAGTACAAATTGGTAACAATCTGTCAGGTAGGATCTGAACCAGGAGAGTGCTTGACCTCTTATGCCAATGAGTCTAAAGGCTATTTAGTAGAATATTATGATCAATGGTGTGTAAAGCAGCACTAAGGTCTAACAGTATAAGAAAAGAAACATGTTCTTTATCAGAGGATATTAAGAGATCATTCAGTACTTTAGTCAGTGCAGTTTCAGTGCTGTGATGGGGTCTAAACCCATATTGAAACAACTCTAGGACATGTTCCTTCTTACAGACAGAAACTTACAACTATATTCTAGCTTGGCTAGCTACCAGAGCAAACCCAAGCAAACATATATTAAGATATATATAAGATACTATATTAAGATATATTAGGCTCGTTAGCTTAATACGCCAACAAGTTTATGTACTACACTTATTTTTCTGCTATTACCAAACACGGTATCATCTCTTTTAATATGATGAAAAGTGAACAAATCATTTTGAGTATGTATATTTGTATAAATATTAGTGGTGGGCCGTTAACGGCATTCATTAATTTGATACTCTTATCGGGCGATATAAAAATTATCGCCGTTAATCTATTTTTAAAGTTGGGTTGGGAACTGGGTCAAAATGGGTAAGCAAACTATGATGACTTTCAACTTGATAGTTTAGCTCGGCTGTATTCCTAACCAAATTGCACAGTAGGGGCGAGAACGAGTTTTCAAACCTGTGAATTACAAATCGTACGTGTGTTTACATGGATGCAGCCACGAAGTCGCAAGGTTTGCTTCTTGGAAAATAAATT
Source organism: Brachyhypopomus gauderio (assembly GCF_052324685.1). NCBI lineage: Eukaryota > Metazoa > Chordata > Actinopteri > Gymnotiformes > Hypopomidae > Brachyhypopomus > Brachyhypopomus gauderio. The sequence continues at coordinate 24,802,782 of NC_135219.1, forward strand.
TTTAGGCACGTAAAGTGTTACGAGCGGTCGTTTTCTGCATGGTCCTAGCGCTAGATTTGTCGCTATTTAAATATTTCTTTTTAACCGTTAAAACCAAACGGACCAAAACCGCCTTTTGAAAAAGTTTCCCCCAAATTACGTCCGTGAGGTTAAATGTACTAAATGTTGGCTTATATTTCAAATATCATGTTTAGCTGAATAAACATGTTATCAACCCCTTTTAAATGTACAGTATGTAGGCTTACAAATTCATGTTTAACTGAATAAACCGTTGAACACAAGTAGCCTACATTTTATTGAGCATGTTTTTTTTCTTCAAGTATCAAAGTAGAACAGCTTTCTCAAGCAGTCATTGATGCATTTTTGAAACAGGAGATGAGCCCCTGGTCTAATGCACTCTCTGTATTAAGAAACTCTATCTCAAAAACTGACTTTTAGTCATTACTTGGGTAGCACGCATATGAGCCATTTTAATATAGATTAATCTAGATTAATTTTAAGATATCAGTGAGATTAATCTAGATAAAAAAAATTTATCTATGCCCACCCCTAATAAATATGCAATTTACTACAGCTATAAGATGCTGGGAAATATAGAAAATAGACCTTGAAAGTGCTTTAAAACTGCTTGAATTTGACCTTTGAAAAGGAGTATGAACAGCTAAATTAACATGTTTTGTGTACGTTTTTATTTTATTTTAGAGACGGATGTACAAGCAGACAGAGAGGTAAACCATGCTAAATGGAAGATGAGCTCCTGACCTTAGGGGTATTCCAGAAAGCGGGTTTAACAAACTCTAAACTTAACCCTGAACTCTAGAGGTGTGCCAAAAAATCGATTCATATATCAAAAATCTATTCTCATTTACTATGATTCAGAATCGATTTTAAATGTCCCAAAATCGATTCTAAGTCACGTTACGTAATTACAAAATTACGCGAGACTTTACGCAGCAGGTTCTGGGACACACTCGTGTGCGGAAAGGTTTCAAAACAGATGGAGGAAAGAGATATTCAACCTGTTCCGTCTTCATTTAAGGCAAAAATATGGGTCCATTTTGGTATTTACGAATGCCAGGGAAGACCGAACTTGACACAATGTAGCTCTTGTGGAAGGCGTGTGTAACGCGGTGAGCACGGGAACGTACACAAAGTGTGAAATAATATAGAGAAGGGTGGACACGAGTGCCGGCTCGCAAAAGCAAGACATTTGACACGTCACATGTATTAGCGAGAGGGAAACGCACACAGCGACCCAGAATGAACAAACAAAACAACACGGGAGACTCAACGCGCAAGAGAATAAAAACCAAAACCGTGAGGGCATAGAGCAAATAGAAACAAAAAACAATGCGCAAAATACAATGCGGGAAAAATAACAGTTAACCGTAGTGAGACGGGAGAAAGAAACAAAACAACAACAGTAACTAAAAAACAGCGTGGATAAATGCAAGGCGAAAACGAAACCAAGGACGCCAGAAGAAGTAATTGGCAAAAAACGTCGCAGCAAAATAAAACACTTCCCAAAAATAAAGGCAAAACGGATAGGAAGAAATGCAGGATTGGAAAAACTTGAGATGAGTCAGGAAGCGACGCAGGAGATAGATACTCGAATAAGTAAAGAGAAAGCATAACAGAGAGGTGGCGACACCTTCAAACGAGAAGCAATCACAGAGAAAGCAGAGACTGGCTGAGAACGTACGGTTACGCCAGTATAGTCTGGGACTGACTCTGGTGCCCCTAGCCACGGCTGGGGGAACAGCATCCGAGCCAGCCCTGACAGCTTATAAAATGAAGCTCAAGAATTTTGGTAACAACAAAAAGCATTTTATTTTACCAAAGCACATTATTTTTGTTAATTAAATGTGAAAGACACTTTATTTTCTGTATTTGTCATTCTGTCTTGCAAAGCAGACTGTAGTAGATCATGCAGATTTTATAGACTTAAGCAGAAATTTTTTAAATCAAATCGTTTTTTGAATCGAAAATCGTTTTGAATCGAAAATCGATTTTGAATTGAATTGTGGCCCCCAAAATCGGAATCGAATCGAATCGTGAGATAGTAAACAATTCCCACCCCTACTGAACTCTGAGTTATCTTACCCCGATCTGACATACTCATTTATTATGGTCCACTATAACATATTCAAAAAAATTTTGGTGATTATTTTTTTTGAGGGGGGTAATTTTGGGTATGTTACTTTGAGGCAACAATGTGCGACAATGGTAATAATTAGAAATTTTACTTTTTTATGAAAACATCATGTTTGTATTAATTATTAAAAGTGATAATGCATAAAACGTATCATTAGGATGATAAAACCATAAAAACATTTACACTAACCCCATAACCAGGTAATTTATTTTATTTTTAGTATAGGTATGTTACCTAGAAGCAACACTGTGCAACAAAGGAACGATATAAAAACATTACATATATTTTGCAATTCAATTAATATAGTATATAATCTAAACTTTTGAATACTGAAAAACACTCAATTCTGCAGTTGATGCAATTTTAAACAGCTTATGAACAACATAAAGTGCAATCCGACTTCATCAGCTGGTGTCAGTTAAATTCTGACTGTAGAACCTTACTGTGTATGAAAGGAAAAAAAGGATTTTTTTGTTGGCCGTGAAGCACAAACACTCCACACCACTGAACCTTATTGGTGTCCTTGCATCCAGGGAACTTGCATGTGCCGCTGTTTCATAATAAACAGGCCAATGGACTGTGTTCTCTAGAGAGACAGGGGCTGTTGGTATGGGGGCAATCGGACCTTTTCTCAGTTTATCTTCAATGCCAGCCTTGACACAGTGAAGATCTTACCGTCTTGCTGTAGACGTTTTGTTTTTTGCAGAGAAAGTTTGCCACCTCTATTTTGATATCCAATAAGCATAGATGCTCTTGATTTGGGAGGCCAGAGCCAGTGCAGTCTCTTCAGTAGAGCAGCCGTGCTCCACCCTATGACATCCATCATATGGAAGAATATCAGTACTTCTTCTTGGACTTTATTTTTGTATGAAAAAGTGCAATGATTTACAAAGAGATGGTGTCTCAGGTAGACACCATCATTTTGTTTCTTTCTTCAAAGACATCTGTTCCTTTCTACTTCATTTCTCTATCCTCCATAAAGATGCATCCAGGCAACCGATTTGGTCCAGTGCTGTAGATTTTCATTTGTTCCATTGTTGCATGTAGTTGCTTTGAAGCAACATACCTATTTTATCAATTTATAATATATGTTGTTGCTAAAAACATTATACACAAATATGACAAATATGTAATCAGAACTTACCTCAGATTATGAACATATTTTTTTATTGACAAAAACCTTCAAATTTATGCTTTTTATGACCAATTTTCTAACACCACAAATATGGCCGCCACACAAGCCTCATGTCCAGGAAAAGTGTTTGAAAAAAACCCCATAAAAGTCAGGTGACCAAATATAAGTCAATGACTGGTTGCAATTAAGCCCTTCCTTTTCATAAAGACATTTTTAATTGGGCTCTGTTCTTTTATGCATGTGAAATTAAGAGGAAAACGATTTGTTACCCTCTGAGTAGGTTGGCCATAGACAGAAGCGCGTTCACGCGTAACTATGAAAGGCATTCTTAATGGAACGCAGATAAATAGGATTTATCATGGACTTAAACGCGAAAATCAGCCGAGCATCGTATTTCACACCACTGTATGAAGTATTAATGACTGCGTATGCAGAATATTTGAATGAATGAATGAATGTTCGATTTATATAGCGCCTTTCCAGATTCCCAAGGCGCTTTACAATTTAACACAGTTACAAGTCACAGACAATCAATCACACACACACCGGCGAGAAGCGGCAGCCAATTGCGCACAGCGTACTCTCTACCGGAAGCCACAGCCCCCTGGGGGACTGAATGGGGTGCAGGAAGGGGAGAGAGGACAGACCCTAGTGGCAGAGCACCATCCACCACTGGGCATACAAGCACACACACGCACACAGACACTACTTTTTATTGAACATAGAGACACAGACACACACTCAGGGAGAATTTTTTGTTGACTGCCAATTTACCTAATGTTTTTGGACTGTGGGAGGAAACCGGAGATCCCGGAGGAAACCCACGCAAACACAGGGAGAACATGGAAACTCCACTCAGATAGGGACTTGAACCCAAGACCCCAGTGCTGAGAGGCAAACGTGCTAACCACCAAGCCACCGTGTAGATATTATTAAACGTAAATGTAATACTGCGGTAGCTGCTAGAGAAAGGCAGTCAGCATGTCAAAAAATTGCCAACAGAGTTAATGTGTGAGTGAAAATGATATTTTTATATTTAGCAGAAGGGTGCGATTATATTATTGTTTTCTTCACCTTTATAATACTGTATTGAGTTTTTAAATATTTTTTTATTTAACACTTACTAATTCCAGGTCTAATCTGAGTGGTGTGAAACACACATGGCATCAGATAAAAATGAAGTATAAGAATATTGTACAAAGTGGTATGGCTGTACATAACTATATCTTAATCTTAAAATATATTCTAAAATATATTTATTTGCAGGAAAAATGAAATAATGAAACATATTTCATTATTTGACTGTAATTTATATTAAAAGGTTACAGGGTGGATGGTGGGGTGGGTGGTGGTGCATGATTTAATGTGGAAAGCAGTGATTGCAGATGGAGTCTCTGACAACTCCACCATCTCTGTTGTCACCCACATGCATGTCAGAGATGGTAGGCTGTCGCTCTTCCTGGATGGTTGCAATGTTGTGTAATACCACATATGCCATTATTATGTGGCACGCCCTATCAGGGGTTATTCTGAGCCCCTTCAGGCACTGGAACCTGGCCTCGAGGATTCCTAGGGTCATTTAAATTCTTGCCCTGGTTTTGCTGTGGGCCTGATTGTAGCGGGACTGTGGTCCAGGTGCAGGATCTGAATAGGGAGTCATAAGGTAGGCCTATAGGACAGGCAGGGATACCCTCTGTCTCCATGAAGGAGGCCATCATAGTGTCCTATAATCACACTAGGGTTTGCAATGATTTAACTACCACACTGCACTACCTCAGGCCCACTCTATTCAGATTTGTTGTACAGTGTGGAATCATACACGGATCCTGGCCATCTGGCTTCAACATTTGTGATGAGGTGGGAAGCATCACATATGATCTTGATGGGGAGAACTGTCAGTTCAATTCAATTCAACTTTATTGTCAGTATGCTGAAACAGGGTTGTACAGCACAATGAAACACTTTTAGGCTAGGCCTCAGTGCAATTACATACTACAAAATATCACAGCAGCAATTACATACAACATAGTGCAAGACGGTCATGGTGCAAGCCAGGCAATAGACATTAAATAAGCAATGTAAAAAAAATGTAAAATAGATAACAGTATAAGGTATGAAATATAGAAATATAAGTACAGTATGTACAGTGTGTGTGAGTGGGTGTGAGGTAGGTAAATGGGACAGGTATATGGTGCCAAAGGGCTGGTGGACTGGTCTCTGGACTGGTGGCAAATCTGAGATATAGTCAGGGGGAAGTAAGTCTATATATGTCCAGTTTGAGGGAAAGTGGCTGGTGACAATAGCTACGTTATTTTTGTTACCATTAAAGATAAGTACATTATTCATTAAGTATTATAAAAGGTTAGTACCTGTACATTAATGCTATGGATGGATTTTCTGTTTATGTAATCGCCTTCATGTTCTAATGGTGCTGGAATAGGTAGCATATGTAGGTTCCATCAATGCAGCCAATCACTCTAGGAAATCCTTAAAATGTAAATGGAATGAAGTTTGTTATATACTGTAACGCTATAGAATCAGACGGCGGACACAATTGCTGCAGATAACCACATTTATTCAAATCGGAGGCGGAACTAAATCCTATAACCTCGACCTTTCCAACATGGACGTTACGAGATCGGCGCGGCATAATCACACATACAAATACAACCAAATCACAAAGTCTAACAGAACTGACAACCAAGACATACTAAAAACATTGCAATACTTAACTCAATTAACGCAATACTTTCTCTGTGGTCCGCTGTACTTAAGTACATACACACAGCAGAAACAACCAAATAGTACAAGCAAGACCAAGACACATTACAAACAGATCAAAAGGATGGTTACGTATAACAACGTAGGAAACTCAACAACCTAAACGAATCAAAGACGACAGAACTAACCCGAACCTCAACAGACCGTGACACCTCAGTACAAAACTGATCACAGAAACCCTAGAATGACACGGAGGCAGGAGACCGCGACAAAGAACATTGACAACGTGTACCAACCTATGAACAAAGACCCACAGGGAACACATGAACTCAACCAGACTATATACAAACTAATCAAACCAAATAATTCCAAACAGCTGATAAGGATAACATTGGGCAGGGATAAACAAAAGGGGCGTGACGAATCAAAACAAAATCAACAAAAGGGAACAGAGGGAGGGAACAAGGCAAGATACACACAGGGAGGCGGAGTTAAACGTTACATATACTGCTTCTCCTTTGCTTAATTTCTTTATTGTCCGTGTGAATTGAAGACAAACCAATGATGCTGTGGAATTCTTCTTTGATGTCCATAACTGGCTTAAGCCCAGGAAACACCACAAAACTGGGTACTAGTCAATTTAATGCCAGACATACTTTTGGGACAGACCGACATACAGTTGCTTTGCTGACAGATCCCGCATCTCCTACACTATAAAAAAAACTTCCACTAGCAAAAAATGAAGAGTGATGTATAACAATCTGGAGAGAATTTAGGGCTGATCCGCGATGTGTAATATTTGAAATGTGACGCTTAATAATTTTATTTATGTAAGTAATGGATTGTGCTGAAAAACGATAATGTTCATTAAAAAATAATTCGAAAATGATAGGCCTATGTCTATTCGGGGTTTATAAGGCGTTCCCGACGAAGAGCTTGGCGAATAAACTGAGCTTCAATATCCACATGATCCTCGAGGAAAGGACACGTAATGATGACGTGTTTGTAACTCTGGTTCAGGTCCAAGTTAACCTGCCAGCGAGCAGGTTAGCTTCAGAGCATAAGTTGCTATAGTAACTGACTCAGGTTCTCTTTAAGCTTGGTTTCTGGAACGGAAAACCTCGAGTTTCCGTGAGTTCTGAGTTAACTTACCCGGTTTTTTCACTGAACCCTCTTCTTGGAATGTCACCTGGTGTCACGTCTGAATGATGAATCTCCCAGCTATGTCCCAACTCATCGAGGTTCTCCCAGTATGCTTTCTCAGGTTCCGCTACTCAATTGTTTTTTTTTTTTTTTTGATAGATTGTTATATTGAAGGTAGAGGTTTTGTGCCCTTGTCCTTTTATTGTTGAAGATAGAATAAAACAATAACAAAAATAAAAACATGACTGTTCATCAGTGAGTATACATAATAAAAGTAAGTCCTTACATCAAGTTGTTAAAGTAAACTTGCATTTCAAAATCTTCCAAAATATAAGTTGATAACATAAGATGATTATACTAATACCTGATGTTGTCTTGCAGGTGTTGTTCACAGTATATACACAGTTATTGCCGTTTGTCAGGAATGGCTGTGTGCATTTATTTGTATGGTCAACACTTGGTTCCATGGAAGCCATTTTTACATGTAATGAGGACAGTTTTGGTGTACGCTTTATCTTGTAGGGCAGATACCATGGAATATGATGAATACGTAAAACATTTCTGTGCTTTGGACCCGCCAGTTTACATTCTTAGTATTAGAATGTACACAGGATATCAAAACAATTAATAACTGGATTAGATACTCATCCATCGAAGGGCATCCATGCTCCCAAAAATAAACATCTGAAATTCTTAAAGTTAAGTACATCACACACAAAACAATGCCAAGAAACACTAAGTTGACTGGACTTGCAAAATTAAGTTGACTGGACTTGCAAAGTTAAGTTGACTGGACTTGCAAAGTTAAATTGACTGGACTTGCAAAGTTATTTTTTGCACAAAGAAAATTAGGTAGTTCATACAAAGACTAGTAGTATTTGAGCTATATTAATAATCTGATGCAAAAAGTTGCCTTGATTTTTTAAAGTAGATAAAGCACAGTATTTTTATAAGTGTGGCTTGGAGTGCAGATGGGTTTAAGTGTAACACTCGAGGGAGGAGGCACAATGAGTGTTGAACGGTGCAACATTTTAATGAACACAAACACGTTCATTAAAACATGTAAACCACTCTCACACAGGCATGAAACTTTAGCCAAAGACGAGCACAAGACATTGCTCGAACGCACATTAAATAGTGATTGACACATACCCTTGTGATCTCGAGACAAGGCACAGGTGTGACTACGAACATGCTCACAGACAACCCACACCCACGGAACTACAAACATGGACATAACACGCAGACAACGTAACGACACGCACACAAGGAGGGGTCCGGATCTGTCACCGTGACATTAAGGGCCTGGTTGATGCGTGTGTATTGAATTGATTAGTTTATGTTGACTTTTCTTTTTTGTTTTTTACCCTTTATTTATTGATGTCTGTTGGGTTTTGAATGCACTCCTCACTGTGGACTTAATAAACCTGTGCATCGGAACTTCCAGTCCTGTTTTTCAGTTTGTTTAAATCTCCACTCAGCTATCCTGCAAAATCACCCCACATTGATGCATATCTATGTATACCTGTGTGTTTCAGTAGTTTAGATATACATGCCCCTGTATTCTTGAATTGTATTATGAATGCATACATATATACAGTGGTGTGAAAAAGTGTTTGCCCCCTTCCGGATTTTTTCCATGTTTGTCACACTTAAATGTTTCGGAAATCAAACCAATTTAAATATTAGTCAAAGACAACACAGGTAAACAAAATGCTATTTTTAAATGAAGGTGTATATATTCCTAAAAATCATATGCATATCTAGGTATTAATTTGTGGGCAATATGTCCAAATGTAAGCATATCAATGTGTGCTTATGTTCAAGTTCACTTTATTTATATAGCACATTTATAAACACAGGGTGTTAACCAAAGTGCTTTACATAGCTCATATTGTAAAAATCCTGCTCGTATCTCCCCCTTCTTACATTTGTCCAATCAGGGCTGGACTGGTAATCTGGCAGACCGGGCATTTGCCCGGTGGGCTGACAGTCCTCAGGGGCCGATGGATTTTTTTTCCTTCCCTTTTTTTCTAAGAGACCAGCCCACAATTTGGAGGGGGCGGCCCATTGGCCCATCTTCAATATAGACAGTGTACTGAACCAATCAGGATATAGGACGGAAGTGGTCCGCTGTAACTCCCGCTACGTTCAGCGCGAGAGGCAGCATGGAGCAACAGAAGCGGTTTTGAACGTTTTCATATTTTGCGGTAAAACAAAGTTACTGCCGTTCGCTACAGCTTGCGTTGAACACTGTTAGAGCTAGCCACAAGCTCTTGTGAAACAGGTAGATAGATAGGCCTATTAAGTTCGCATCAACCCTGTGTAGTTAACGGTGACATCAAATAAGACGTAATGGTGGTAATCGCCGTATCCCCGTGACGTCACCTGTCCCAGTCCAGCCCTGTGTCCAATATAGAGCAAAAGCTTTTACAGCACACATATCACCACAAGCGCACACTTTGTTAGTTGTTTTCAAAAGCAAGAGAATAAATGTGTTTTTGTAAGGAACGGGCTGAGCAGGTAGGACGCAGATGCAGAGTTTGAGATTTTATATAAATGATAAACACAAAAGATAACTCATACAAAGACCAAAGAGAACATGAAAGATAACACAAAAAGACACAGAGCATGGACTACATGAACAAAAACCACTACTAACGACTAGCACATTCAACTGGCAACTTACGACTGACAACGTACAATAACCCACAACAGAGACCAAACACAGGACTTAAATACACTGACTAAACAAGAAACCCAACAAGACACACCTGAAAACAATAACGAGGGGCGGAGAACAAGGCAGGGGTGTGAAAACAGAGACAACTAGGAATTTCAAAATAAAAGACTCAAACACAGAGAACAAACCAAAAGACAAAACTGACAGGGGGGAGGCAGGACTACATGACAGAATCCCCCTCCAAGGCGCGCCGCTCCAAGGCACGCAACGGAAACCTAAAAAATAAAATAAATAAATCAAGCACAGGCAGGAGGAACTAAACCAAGAACTGGAGACGAAAGACACGCAGGGACCTGTGGCGAAGGCACCGAGGAGGACACCAGAAACAGAGGACCTAGGGGAAATAACAGAAGGCGCAGAGGACAAAGGGCCAGGGGACACAAACACAGGAGCGGAAACTCAGGAGACTGGACACTAGGGGGAGCAAAAACGTCAACATCGGGCCCACAGGCGGGTGGAACAGTCACTGTGGGCCCCGTGAGGGCACAAGAAACAGAAGCAGGCCCCAGGAACGACGGCGGTGACCCCATCCGGGTCGCGGGCGTCGCAGGCTGCGGGTCTGGGGAACACAGGATTGCCCCTGCGCCACTTCTCAGTCCCCTCATCTTCAATGGGGTTGGACTGTGGAGACGTGAGGACCTGACGCACAGGCTCCCAGCGCCCCCCCCCCCAAAAAAGTCTTGGGATGGTCTGTCATACTGGTGGTGAAGACTTCTCCAGGAGGGGTTGTGTTAGCGCTGTCCAACTCCGACACGCTGTAAGGCCGGGGGACAACACCGGAGAAACGTGCCTGTAAAAGCAAGAAAAAGCCATCCACCGTCCAGGCTTCCTCAGTCCTATGGGTAAGCACAATGTTCGCCCATTCCACTAGTCTCGTCCTCATAAACAGAACGAGGACCATGTCTGGCGGCTGAGGGCACGTTAAAAACTGGAAATAGTCCTTGCACTGCAACACAAAGCCATCAGCTGAAACCTCCCTACCATCGAATATGTCCGGGCAGTGGGTCAGTGAGGGCAGCGCAATAGGTCTACCCATAGTGTCCAGGGCAAGACATGACTGTAAGCAGTCCAATTGTGCCATGTAGTCCTCCACGTCCTTGGGAGGGGGTAGGCTAGGCACCGCCCTAACTCCAGCATCTGCTGTGTCCATTGCGATGGTGGGTTATTCTGTAATGTACGGGCTGAGCAGGTAGTACACAGATGCAGTTTTGGAGATTTTATATAAATGATAAACACGAAAGATAACAACTCATACAAAGACCAAAGAGAACATGAAAGCTAACACAAAAAGACACAGAGCGCATGGACTACATGAACAAAAACCACTACTAACGACTAGCACATTCAACTGGCAACTTACAACTGACAACGTACAATAACCCACAACATCAGAGACCAAACACAGGACTTAAATACACTGACTAAACAAGGAACCCAACAAGACACACCTGAAAACAATAACGAGGGGTGGAGAACAAGGCAGGGGTGTGAAAACAGAGACAACTAGGAATTTCAAAATAAAAGACACTCAAACACAGAGAACAAAGCAAAAGACAGGACTGACAGGGGGGAGGCAGGACCACATGACAGTTTTAAGCTTAGATTTAAAAGAAATTAAATGTTGATTGTCTCAATTCCAGGGGTAAACTGTTCCAAATTCTTGGTGCTGCATTCGAAAAAGCACAATTTCCTTTTTGTTTTAACCAAACTCCTGGGGCTGTCAAGAGAGACTGAGAAGAAGACCTTAATGATCTTTGAGCAGTGTATGGTACAAGCATATCCATAATATAAGATGGAGCCATTCCATTCAGGGCTTTAAAAACAAGCAATAAAACTTTGTACTCGATTCTGAATTTCACAGGTAGCCAATGGAGAGAAGCTAAAATTGGGATAATGTTCTCTTTTCTTTATACCCAAGAGAAGGCGGGCTGCTGCATTCTGGACAAGCTGCAAACGATTAACAGAGGATTGGCTTATTCCATAATATAAGGAATTACAGTAGTCCAAACAGGTAATAAAGTAATAAAAGCATGAATAATTATCTCTAAATCATGTGAAGTAACAAATGATTTAATTTTGGCAATGCTTCTTAATTGAAAAAAAAACTATTTCTGACAACTACTGATTTGTTTATCAAATCTCAATTCTGCATCAAAAATTACCCCCAGATTCCTTACGTGATATCAGACAAAGGAGTTCAGAGAGTCTAAATTAATTTTACTGGTTGTGCTAATTTGGTCGAACCACACAAAACAACCTCTGTTTTCCTGTCATTAAGTTGGAGAAAATTATTATTCATCCATATTTTAATGTCCAGGATACAATCATTCAACCTTTTTATGGAGCTGTGGGTATTCAAATTCAAAGGAAGGTAGAGCTGTACATCGTCAGCATAACAATGAAAAGAAATGTCATATTTCTGTATTATTTGCCCTAGTGGTAACATGTATATAGAGAATAGTACCAGCCCTAAAATAGACCCCTGGGGAACACCAGAAGCCATACTTACAGAGCGGGACAATTGATCAGCGATGAAAATGTCCTATCTGAGATAAACCAATCAAGAGCCGTACCACATAGACTGACACAGTACTTCAGACGCTCAATAAGTATAGTATGGTCCACTGTGTCAAATGCAGAGCTTAAATCTAATAAAACCAAACTACAGCAATCACCACGGTCACTGACACCTCAGATGTGTCATTTATTCTCTAAGATGGGAGTTAATAATGGCTCAATGTTTAGAATGACAGAAACAAACATACTTAAATAGGCAGAGTAATACAAGTCAATTTATTTAGGAATAGGGTATTTACTTTGTCTTGAATTGTGCTACGGTTCGCCACCTAGTCTGCTTTTCACTCGATAACTGGACCTGGGGGGAAGGGCAGTTGTCATGATCCTCTCTCTCTCTCCCTTTCTCTCTCTCTCCAGTTTCACCAGTTTATTATTACCTGTCCAATGTTGCATTCTCACTGTTTATCTCCCAGTGCAATTTGCACTGATTGTCCCTAATTTGTCATGTGGTCCAGTCTTGTATTTTTGCTATTTTTTTCATTTCAATTTGGTTTTATTGTGTATATTAAGTGCTATAGAAATACATTTTACTTACTTACTGAGTCTGCCCACTATCAAGCTCTCTTTTGCTTTCTGCTCAGAGCTCATCACATTAATAAATGCCCAGATACAGTTCACGTCTGACAGATATGTCACAGTGTAAGGGGGACCTTACATTTACGGGATTTAGCAGACGCTCTTATCCAGAGCGACTTACAAAGTGCTTTGCATCCGATCACAGAATTCATCCTAGGAAATAGTACGGAGCAGCAGCAGAAATAATTCCTTTAGTCACTGACTCTCAAAACCTGTACAAATATAAATACAACATATGTACAAATATAAGGATGAGCAGACTCTGGTGTTGCAGCCGGCCCTTTTAGGACAGAAGAGAGGAATGTATCGGACAGCACCGGACGACGGAACCTGCACGTATATGTAGGGCAGAGCAGATTTTAAACAGATATACATGATTCAATAAATTGGTGATTGTGAAGGGGGAAGTGTTGTGGTGTGGGAGTGTCCAGGAGTGGCATCTTCCCTGAGGACCAGGACTGGCCTACCATGACAAAAACCTTGATTATAAAAACATAAAAATAATTATTATTTATTACTTATTTTGTGGAATACAAAACATTAATATTATTCACATGCCCAACAAAATAGTTATTCTGCAAACGTTAACCCCTGAAACATTTGATATAGCCTTGTTGCTCTGATTGTATAGATTTTTTTGTTAAGCTGCTTCCACCAACAGAACTAACTTGCCCTGTCCCTTTACTTCCCAATATAGAATTCACTTCTTCTATATACTTTCTCAGTTTATTGATCTCATCAAGGTAATTTCACTGTCCTTGCAAGTCTATCATTAAATGTAAACGTTTCTGTGACTCTTCTATGTCATGATTCCCTTAACAATGATTCATGTGTGTACATTTCCACAACACTCCCTTGGACATTTCTTTAGAAGTGTGTCTGCACTGACTTACAGTGATGATGTAAAGACCCCAAATTTGTTCTGCAAAATACTAAACCTGACATCTCCTTTGTCCATAAAAGTGCGGTAACACATTTATCTGGTAGAGAATTTCATGATAATTAGATTATAGGGTCTGAAAGGTTCAAAGCAATTTGGGTTGTTTAGATTGGCAACATGCCACAGATTTGTAGAATAGGATCCAAACAGAACAATTGCGCCTGAAGAGTGAAAGAGTTTAACACTCCAATTTTTGTATGTTTTTTTTCTTTGGTCCCAACTAAGCTGACAATCTGCACATCACATAGTAATGACACATCACAGACAATGAAGACATGATGTTTAGTATAAATACTGTAATATTACAGTACATGACAGAACATGGAAAAATTGTGATGCTAAACTATTCTTAGATTGCATTGTTATTATTAAACTTTGTTTATAATTTCACTATGTAAGAGTTTCTTATGTCAGATTTGAGGGCTGTTTTTACTTTATGGAAAATTAAAAGTTTTGTTGATGGTTTTAGGAAGCCATATAAGTTTTGTCTGCAACAGGGACTGGGTGGTGGTGGGGGGGTGGGCTAGATTTAGTCTCTGTCACTTTCAAAATATGACTTAAGATGTGTCACCCTAATTTGTTAACACCCACTGCCCCTGGTATTATACCTATCCAAATGATGTTTAATGTCAATGTATCATATTATTTCCATATGTTTGTTGATGTCAGGGGATGTACTGTACATCAATGCCCTGGGCCAGGTGTGTTCTCAGCATGGATTGAAGGTGAAGGAGAGTGTGGTGGCATGTGCAGGCCAAGTGGAGAGCGGGATTGCATGTGCGCCAGCTCGGGTGGAATTGCCATCTGATCATTTTGGAAGCCGGTATTTACAGCTGGCTTTGAAGGATTTGAAGCAGCAAGGAAACTTTAGTGTGGACCTAACTTTTCCTTCAAGAGACCTACATATTCATTTTAACATCAGAGGCTTTACACATAATGTCAGGCTGCCCTCTACTATGAACTACGAAACCCAGAATACTTTAACTAACCCCCAAAAATCTGAAATAAGTAGAGTATTGACTCTAGTTTTACCTCTTTTACCTTGCTGTCATCCAGCTGTGTCATGGCATCTCTTTAGTTGTGACAATGACTTGACTGGACAGCAATGTCTCAGTAAGCCCTCATGATTGTGGTCACCTCTGAACCCCCCCCCTTTAGTTATGCTCAGGGCTGCCAACTCTCACGCATTGAGCGTGAGACACACGCATTTGGCCGTTTTCACACGCTCACACACCACACTTCCGATATCTCACACCGGAAAAAAAACCAGTTTATTTACCTCTGATCCACATATATGATTCAATGAGTTACTAGTTCACTCTGGTGCCACCCCCCCCCGCTCAACAACTTACGTTCGCCTGGCCCCCCGGCTCGACAATTTACACTCGCCACCTCCTCCAGGTTAAAATCTCACTCCAAGCGAACGTCAAAAGTTGGCAACCCTGGTTATGCTGCTATAGATTAGCCTGCCAGACCCACATGCTAATCACTGGCACGTGAGCTATGTACGTTTAAATCAATGGTGGTTTAAATTGATGTCCACTCAGTCTGTATTGTCTATCTTTTTGCATGCTCCTACCCAAGATGATTGCATGCAAGCACCTACAAGCACCTAGGAGATGGTCTGACTTGCCGGTGGATGTACTGATGCCGGGGTTGGATGTGCCATTGCCGCAAGAGGACGTGCTGATGCTAGCTCCTACCTGAGGCTCACCATCTGCATTGAATAGACTGTGACTACTTGGCCGGGGAACAAGAACCTTAACTATAAATGTAGAACCACCTTTTGTCCACAAATATGGATTTGT
The DNA here is from genome assembly GCF_052324685.1 of Brachyhypopomus gauderio. Taxonomy (NCBI): domain Eukaryota; kingdom Metazoa; phylum Chordata; class Actinopteri; order Gymnotiformes; family Hypopomidae; genus Brachyhypopomus; species Brachyhypopomus gauderio. Next base: position 24,818,580 of record NC_135219.1, read on the forward strand.
GCTAACTTGTGCTAATTGGGCGGCCCCCAATGGAGGATGGGTTCCCTTTTGAGTCTTGGTCCTCCCGGGGTTTTTTCCTAATCCCCATTTTAGAGATTACCCGTGTGGGTCCTTGGCCGGCTTCACTGCCGTCTGGAATGTTAATGATGCGAAGATTAGATCTACAGTTGTGATCAAATTTATTCAACCCCCACTGAAATAAAGTGTTTTGGCCAGTTTGACATTGATTTTGATCATTTCAGTCATCTTATTTACAATTATATCAAAGAGGCACTTATAAATTAGACAAACATAACATAATATTTATGATGGAATAACCACAAATGTCTTTACTGTGCTCACATCATTATCAGTTTTATTCAACCCCCTAGTGACATTATTTTTTAGTACTTAGTACAACATCCTTTTCCAGTTATGACAGCTTTCAAGCGTGAAGCATAGCTTGACACAAGTGTCTTGCAGCGACCTATGGGTATCTTAGCCCATTCTTCATGGGCAAAAGCCTCCAGTTCAGTCACATTCTTAGGCTTGCGCACTGCAACTGCCTTCTTTAGGTCCCACCAGAGGTTCTCAATTGGATTTAAGTCTGGTGATTGCGATGGCCACTCTAGAATGTTCCAGCCTTTCATGTTCAACCATGCTCTAGTGGACTTGGATGTGTGCTTCGGATCATTGTCCTGTTGGAAGGTCCAACGTCTCCCAAGCCGCAGGTTTGTGACTGACTCCATCACATTTTCCTCCAAGATCTCCTGGTACTGAAGGGAATTCATGGTACCCTGCACACGTTGAAGCTTTCCTGTACCATTAGAAGCAAAACAGCCCCAAAGCATAATTGACCCCCCGCCATGCTTCACAGTAGGCAAGGTGTTCTTTTGTTCATAAGCCTGGTTCTTCCTTCTCCAAACATAGCGCTGGTCCATTGTCCCAAACAGTTCTAATTTAGTTTCATCTGACCACAGTACACTGTTCCAAAACCCTTGTGGCTTGTCCACATGACTTTTGGCATACTGCAGTCAACTTTTCTTGTTCTTTGGAGTCAGCAAGGGGGTGCGTCTGGGCGTTCTGGCATGGAGGTCTTCGTTATGCAGTGCGCGCCTTATTGTCTGAGCTGAAACTTCAGTGCCCACATCTGACAGGTCTTTTTTCAGTTCCTTAGCAGTCACGCGGGGATTTTTCTCCACATTACGCTTCAGGTAGCGCACAGCAGTCACGGTCAGGATCTTCTTTCTGCCACGACCAGGTAACGTTTCCACTGTGCCCTTTAACTTGAACTTGCGAATGATACTTCCGATAGTGTCTCTTGGAATATTTAACAACTTCGCAATCTTTTTATATCCATTGCCATTCTTGTGAAGAGCAATAACCTCTTCTCTTGTCTTCTGGGACCATTCTCTTGCCTTCACCATGCTTGGAAACACACCAGTAGATGTCTAGAAGGAGCTGAGTATCACAGTCCTTTTAAATCTGCCTAATTGGTGCTTATCATGCTTGATTGCTGCTCGTTGACATCCACAGATGTTTTCAATACCTGATGGAAAACACTGGAATGAACCTCTGTTCTTAGGAGTGGTAGTCGTAAAGGGGTTGAATAATTGTGTCAATGAAGAAATCACAAAAAGGCCATTTAATACTTTGACAAAAAAAATTGATGCTATCTTAGTTGCATTTAGTTCTTTAACAAGTCCTTGTAAGATTTCATTATGAACACAATTACAAATGTGCACTGAATTCCATAAAACACTTCGCAGCATTGGGGGTTGAATAAATTTGATCACAACTGTATGCAATCTATTTTCTAGGTCATCAAAATGCAGTGTTGCATTTTGTTTTTGCAAGGTCTTGATGGTAGCTTCAGCCCTGATGATCTTTTCAAAGTTCTCACCCGCGAGGACCTCTGTGGAAGCAATGCGTTCGTTGAATGAGTTGACCACCTCGTGCCGGGAATCCACAGCACTCTGTAAGGACTTCAAAGAGTTTTGGATTAGAACAGCAATGTCCTCTATCAGTTGAGCATGTTGCCTTGCGAGCTCTGTAGCTAGCCGAGTTGCCGAAAGGTGATCTGGCAGTATTTCCTTGCCTTGCTCCGGCTTGTCTTTCTCTCTGGTGCCTGCTGACGCCACCACAGATGCTAGTTTACCTGCCTGGTTAGCAGAAGCGCGGATCATCTGAGAATGGGTATTTTGTGTTTTTTGCTTTGCACTGCTCATCTTCGCTGTGTCTCAAACTTAAGCTCTTTCGTTGCCTGACTAAATAGTTTTAAGCATAGAAAATCACTATAACAGGAGAGTGAAAATAAAAATATGTAGGCTACAGCAGTGGGGAACCGTCAGGGCCCTTTACACCCTCTCAGAGGGCCTAAAAATATTCTTAAAACATAAATATATATAATATATCCAATTTTATTTTATCTACTTACAGTTTGACAATCGACATCTAAACAATTACAAAAATATAAGCAAATAAATTATTCAACCGTGTCTATTCAATCTGTGTTAAGGTGAGGGGTTAAGTGGAAGCCTGTGAGCCTGTGTCTCCCTCTATCAGGACTGTGATGCCCGCTGTTCGTTTACAGAGGGCCTGGCAGTTATAATTCAGCACAATACCAGTTTCAAATGACAGCAAAATTGACCAATCATATCTTCCCTCTTAGTGGGCGGGCTTAACTGTGTGATAATTTCCGCCCGCTGTGGAGACGCTAGCTGTCATTAGCGTACCATCGCTAGCTAGTTTCGATTCAGTCCTTTGATGCCCTAGTGCGCGTTGTTTACATATTCCGCTTCCGAGGAACACGGAGCTGTGAACCTTTTTTTGTTGGAACCTTATTTTGCTTAAGAAGTTATCTAGTACAGATATTATTGTTTATTGCGTTTCTAAAGCTGTACTGTCATCTCAATTTTTTTTTCTTTATTGCAGTTAATTAGAGGGGGGGGGTGGGAGCGAGCCCAGGTTTAATGGTCACAGTTCGCTACTGATGTACAGATCTCCTCTCACACACGCCTTTCCTCTATCCTGCCATACCGAAAGTACCAAAGTCAATTAAAATTTTCAATCTATCTGGTTTGATTGAAAAGTTTTCAATGTTTAATACATGATTTGACTTCAAATTCATGCTTGAATCAGTTACATAACAAGCAAGACAAAACTTAATGATCATAGAACAGCAGACACTCCTTGAAATCTCGATATCTTTATTTACAAATAAATATTTTTACTTTATATTTATATTTTCCAGAAAATAGTAATTCATTTACCAAAAAATCCAGTTTGTGATGAACAACATACAGTTTCACATGGAAGGTTATTTCTTTTTAACAAATCCTTAGAATGCTAAACTTAAGACTCTTTAATGTGGATTCTCTGGAAAATTTAACCTTTTAATTTATACAAGTAGACCCTGAAACCAATTGAATTGACCTATTAAATTAGTTTCAGAGGCTATATGAACGAATAAGTAATTCAACTGTTTTAGGTCCAGACATTATTGCAGAACTCCTGAGACCACCCATTGGGTATTTGAGGTTAATTGATGGAAATGGCAGTTCAGTCTGATTCATTTATGTAACTTATACTTTAGGGGAGATAGCAGGTGGTTGGACTGTATTTTAAACTACAAGGTTGCACTGTTCAGTTTTGCATCGGACACAATCAAGGAATGCCGGCCAGAGCACTACTTAAGGCAGGGATATCAAAGTCAAATACACCGAGGGCCAAAAAACCAAATTTGCTACAAGCCGAGGGCCGGACTGGTTCAATGTTTATTAAAACATATTGAAATGATTGCACATAGCCTATTGAACCAAGACCTAACACAGTGTATATTATTTAATGCTTAAATGAATAAAGCAATATTTTCTTATGGATCTGTCAGTAATTTCAAGTGAAAACAGTTTTCAACAAGCAAACAGATAAAAACAAACTTCCTTCATAGAAAACATGTCCTGTACATTAAATGAATAAAGTAATAAAGGTTTGAAAAGTGCTGGAATTTAGGCTAAAGTACTTGAAAATGCTTGAAATTGTAACTACTTCATTTCACAACAAATATCTGTCTGACTGAACAGTTATCTTGTATTACGTTAACAAATACAAGCCTCTTGTAATTCCAGGATGAAACATGAGAGAACGTGAAGACGTTAAGATTGGGCGTTTTGAAAATAAACAGTGAATAAAAAAGCGAATTATTTCGAATCATTTCGACTATATGCTTAATTAAGTTTAACTGGTGCGCGCAGTTACAAAATTCGAGAGGTGCACGACCTTGCGAATCAACAGTGTGCGACGCCCTCGCGCACGGGCGGAGCCACTGCGATTACGTCATTTTCGCCGCGCAGACCCTCGCCGCTTGTGTGTGCTGCAGTGACTTCGCGGGCTACCGGTGCATTGTGGGGAATGTAGTGTTTGTGCTTGCAAAACTCCATCGGGCGGCTGTGGCCTGCGGGCCGGTTCTAATAGTAATTAAATATCATCCAGGGGGCCATAGATAATCAATTCGCGGGCCGGATCTGGCACGCGGGCCTTGACTTTGACACATGTGACTTAAGGCATGAAGATGTTGAATGGTCAGAAAGGACGACGCCAGATGGTTTTAACTAAACTTGATTCTCTTGTATTAAACTTTAAGGCAGGGGTCACCAACGTGGTGCCCGTGGGCACCATGTCGCCCGCGAGGACGTTATGAGTCGCCCGCGGGCTTGTTTTAAAAACAGCTCACTATATTGCCATGCACCAAAGCGCTGCATCGTTTATGTTTTTGCTGCTATTAGCGATTGTCCGCGGTTGCTAGCGGTCTTCCCGTTTAGCAATTGACACGCGCACAAGAACCCAACCCCCCCCCCCCCCCCTCCCCCCCCGCCCCCCCTCCCCCCCGCTCAACAACTTTCTTTCTGGTAGCCCTCCACAATAATTGGTATCCAAGAAGTAGCTCCCAACTTCAAAAAGGTTGGTGAACCCTGCTTTAAGGTATACAGGTTACAGGGTTCTGATCCGCACCGAGATGTTTGCGTGATCCTGAGCACAACAGAAATAAATACAAAAATTAAAATGCTGTCCATGACGTTACTCTAACATACACACCACACTGTTACATACTAAAATCACTGCTACACACCCCTGACAGAGATTAACTGGAATTACACCGATTACCTAGGCAGCGTGTGAGTTATACAGGTTCACTACGATCTACTACTAACGTCAGGATAAACAAACTGCACAAAATATGCCAGAATACTGACATAACTCAACACTAAGGACAATATTTGGTTACTTACGTGGGTCATTTATGCACACAAACACTCGGATTAACTTTACGATGGAGCAAACTTTCCGAAGTCAGGTAACAACTCAAGGCTTCCGAACTAACAAACATGGATGTATACGTAATGACGTATCCCAAAATTAGCGATGTCAAAATAAGAACCATTAAAATTAGGAACTGCATTAAGTAAAACAAGGTGAACCACTTGTCAAGCGAAAAGTCCATAGCCTTTTCTACATATACAATATGTCATAGTCCAGTTTTTCAAGCTGACATTAAAGAAATGTCTAGAGATTGGATTTTCAGTTGTGAATTACTATTTGTACTGCAATTTAGCTCCAGTAAAACAGCCTGTGCCTCCAGGGTAATCCTGGGCCCTATTCACTACTTCAAGACCACAGTGTTCACCTATTAACACTAAGCCAGCGTCATAGGAAACTAGTAGCTTAGGAGAGAAAGAGAAGTGAGACAGGAATGGCAGCTTGTCCCAGACTCCAGCTACTGGAGGTCAATAACCATGAAGTGGACGAATTAACAGAGCTTCAGAGACTTTCATAGAAGAAACCTCATGACACAGTAAATCAGGACCTCTGACCTTGTGTCCATCTCTCTGTCTCTGTCCTGCAGATTTGCCAGATGAAACATTAACTACCTGCTGTAACCATCCTCTCCCATCCTCACCTCCCACCAGCTAAAACCAGACCTTGCACCAACCCCTGAACCCCATCCCCTTAGCACCATTACTTCTGCACCACTATGCACTAAAAATGCTTGTGGGGTTTAAATCAGGCTATTGTCTCTGAGTGTGAGAGTCCATGCTAAATACCCAGCCTGAGTGTACAGTGCAATTATTATTTTTATTTTTTATTTCAGTGTGTGTGTGTTTGGGGGGGTACTTTATGTGTAGTTATCTAACAAAGACATTCAGTAGCTTATAAAGTTTCAGTTAAAGGGAATGACACACACAAGCTGTACTCAAACATTCATTAAAGGTCTTGCAGTGGTTGAAGGTTGAATCACTGAATGATTATTTCCAAGAGTAATAGGAGATGAAATAGCCTTTTTTGTTCCACTGATTTGAACTTTTATGTCCATTCATATCAGCCTGGCATCTTTTGTTGGCAGATTTAAAAAGCATTTTATTTCATTTAGAATTAATAAAATAATTCATTCGCAGTTGAATGTAAAATGGTGCTGAATGTTGGTGGCCCAGTTCCCAAATCTAAGAACAATAGCACAACCTATAGGTCATAAGAAAAATACTAATTGGATAAGATGGGCTGATTTGATGTAGCCCCAAGCTGTACAGTCACTCATCTGGTAAGTGTGTTTTGATATATTACAAACATAAAGTAGTAAACGATCCCCTTAATTACATATCCATTTAGCCACTTTTTTGCCCATGGTGTCTATCTCCCCCTTCCACTCTTTTATGTAGTATTAGAAGCTATAAAAAGCACACTGATTATAAAAATGTAGAAGTTAAAGAAAACAGAGGAACACAGAACTGACTACCTTCAAAACACATAAACATTGTTCATGAAGGACTATTGCATAGCATTGAATAGACATGCAGACACTCTTTATCAGTTTTTTTTGTTTGTTTTGTTTGAATGTATCCTTAGTCTGTTCACAAGAACCTCATTTCCATTGCTTAATGAACAGCTTGTGTCATCTTTCTTGATTGTCTGTTTTGTTTAGTTGATAAAAGTTAAAAAACATAATCTCTGCCACACATTTATTAAAGAGAATTGAAAAATATGAAGTGTCTTTAAAATGCATCAATTGATATGAACATTCCATTATGTTAAAAATCAAAAATATTTTTCAGAAATAATAACATACTTGGTTTCAATATGCTAGCATTAGAAGGCATAAAAAAACAATTTAATTAATAAATAAGTAAATGGTAAATTATATAAAATATTGACTTGGCAAACATTGGAGAAATGTACAAAAACTGACATCCCCCACTGACAATAGTCCAGTCCTCTCCTAAACCCTCAATTGATAGTAATAGTAATAATATAAAGGAAAAAAAAAGAACACAAAATTGAAATTTGAATATGGGATTTCAGAATGAAGGATTGTCGATGCAGGTACATGATCTCAGTACAACAGAATTGCTGATGGGCACTAAAAGTCTTAAATTACTTGGACGTCCAGAGTTCAGTGAGTTTTGAATTCTGCTTATTAAGACTCATTCATTTGCAAGAGCAGTTGAGCGTGGAGGCAGTGAAAGCCCCACGTTCTGTGTGTCTGTGTGGAGGGAAGACTGCAGTCATTGTTTAAGCATCTCTATTGGGTGCATGAACAGCTCCCAGACTACTGACTGACTCCCTGGGGCTGTTTAAACAGACTAGTGAAGCCTTTCTTCTTCTGTGTAAGGTCTCTATATGAACATTTCCACTGTTTTACCTGAGTCAGCAGCCAAACCTCCTCACCCCACAGCATTACAAAGGACAAAGGAAAAAATTATACACTCCACTCACTTTTTTGAATATATCAGAGTATATATGGGATTTTTATTTTTTATTTTTTGCGAAATTCTGAATAATTAAATATCTTTCTATTGTAATTAATGACTTTCAATTCTGTATCATTCTCTTTAGTGTAAAGTTCAATAAAGCTCAACAGTTGTAAAAAAAGAGTGATTGTAGCTATCTAGAAAAAGTTTAACCCCAAATGTATTTTCATCATGAAGAGTGTAGCCATTCATGCCAAAGTTCATATTCTGTCAGCACTTGATGTGAGAAAAAACATCACAGATGTTGTGAATCATGATGCATTGTGCATAAGGCCTTGTCTGTTGGCACCATTTCTGATTGGATCAGTACAGACTGCCATGGACACAGTCACTAAAGACTTCTCAATATGGGGTGTTTATGCCTTCTTCTTGAGTAAATATCAGTGTATATTTCTTTGCTCTCTACTAAAACAGATTTACTGTACATACATTCCCGCAGGCAGGATGATTTAATCCAAGACTAATCTATGCACAGAAAATTGCTCATTAGATTTTAAGGTTTTTCTTGTTCCTGGCTGCAGCTTCAGGCTTTATTCTCTACACTTTGCTCATTGCAGGTTCTGTGTTAGTGCTTGTGTTACTGTGCCGAGGAGCACATGCTGCCCTCTTCATTCTCATTAACACCCTTTCAAACCACTCTTGACCAAAAGAGACATTAACGTATGTGTGAGAGAAAGAGAGAGAGGCAGTGAGAATGAATAAATTAAGTCACTCATCACACTGCTGCAGTTAACTGAGCTGAGGCTCCCAGGCAGAGAAGCCTAGTTTTGTTTTCATCAATGTTGCGACACGGGGCCCACTCACATTCACACTCACACACTCATACTCACACACTCACACTCACACACACTCACATTCACACTCTCTCACACACACACACACTCACTCACATTCACACTCACACACTCATACTCACACACTCACACACACTCACATTCACACTCTCTCACACACACACACTCACATTCACACTCACACATTCACACTCACACACTCACACTCATACACACACACTCACATTCACACTCTCTCACACACACACACACTCACATTCACACTCACACACTCATACTCACACACTCACATTCACACTCACACACTCATACTCACACACTCACACTCACACACACTCACATTCACACTCTCACACACACACACACTCACATTCACACTCACACACTCATACTCACACACTCACACACACTCACATTCACACTCTCTCACACACACACACACACTCACATTCACACTCACACACTCATACTCACACACTCACACTCACTCACATTCACACTCTCTCACACACACACACTCACATTCACACTCACACACTCATACTCACACACTCACACACACTCACATTCACACTCTCTCACACACACACTCACATTCACACTCACACACTCATACTCACACACTCACACACACTCACATTCACACTCTCACACACACACACTCACATTCACACTCACACATTCACACTCACACACACTCATATTCACACTCATATTCCACTCACACACACACACACTCACATTCACACTCACTCACACACACTCACATTCACACTCACATTTACACACACACACACTCACATTCATACTCACACACTCATACTCACACACTCACACACACTCACATTCACACTCTCTCACACACACACTCATATTCCACTCACACACTCACATTCTCACTCACACACACTCACACACTCACATTTACACACACACACTCACGCACTTACACTCATACATTCACACTCACACACACATTCACACTCACACACACACTCATACACACACACTCACACACACTTACTCACACTTACACACACTCTCACACTCACTCACATTTACACTCACACACACACTCACATTTACACTCACATTTACACTCACATTTCCATACAGAGCAGGCAGCCTTCAGCAGACAAGTGAACAGTAACACTGGTTCCCTACTTTATTACCAACAATGCTTCAACAGTGAACACATGAAAGCAAGTATTACTTTAGACAGCACTGCAAAAACAAACATCCATAAACAAACACCTACCTATAATATTTACTGTAACTTTAGAGATTTGACATATGCTTATGAACAGCAGACAAATTATGAAATTTTGCCGGACTATACAGTTTCAATGACAAATGAGCATGTAGGTTTATAGTTACTTAATCCATGCTTCAGTAAATTTGAATTTAGTTTACATTTACATATTAAGATGATATACAGGAGGCACATTTTCCTTCCGGTCTGGGCCTCACAAATATTACCTCTTTGTTCATTTGACTGATGGCACCATCTCAGTGTTTAAAATAAATAAATAAACCCCAAAGGAAAAAAACATATTTTTTTGGTCTTGATTTATAGGCTAGATGTGTAGTTGTGGCGTTATGCTAAACATAATGGGAGTGTTGAAGCAGTGAGTTCCAGTGATTTATAGACACTTCATCTGTCTGTAAAACACAGAGAATGCACAGCACTCACAGCAAGACAGAGTGAGACAGCAAGATAGTGAGACAGTTACACAGCAAGACCGTAAGACAGTACAACTGTGATAAACAAAATAACATGAATAATACAAGAGGCTTTATAAGATTTAATGCAGAAATGCTACAACAGTCAACACAGTTCTAAAGTTGTTTGTGCTTATTACGTAAACATGGAGGTAAAGATCCTACTTAACCGGCTATTTTATAGAATTGTTTGTATGTTGACTGATTGAAGAGCAGCCGACACCTCAATCACACATCCGGCTCCTGATCTGGAGCAGAAGGTAATATATGTTTGCGCATTTTTGCATGTGGCTTGAATTAATGCAAAGTAACACAAAGAACAGCCTTGAGTAGAGTGTCTTGAGCCGATAACTGGTCCTTTGGTAGTGTGCAGATGTCTCCAAGATGTCTAAATCGTTGTAGAATTTAAAACTATCATATCATTGTTCATGTAAGAGCAAGACACATGTATGTTCTGAAATGGAGAAGCCCTGCTTGTACATATATAATAATTCTACTGTGGATTTAAGAATTAATGAACAATCAGCATTACTCATATTAAACAGTCAAAAGTACAATTTATAGATTAAGTTTATGCATGTACAATCCCTTTAACTAAGTCACCTTTCAGTGTTAAAGCATCACTATGAATGTTTGAAGACAAGACCTGTTTGTGAGTATATACTCATTATTCACTATTTTTAACTACACAACTGTATTTAGTTTTACTTTAAATGTAGCATAGTTCCAGTTCATCAAGCAAGGATGCATTAAAGCTCAGTTTTATGACTTAACCAACAATGTTTCAATAACCTTAATTATATTTATATGGATGTCATTTTCAAATGACTTTGGGAAGAAAATCCACCCAGGCAATTCAATTCAATTCAATTCAATGAACCTATTTTTTACCTTTATAGATAGACAGTATGAATAAAGTTTGCAATTACACCTTAGTGAAAGGAAGTTAACCAGCTTGTACCTAACAAAGGAAGCTGATCTAACTAAACACATCACTTCTATTCCAACCTTTCTGTGGGAAAATGTAGGTCATGTAAGCTATTAACCTTCAGCAATGAGGGCGTGCAAAAGAGCACGGCAGACATGTTAGCATCTAGCCTGTGGAAAAACCCAGGACACTGACTGCTTACGGCTTGCAAAAAACTGGATCATACATCTCACCTATCGATTGGAAAGAGCTTTAGAGCTTTAATTGTGGTGTAGCCTCCCATTTCTCAGACAGTAATGGCTTACACATAAGAATAAAGATGCAGTCTCCCATTATTGATTAAAAGGTATCCACACCTCCAGCAAAATTAACGAGACAATGTATGAAGATCAATAAGATGTTGTGTTCCTTACTCGGAAGGGCTGTCTTCCAGTTATTTGCTCTGTGGCAGGTTCCAGTACTGAGATTAGATCAATTAGATACAGTCCATCCTTTTATCACCAATGTTTTGGTGATTGTGGCCTCAACCTCAGAGACAAACCCATTAGATAATTAGCCTTAAGTTTAGCACACTTAAATTATTGTTTGAATCTATGTCACCAAGCTTTTGTTTTCAGAAATAATTTATCTGGTGAGTGACAGGTGTAGTCAAACCTGCTGTGGAAAATAGAAAGTGGATAGTGTAAACTGCATAAATAGATATAATTCTAAAATTAATTGTGGTCAAACAAAACAGCCATGGCACCACTTGCATGACTGTGACATTTCAATTGTATCACAGGTGAAGCGTGAGTTCAAAACAAAAGAGCTTTTTATTACGTGAACAAAAATAAACAAAAGAGAACAACTAGAAAAAATCATCAGAGCAAATGTCCTGAACAATGTAACAGTTACAGAGAATATTAATTCTTTGTAAATAATAGTTTACGTGGAGAGCAGGGGGGTATTCCAAGAAGCGGGGTTAACAAACTCTAAACTTAACCCTGAACTCGGAGTTGTCTTACCCCGATCTGACATACTCAGAGTTTTCGGTTCCAAAACGGCGGATCGGAGTTAAAGTAATCAGGGTCGCTCAACTCTGAGTAGGTTGACCCAGACAGAAGCGCGTTCACGCGTAACTATGAAAGGCATTCTTAATGGAACGCAGATAAATAGGATTTATCATGGACTTAAACGGGAAAATCAGCCGAACATCGTATTTCACACCACTGTAGCTTGAAGTATTAATGACTGCGTATGCAGAATATTTAGATATTATTAAACGTAAATGTAATACTGCGGTAGCTGCTAGAGAAAGGCAGTCAGCATGTCAAAAAAATTGCCAACAGAGTTAATGCATGAGTGAAAATGATATTTTTATATTTAGCAGAAGGGTGCGATTATATTATTATTTTCTCCACCTTTATAATACTGTATTGAGTTTTTAAATATTTTTTTATTGAACACTTACTAATTCCAAGTCTAATCTGAGTGGTGTGAAACACACATGGCATCAGATAAAAATGAAGTATAAGAATATTGTACAAAGTGGTATGGCTGTATATAACTATATCTTATTCTTAAAATATATTCTAAAATATATTTATTTGCAGGAAAAATGAAATAATGAAACATAACAGTGAATTTGACTGTAATGTATATTAAAAGGTTACAGGGTGGATGGTGGGGTGGGAGGTGGTGCATGATTTAATGTGGAAAGCAGTGATTGCAGATGGAGTCTCTGACAACTCCACCATCTCTGTTGTCACCCACATGCATGTAAGGTTCCTCGTCTGTGGGCATGTCAGAGATGGTAGGCTGTCGCTCTTCCTGGTTGGTTGCAATGTTGTGTAATACCACATATGCCATTATTATGTGGCACGCCCTATCAGGGGTTACTCTGAGCCCCTTCAGGCACTGGAACCTGGCCTCGAGGATTCCTAGGGTCATTTAAATTCTTGCCCTGGTTTTGCTGTGGGCCTGATTGTAGCGGGACTGTGGTCCAGGTGCAGGACCTATAGGACAGGCAGGGATACCCTCTGTCTCCATGAAGGAGGCCGTCATGTCCTATAATCACACTAGGGTTTGCAATGATTTAACTATTACACTGCATGTGAACAACTAGCAAAACTACCGCAGGCCTACTCTGTTCAGATTTGTTGTACAGTGTGGAATCATACACGGATCCTGGCCATCTGGCTTCAACATTTGTGACGAGGTGGGAAGCATCACATATGATCTTGATGGGAAGAACGGTCAGTTACAATAACTACGTTATTTTTGTTACCATTAAAGATAAGTATTCATTAAGGATTATAAAGGTTAGTACCTGTACATTAATGCTATGGATGAATTTTCATGTTCTAATGGTGCTGGAATAGGTAGCATATGTAGGTTCCATCAATACAGCCAATCACTCTAGGAAATCCTTAAAATGTAAATGGAATGAAGTTCGTTATATATTGCCTCTCCTTTGCTTAATTTCTTTATTGTCCGTGTGAATTAAAGACAAACCAATGATGCTGTGGAATTCCTCTTTGATGTCCATAACTGGCTTAAGCCCAGGAAACACCACAAAACCGGGCACTAGTCATTTTAATGCCGGACAGTTTTCGGACAGACCGACATACAGTAGCTTTGCTGACAGATTCCGCATCTCCTACACTATAAAGAAAACTTCCACTAGCAAAAAACGAAGACCGATATATAACAATCTGGAGAGAATTTAGGGCTGATCCGCGATGTGTAATATTTGAAATGTTATTATAATAATAAAGTTATTGATGTAAGTAATGGATTGTGCTGAAAACGATAACGTTCATTAAAAAATAATCCGAAAATGATAGTAGGCCTATGTCTATTTGGGGTTTTATAAGGCGTTCCCGACGAAGAATTCTGCGAATAAACTGAGTTTCAATATCCACATGATCTTCGAGGAAAGGACACGTCATGATGACGTGTTTGTAACTCTGGGTCAGGTCCAAGTTAACCTGCCAGCGAGCAGGTTAGCTTCAGAGCATAAGTTGCTATAGTAACTGACTCCGGTTCTCTCTAAGCTCGGTTTCTGGAACAGAAAACCTTGAGTTTCCGTGAACTCTGAGTTAACTTACCCGGGTTTTCTCGCTTAATCCGCTTCTTGGAACACCCCCAGGTTATAATGAAAGCACAGAAAACAGGCTAACATGCAATATTTAATCAGTGGGTAGGCAAGGTGTCTGATGAAGAAGAATGATGTATATGTGGGTGGGAGTTTGAGAGGTGCATGAAGGTTTGCCTGTGATGATGTTTTGCCTGTTGAAGGGCATGAGGACTTTTGGGAATTGGAGACTTGTCTATCCTTATATGGGTTTGGCATGACAAGGACATTTATATCAGATATGTAACCCATATATTACCATGATTTGAGCAAATACATCACCTGACAAATAATATGAACAACAGGAATGAAAACAAGCTAATCTGTGTATTCATTCTAGTTCATCCTGCATAATAGTTATAATAGTTAGAAATAATTGATATACTGCAAATTCTGTAAGGTTTGTTTGAAACTGACCAGGATATCCGACATTGTATTTTTTACCAAAAAGACGCAACGAGGATGATAGGGCCATCACAAACAGCTTCTTATCTGCGAGTTCAGACACACTGATGTGTGTTCACTAAACAGCAGAATGCTTATACCAGTGGAAGTCTTATTTCATATCGACCCACTGCTACCTGCTGCTGTTCGCACTGCTGGAGGGGACCATGTGGCACGGACCTGAGACTGGTTCTGCATCTTAAAACTGTCAGCTTTGGTCATTACTCTGGAGTTAAGGCAGCTCCACCCTCCTGGGTAAGAAAGCAGACGTTGTCATCTGCTGCAGAGACTCTGGCTCCTAAAAAAACATATGTGACCTTCGATGATAGAATATTGTTCTTGAATGTTACATAATCATATATTACACATTTGAAAGAATATTATGGGGATTAGAGGATAATATCTGAATAACTTGCTGTCTTGATGAAGCAGAATTATTCCTGCCCTTCTAGAACTATATTCATCATTTTGCAATTTCAGATTGATTAAGAGGTGTCTAAAGAGCAGAACTTGAGAGTGGAGGGAGCAGGGTGAATTAGATATCACTGAGCTCAGATCTGCTCACTGGAGGGACTCACATTCATCCCATTAGCTGTCACTGAGAAGACATTATAACCCAGTCTAATAAAGAACATAGTTCGGCTACACCACATTTGTATCATCTCTGTTAGGTCTGCAGACTCAGTCTGCAGCATGTTTGGTTATTTTGCTTCTGCATTTGATTTTAAATAATCATATTATATTATTAGTACATTACAGTATAATATAGTATTATATAGTAGCTAAGTTCAGTCACTTATATAAAATAAATGTCATATATGTACAGGGGTTGGACAACGAAACTGAAACACCTAGTATTAGACCACAATAATTTATTAGTATGGTGTAGAGCCTCCTTTATGTGGCCAATACAGCATCAATTCATCTTAGGAATGACATATACAAGCCCTGCACAGTGGTCAGAGGGATTTTAAGCCATTCTTCTTGCAGGATAGTGGCCAGATCACAATGTGATGCTGGTGGAGGAAAACACCGCAAAACAC
Source organism: Brachyhypopomus gauderio (assembly GCF_052324685.1). Taxonomy (NCBI): domain Eukaryota; kingdom Metazoa; phylum Chordata; class Actinopteri; order Gymnotiformes; family Hypopomidae; genus Brachyhypopomus; species Brachyhypopomus gauderio. Next base: position 24,834,407 of record NC_135219.1, read on the forward strand.
CCCAAAGTGGCTCAATAATATTTAGATCTGGTGACTGCGCAGGTCAACAAGTCTGGGTGGTACGCTTCTTTGGGGCTTCTCCACACCGTAACTCTCCCGGATGTGGGACCAAGTCAGTGTTTTGCAAGTCTCAAGTAAGTCCAAGTCTTTATCCTCAAGTCCCGAGTCAAGTCTCAAGCAAAGACAGTCAACTCAAGTCAAGTCTCGAGTCAAGACAAGCAACCGTCAAGTCAAGTCCCAAGTCTGAAACTTGAAATTTCAAGTCCTTTCGAGTCTTTTTTTTTTTACAGGCACCAACGCTTTACGAATGCTACGCTGATGCTTTTCTTTACTCGTTTTGTTGGTGTCCGCCAGCCAAAAGATGACAGATCATTTACATTTTATCTTCTCTTAATTACATAAATGTACTTAAACAAGAATGTTTGTTTACAAGAAAATAGCAAGCTTCATCATAAAAGCAAGATGCTGTCATTACGAATGGTTATTCTAAACATGTGGATAAAATGTTTAAATTAGTGGTGGGCCGTTAACGGCGGTCGTTAATTTGATACTCTTATCGGGCGATATAAAAATTATCGTCGTTAATCTATTCTTAAAGTTGGGTTGGGAACTGGGTCAAAATGGGTAAGCAAACTATGATGATTGTCAACTTGATAGTTTAGCTCGGCTGTATTCCTAACCAAATTGCACAGTAGGGGCGAGAACGAGTTTTTAAACCTGTGAATTACAAATCGTACGTGTTTATATGGATTCAGCCACGAAGTCGCCAGGTTTGCTTCATGGAAAATTCATTTTTAGGAACGTAAAGTGTTACCGGAGCGGAGCTCGGAGCGGTCATTTTCTGCATGGTCCTAGCGCTAGATTCGTCGCTATTTAAATATTTCTTTTTAACCGTTAAAACTACAGAGGACCAAAACTGACTTTTGAAAATTACGTCCGTGAGGTTAAATGTACTAAAAGTTGACTTACATTTCAAATATCATGTTTAGCTCAATAAACATGTTATTTAATGTACAGGCTTACAAATTCATGTTTAACTGATAATAAATAAACCGTTGAACACGAGTAGCCTACATTTTATTGAGCATGTTTTTTTTTTCTTCAAGTATCAAAGTAGAACAGCTTCCTCAAGCAGTCATTGATGCATTTTGGAAACAGGAGATGAGCCCCTGGTCTAATGCACCCTCTGTATTAAGAAACCCTATCTCAAAAACTGACTTTTAGTCATTACTTGGGTAGCACGCATATGAGCCATTTTAATATAGATTAATCTAGATTAATTTCAAGATTTCAGTGAGATTAATCTAGATTAAAAAAATGAATCTATGCCCACCCCTAGTTTAAATATAGACTAATAAAAGGTTAGGGTTATTTTTTCATTGTTTTCTGTTATTGTGGGGTCACGGTGTAGGCTACTATTGTTACCTGGAGATTCAGTGGGGTCACATATTCTGATGGCTGCTGTCAGAATTGGTGACCCCAGTTAAAAAGGCTCACCTGTACATCCCATTCATGATTTCTTTGTTGGCTGCATTGGTGAGGGGATGGTAAATCTTGTTTAAGTACATATATGTAATTAAGAGACGATAAATGTAAATATAAACATCTGTCATATATTGGCTCGTGGATACCAACAAAACGAGTAAAGAAAGTGCATCAGCGTAGTTTACGTAGCATTCGTAAGGCGTTTGTGCCTCTGAACAGAAACTGTGAAATAGCACCCCCTATCGACGGTCACAGAATCTGGTGTAACGCCGGTCTGCGTCAGAAGGACGGAAATGAAATTAATGGGGCGCACTTTATAAATATTAATATGTGTTTTAAAATTTAGATTTGGGGTAAAAAAAAAATCAAGTCTTTGCAAGTAAACAGGTTCGTCCAATTCAAGTCCCAATTTATTGGTGTAAAAGTCCAAGTCAAGTGACTCGAGTCCCCACCTCTGGTAAACAGTAAAGGTGGACTCATCAGAGAACAATACATGTTTCACATTGTCCACAGCCCAAAATGAGAGATTGACAGGTGGATCGGTGCTGCGGCTGCAGTATTGCAGACGCTGTACTGGGTCGTTGTGGTGAAAAGAGAGCTGAGCCAAAATGCAAAGCTCTCGATTTACTGGTCAATCTATGTTCCAACTCTTACCGATGGTCACGAGCTCTGGGTAGTGACTGAAAGAATGAGATTGCGAATACAATCGGCCAAAATAAGTTTTCTCCGCAGGGTGTCCGGGCTCTCCCTTAGAGATAAGGTACAGAGCACTGCCATCCGGGAGGGGCTCGGAGTAGAGTACGTAGAGTATGTAGAGAGGAGCCAGAGAGGAGCCAGTTGAGGTGGTTCGGGCATCTGGCACCTGGCTCCCTAGGGAGGCACTGCGGGCATGTCCAACTGGGAGGAGACCCCCGGGAAGACCCAGGACATGCTGGAGAGATTATATCTCTCGGTTGTCCTGGGAACGCCTTGGTATCCCCCCAGAGCAGCTAGAAGAGGTGGCTGGAGACAGGGAAACCTGGGCCTCTTTGCTTAGGCTACTGCCCCCATGACCTGAACCCAGATAAAGCAGATGACAATGGGTGGATGAATGGACCGTGGCTCTTGATACATCACAAAGACTTACTATCTTGGTCACAGATGCACCAGCAAGACGTGCACCAACAATTTGTCCTCTTTTGAACTCTGGTATTTCACCCATAATGTTGTGTGCATTGCCATATTTTGAGCAAAACTGTGCTCTTACCCTGCTAATTTAACCTTCACACTCTTACTGGTGCAATGTGCAATTAATGAAGAATGACCACCAGGCTGGTCCAATTTAGCCATGAAACCTCCTACACTAAAATGACAGGTGTTTCAGTTTCTGTATATATTATATACAGTGATGTCAGTAACGCATTACTTTAATCTTACAACTTTTTTCAGTAACAAGTAATAATCAAATCAAAGTTTATTTGTATAGCGCTTTTCACAACACATGTTGTCACAAAGCGCTTTACAGGATTTACAAGGTTAAAATCCTGTATAATAATATAATGCAGAGTTACTATTTCCAGTCCAGTAATCAGATTAAAGTTACTTAACCAAGTAAATGAGCATTACTATTTTTATTTTCCTTAGTAAAAAATATACATATTTTCTTTCTTCTTGGCTCAGTTATATTTTTGCGTCTGACCGTAGTGCTCGACTCCGCACACTACGCGTGAACCTGTGAGAGCGTGAGCGCGTTCACGTCATTCTGTGCAGTGTTCTCCGTAACGATATGTGGTAGTGTAAAGAAATACCCCTCAAAAACAGGGGAAGGAACATTTGCCTGACGATTTTTAACGTTGCATTGTGTTCCAGGTTTGAAAAGTGCTGGAATTTTGGCTAACATACTTAAAAATGCTTGAAATTGTAATTGTATTTCGTTTCACAACAAATAGCTGTCTGACTGAATATTTCGCTTGTATTACGTTTACAAATACATTTACAAATAATACCGTGCAGCAACACAAACGTAATGTCAGGAGATACATTATTTAAATGTCAGGAAATACATTGTTACTGTTAAAAATGCACTTCCAATAAAGTGAGTTATTTAAAAAACTTATTTTGCTGCTGAATGTAACTACTAAAGTAACTTGTAATTTACTTGTAATTTATGTAGTTACTTTTAAAATAAAGTAATATGTAATGTAAATAAGTAACTTTTTAAAGGAGTAATCAGTAATCTGATTGTGACTGGCAGGGTGAGCAACTAAAAAGGAAGCGATCACGCCAAGTCTCAGGGAAAGAGGATGGTTTAATAGAAAGTGCGCAAACCAAATACCCGTGACATAGATCCAGATTAAGGAAATAATAACCAGCCGTCAACTGGTACAAAGACAAGACATATATAGACTAACAAACGACCCTCAGGTGAGACGGATCATGGGTCCCGCCCACCTGTGGGACGAACATCACATGACCAAAACAGGACAGCTGCCGCTGTAAACGGGGGCGACCGGCAGGGGCCTCCCCCACAACGTGACAGACCCCCCCACCAAAGCCGCACTCCCCTCCGGATGTGCGGCTTACAGCGGCAGCACACAAAACACAACAAAGGGGCGGGAGGGCGGGGACAAGACAGGGACCCGTTCCCTCCTGTCCTGAAGCTGAAACACAAAACACATATGCTCCTCGTCACTGGATGCAAACAAGGCAGGGACCCATTCCCTGCAGTCCTGGAGCTGAAACATAAAAGGACAAACACGTTAGCTCGCCTCCTGGGCGGGACCCTGGACCGACTGGGCCGTCAACAAGATGAAAACCACACCCCGGTCGGTCACAGGGCCCTCACGCCCTAACTGGCCTTAGGCCGTTTGAGCCCCACCACTGTGTGCGGACCGGGAGCACATGGCCCAACACACGTCACAGGTGTGGATGTGTGCAGGCTGCCACACTGGGGTGCGACCACGGCTTTCACCGACCACCTCCCGAACCTACCTCTTTGCTAGGAGCTGACCCCTACCCTTTTCGCTAGGAGTCACCCCAGCCTCCTGGGGAGTGAACCCCTCCCGGCGTCCCTCATCGCAAGGTGGACTCCTCCACCCAACCCAGGAGCGCCAGAGACCAGGGCCCTGGCAATGCGCAACAGGGGCATGCTGGTCACCCCGAGCTCGAAGGGGAGGGTCTCCTCCTGGAGACCCCACAAGGTCCGGGAGTGCCGCAGTCCACCACCAGGAGCAACCTGCAACACATCACACACACACACACAGACAACACACAACACAAAACGTGCTCTGCCCTGACCTTTGAACCCCCTTTTACCCAGGGGGGAGGAGACCCCTTCGTAGCCTGAGGAGACACCCTGTCGCTAACACCCCAGGCATCCTCTGCCTACACAAAGGGGTACAGGGGCTCCTACCTGCTCAGGGGTCCCTCCCAAAGGTCAGGTCTCCTGACGGAGCAGCGCCTTCTGAGCCACGTTCCCGGCTCAGGAACCCCATAGCTCCCCCCCAAAAACATTTAGGGGGGCCCCTCCAGGGAATAACAAAATAAAAACACAAACACAACATATAACATTTACGCGCCTAAGACGCCCTCCGTGCCACGGGACCTCAAATGGGCCCCTCCCCACACACAGTAAAGAGGGGTGCAAGTGAGGAATTACATAAAACAAATCACGCTACACGCTAGAACAAAACGAACACGCAAATGTCAGGGTTGGACCCAGGCACGTGCCTCCTGCCGCCACTAGGCGGAGCCCGCGAGCTGGTACCAGGGGTAATCGAGCCCGATAGATTACACCTGTTGGGCTGCCTATTTAAAGCAGGCGACTTCAGCAACGCATTGCTGAAGTTGTCTGTAGTCACGCACTCTCACAGCCTAAGCCAAGTTCTCTCTTCTTCTCACTACGATCTCGTTGCTCTCTTTCTCTCGTTTTCCCCCTGAGTGTTCTCAGGTTGGTTTTGTTTCTTTTTTGTCTTCTCCCTCTGTTCTTCGTCGGTTGTCCTCCAGTGTTCTGGTTGACAGTCTGACAGGTAACCTGGTAAGAAGCCGCTGGTCTTGTACCAAAGCTTCGTCTTTTGTTTTGTATATTTTTCTCCTCTCCTTCTGACACGTTGAGGTTTCTCCGTGTGTTTTTCGTTTTCCTGTTTTTCCCTTATTAGACGCGTTGTATTTCTTTCCGCGTGTTTTTTGTTTGTTTACTTACCTGTACACGTCGAGTTCCTCCGTGTTATCCTTCTGTTGTTACCCTTGAGTTTTATTTTCGTTTTTTCCCGCATCTGCGGAGGTTTCAGTTGGCTGTCTTTTGCCGTTTTATTTTTTGGTTAGCGTTTGGGTTCTCACCACGTTTAAACCAACGCGTCACCGCCGTGATCGGCGGCAACGCGTTACAGCAAAGACAGAAAACACAAACAAACGGACAGGACCCACCGATGCGCGCACTCTGTAGAGCGTGACGCGCCTACTCCAGCTATCTACGAGCGGCTTACGCGTCATGCCCACAGGGACGTGTCTCCTCGGCTCTCAGTCGCTCACCCCCGTCACCACGGGATTTCTGGTGAGCGAGGCAAAAGAGCCGAGATACTCTCGCGTCACACGCAGTCTAGCGTGCAGCACGCATCGGTGGACCCATCTACATACACAAACACCACCAGCAAAACACACACACCACAGCACACTCACACACACGGCACACTCGCTCACGTCTGCGTCGTTATATATACACACAATACAACGTACACACACACACACACACACACAGACGATAACGGACGAGCGTATTGTGAGGTACCGGTAGTTATGCTGGGCGAGAGCGGAGTCTACTGGTTCCCAGCTCTAGTCACCGCCATGTAACTTACGGGTCTTACACAAACAACAGTTAAACACGGCGGGACGAGTGGGGACAGACTCAACACACTCTCAGACAACACACGACAAACACACAACACGTAGACAAACACTCACCACGAGACATGACCACGAACGAAGGAGAAAGTAAAGGAGACTGGCGGCTTCTGAAGGGTGGCTGGTTATTCTGTGACGGACAGGGTGAGCAACTAAAAAGGAAGCGATCATGCCAAGTCTCACGGAAAGAGGATGGTTTAATAGAAAGTGCGCAAACCAAATACCCGTGACATAGATCCAGATTAAGGAAATAATAACCAGCCATCAACTGGTACAAAGACAAGACATATATAGACGAACAAACGACCCTCAGGTGAGACAGATCATGGGTCCTGCCCACCTGAGGGACGAACATCACGTGACCAAAACAGGACAGCTGCTGCTGTAAACGGGGGCAACCGGCAGGGGCCCCCCCCACAACGTGACACTGATTACTTTTTCAAGGTAACTAAGCCATCACTGCTTATATATAAGCTACTATAACCATACTGTATATTGTTTACTTCTACTGTTTATTATACTGTATATTGGCCATGTACACATTGTATATCGTATTGCATTTTCTGATATATACTGCTAAAAGTGATATATAATATATTCATAGTTATATTCTCATATTTATTACACTAAATCTGCAATCTGTTCTGTATTGCACAAGGCTATTTGCACTTCTCACATTTGCACTATGCCACTATTTTACAATTCTGGTAGTTGATAACTGCATTTCCCTGCCTGTACATTTACTGAGCAACAGTGGGGAACCGTCAGGGCCCTCGACGCCCTCTCAGAGGGCCTAAAATATTTTAAAAACATAAATATATATAATTTATCCAATTTTATTTTATCTACTTACAGTTTGACAATCGACATAATAAATTATTCACCCGTGTCTATTCAATCTGTGTTGGAAGGTGAGGGGTTAAGTGGAAGCCTGTGAGCCTGTTTCTCCCCCTATCAGGACTGTGATGCCCGCTGTTCGTTTACAGAGGGCCTGGTAGTTATAATTCAGCTCAATACCAGTTTCAAATGACAGTAACGTTGACCAATCATATCTTCCCTCTTAGTGGGTGGGCTTAACTGTATGATAATTTCCGGCCGCTGTGGCGACGCTAGCTGTCGTTAGCTAGTTTCGATTCATTCCTTTGATGCCCTCGTGCACGTTGTTTACATATTCCGCTCCCGAGGAACACGGAGCTGTGAACCTTATTTTGTTGGAACCTTATTTTGCCTGAGAAGTTATCTAGTACAGATATTATTGTTTATTGAGTTTTCAAAGCTGTACTGTCTCAGTTTTTTTTTATTTTATTTATTGCAGTTAATTAGGAAAGGAAACAATTTTTTTGGGGGAGCGGGCCCAGGTATAATGGTCATGGTTCACTACTGCTGAGCAACGACAATAAAAGTTGAATCTATATGAAAGCTACAGTATATACAGTACCAGGCTTTGCTGGTGTACTCCAAGCTAGGGAGTAGTGTAGAGATCTCTGTGTTCTTATTTGAAGAGGAAGATGCCAATATCAATATTTTTACCACAGTTTGCATTTAAAAGGGAAAAGTGCTAAAGTCAAACTCAGTCAAATTTATTTATTTAGCGCTTTTCACAACACATGTTGTCACAAAGCAGCTTTACAATCGTATGGGTCCAGATCGGTAATGAACAAGCCAAAGGCGACAGTGGCAAGGAAAAACTCCTTATGATGGTGGGGATTAGGTAGAAACCTTGGGAGGACCAAGACTCAAAAGGGAACCCATCCTCCATTGGGCAGCCCATTAACACACAAATTAAACAAAAACAAATTATACAGACTAATACAAAAGTTACAAATAAATCATACAATCAGGTTAAGTATAAGGTAACTAGAATGAAAGTTCTGGGTGTTGATATTGTCAATGTAAATGTCTTATGATGAACGCCAGGTTTTCATTCCATGTTGGAGCGATGATACTGGAATTGTAGGCTCCAACTGCAGTGTTACTCCCCAAGTGAACCTCGGAGAAGAAAGATATGTGATGTGGTAAATATGTAACAGATTATTCAAAGGCCAAACTAAACAGATAAGTCTTTAGTTGAGTTTTAAACATTGAGACAGTGTCTGAGTCCAGAATAAAGGCAGAAAGATTATTCCACAGTTGTGGAGCTTTAAAAGAAAAGGCTCTTCCACCTGCTGTGATCTTTTTGATCCTAGGAACAGTGAATAACCCTGCGTCCTGTGAACGAAGTGAATGTGCTGGATTGTAATGATCAATAAGTTCACTAAGATACTCTGGAGCTAAGCCATGCAGTGTTTTATATGTTAATAAAAGTATTTTATAGTCAATACGGAATCTAACTGGCAGCCAATGTAATGACGATAGTACGGGACTAATGTGATCAATCTTTTTAGTTTTCATAAAAACTCGCGCTGCTGCATTCTGAACCAGCTGGAGTTTGTTTATCGATTTACCAGAACATCCAGCTAGAAGACTGTTGCAATAATCTAGACGAGAGGATATGAATGCATGGATTAGCTTTTCCGCATCACTAGTATTTAATATATTTTTAATTTTAGCAATGTTGCGTAAGTGAAAGAACGCTACCCTAGTTATATTATTAATGTGTGAATCGAACGAGAGATCTGGGTCTATTGTGACGCCTAAGTTCTTAACCTCTGCGCTGGGGGTTATAGTAAAAGAATGTAGATTCAGTGCTACATTATGTATCTTGTCTCTCGCAGCCCTAGACCCAACTATTATTAATTCTGTTTTATCGGGATTTAGTGCTAGAAAGTTACACGCCATCCAATGTTTTATCTCTTCTACACACTTCTCGATTTTACTGTTTACACCTAAATCATCGGGTTTAGCCGATAAATATAGTTGGGTGTCGTCTGCGTAGGAGTGGAATTAAAAAGAATTAAACTTGAAGCCGATTTTTTGAGAAATGCCTATATTGGAGTCACATATTGTGGAAACCTCCTTGACCCTTTGGACGGGAGTTATGGACATATCTATAGCCAGAGGGAGAAGCTTCATTTAGGGCCCTATAGTCATCTGGTCGGGTCCAGGTGTCAGTCAAGCAAAGCATGCATAGATTATAATCAGTAATCATTTTAACAAGCAATGCTTTAGATGACAGGGATCTAATATTTACCAGTCCTAATTTCAGGATTAAACTACTCTCTGAGGGAGCGTAGTTGAATTGAACTTCAATTAAATTTTGTTTACTAACTTTGCGAAAATTATTTTTTGGAACTCACATACAGTCGGTTTAGCCTGTCTGTCTGCTTCCTGGCATCGGCTCTGATTTGTCAATCCACATTAGCTACTCCTACACTACCACTATTAACCCCCATTAACTACTCCTACACTACCACTATTAAGCCTAGCAGATATGCTCTGGGAAATGAGAGCAGCACCCTCCCAAGAGAGGTGAATGCCATCTCGCTTCAAAAGGCCAGGCCTGCCCTCAAAACGTGTCCAGTTATCTATATAACCCACTTTGTTTTCTGAGCACCATTTACACATCCAGCGGTGTAATGCCCATAACCTGCAGTAAGTTTTAGCACCACGCTGATCTGGAATGGGACCAGAGCATAATATGGCATCTGACATCGTCCCCGCTAACTCGCACACCTCTTTAACATTATCCTTGGTGATCTCAGACTGTCTCAATCCCACATCATTGGTGCCGACATGAATAACTATCTTAGAATATTTACGTTTAGCCAGCACCTTAAGATTAGCCCTGATGTCAGGCGCTCTAGCCCCCGGGATACATTTGACTATGGCTGCTGGTGTCTCTAAAGGGGTCGCTACATTCACGTGTCGGAGCTGTGAATCTCCTATCACCAGAGCTCCTTTAACGCTCAGTTGGTGTATCACTGAGTGGGGCAAACCTGTTTGACATGGGAACCTGAGTCGAACGGTGCTCAGCCCTACGGCGATGCCGCCGAGACATCACCCATTCACCCCGCTGCGAGGACTCTATTGCCGGAGCTGGGGGCTCGCTAGCTACGGCTGTGCAAACCGGGCCTGCTACCGACTCTCTAGCACTTTCTAAAGCCCGGGTGTGCTCCTCTAAAAGCGAAATCTTCTCCGTCATGCTAATAATCAATCTACACTTATCACAAATAAAATTATAACTACTGATGGAAGAAGAGTAGCTATACATGCCACATTCAGCACAAGCAACAAGCAGCTCAGACATGATGAAATGCTAAGATACTTAGCTTCAGTTAAGATGAACTTAGATGTTTTTTGAGAGTCGAAAAGATCTTTCGATGGCTTGTGGAGGATGTTGTAGCCGGAGATATGAGTAAATAATGCTTGGCACTGCACCCTGAGTTTGTGGAGGATTGGCATTGATGTGTGGTCAGCAGTTTGAAAAGACACCATGACAGGTTTAAGACCAAAAGGAAGCCTGGCCTATAAGAGGCAGAAATGCATATAAGAACTATTAGTAATATTGTGTGAATATTGAGCTCCACTAGACTGGAAATTAGAAATGGTTGAAATTTCTACATCAGTATTTTAAACCTGGTAAATAGTGATAATCAGAGTTTGCAGTACATCCAAATGTTTTTATTTATTATGAAAGTAGAAGTAGAAAAACATGGTGAGCGTCAGGTGAGAATGCAGTTCACGGCGAAACATTCAGTGGGAGCCAATCACCAGCCTCTACAACATACTAGAACACTCTGCAGTTATGTTCCCATTAATTCTACACAATCATGTTTTTAACCTGCATTAAAAATAACAATTTGACATACAACCTGGCCAAAGTGATGCAAACATTCATTGTACAAGGGCTTCACATTGGCAAATTGCAAATCTGCAAATAGAATACTTAAAATGTGTGGCTGTTACACTTTCAATGTGTCTGTTCCATAGCAACTGTTCTGTCTCTGTCTGAACAGGTTACCTGGAGGACTGATTTTTAACAAAATCCTTTAGTGTTGGATACTTCTTTGATGAATAAATTGCTGTATCATCTATATTTTCACCATTGTGCAAAACATGCATACATATAAAAAATAAAAGGCCATGCCATAAGGACTTATTATATTTTTCTTTATAGTAAAGAAAAAACCAGGGTTAACTGTAAAAAAGGAGAGCTGGCACTTTATGGCAATCATCTTTCATGTTCCTTCATGTCAGGGAGAAACAGCAACTGAAAAGATGGAAGGGGCCAATCAGATTTGTCGCAATTTGCTCCTGTTCTGTGTAGGCTGATGAGAACTATTTAACTTCCTCACTGTCTTATGTTGCTCAGAAATGGCTCGGGCTGAGTGGCGTATCAGCCGAGAGACCAGCCTGACACTTCAAACAATTTCAGGACTGATGAAGAGCCCTCTCTGCTCTTTGGTGTGAAATTAAAAGTGTGTGAAATGTCTCTGGCCCTGTGCTGGACCTGCTACGCCTGCAGGACTCATTAGCATTTGTGTTGCCATTTCATGCCTGCTTTCTCCCACAGGCTTGGCCAGCATGGTTAGATGCAGGCATGCTGTGATTTCAGCCCGCCAGGGCAGAATGATGGCTCACAAAGTAAAGCCTACTCCTTTCTTTAATTAGCAGTCCTCAAACATCAATATATTTCTCCCCCACCTTATGTCTCCCAGGACCAAACTCCACCAAGTTAATTATTAACAGACTCCCTTGCTGCCTTCTTTGAGAGCAATAATGATTTCCACACACATGTGGGATGTGTTCGTTCTCTCTCTCTCTCTCTCTCTCTCTCTCTCTCTCTCTCTCTCTCTCTCTCTCTCTCTCTCTCCCTCCCTCCCTCCCAGGGACAACACCTCCCTTTGGGTGTATTTAATTATATAGGACATGCTTTGTGTATAAAACCATCAATTTGAGCACAGCCCAAGACTATGGGCCTTTTCTCTTTAATTAATAATTACTGAGGTGTCCTACTTGGCCTGCCTCACCCACAGCTTTAGCACCCCATTAAATTTCTTTATCTTTCTTTCTCTGGCATGGTTATGACAATAATGTCTAAGCAATTCCCTCTCATTGTAGATATAACTATATTAAAGGAAAGGGGTACTATGTTTCATTTATAAAACAATCTTAAGTACAAGATATTCAAAATGAAAATCATTTTATCAGGGAAAGGCTTTATTCCAATTTTTAAGAATTCCCACCAAATAATATCTTTGCCAGTTACACATAAATGTGGATGTAAAAAACTTTGATATTGTATAACCTCAATTCTCTTTTGAGAATCCCCACATCTACTCCTGTGAGTGTGTGTGGGTGTGAGTGTGTGTGTGTGTACACCCCACTCTCCTAACCTTATTTCAAAGATAATGCCATCTCATCTCAGCAGATGATGGATTTGAAGTTGACTAGGCTCAAACCAAAACTTAGGATTCCTTATTACTTTATATACTGATATAAGCTCAAGGTCAGGGAGGCATGACCAGTGAAGAGCACACCATGGATTTACGTTGAATATTACCAGCAGGCTGTGAACATTTTGGCTCCTTTCCAGAAAGTGGAGTTCCCATTTGAAAGATGTTAAATCCATATGGACCTTTACCCTATGAATCCATAGTGTATTCTATTTGAGTTTACACCTTAGCTGGCTGTACCACTCATATTGCTCAATCCAAACAAGCAGTTTGAACAATGCAAAATATGAAAATACACTACACAGCAAAGGTTTGGGATTTTTGGTTTTCGTGTGAAATTTCTGGATGAACATAAAATGCAGTCTAACCTTTACAAAGGTGAAACGTTTGAATGCACATGTCCAACTGTCCAAACAAATGTTTCAGTACTTTTTGCACAAATTGCTGTTCTCTAACAAGGAGCTTAACAGCAACATTCACAACAGGTGTTTGATCCATGAATTGACCAATACATTTCCTGGTTTAATTAATTGAAATGAAGAAGAGAGAAATATGTGAACGAAGTGTGTGAGTGATGCTGTACACTCACCAGCCACTTTATTAGGTACACCTTGCTAGTACCGGGTTGGACCCCCTTTTGCCTTCAGAACTGTCTTAATCCTTCGTGGCAGATTCAACAAGGTACTGGAAACATTCCTCAGAGGGTCTGGTCCATATTGACATGATAGCATCACACAGTTGCTGCAGATTTGTCAGCTGCACATCCATGATGTGAATCTCTCGTTCCACCACATCTCAAAGGTGCTCTATTGGATTGAGATCTGGTGACTGTGGAGGCCATTTGAGTACAGTGAACTCTTTGCCGTGTTCAGGAAATCAGTCTGAGATGATTCGCACTTTATGACATGGCACATTATCCTGCTGGAAGTAGCCATCAGAAGATGGGTACACTGTGGTCATAAAGGGATGGACATGGTCAGCAACAATACTCATGCTGAATTGGTACTAATGGGCCCAAAGTGTGCCAGGAAAATATCCCCCACACCATTGCACCACCACCACCAGCCTGAACCGTTGATACATGGCCATGATTTCCATCCATCTTGGTGACACCAAATTCTGACCCCACCATCCGAATGTCGCAGCAGAATTCAAGACTCATCAGACCAAGCAACATTGTTCCAACCTTTTATCGTCCAATCTTGGTGAACCTGTGTGAATTGTAGGCTCAGTTTCCTGTTCTTAGCTGACAGGAGTGACACCCGGTGTGGTCTTCTGCTGCTGTAGCCCATCCACCTTAAGGTTCAACGTGTTGTGCATTCAGAGATGCTCTTCTGCATGCCTCGATTGTAACTGGTTATTTGAGTTACTGTTGCTGTTCTATCAGCTTGAACCAGTCTGGTCATTCTCCTCTGACCTCTGGTATCAACAAGGCATTTGTGCCCACAGAACTGCTGCTCACTGGATATTTTCTCTTTTTTGGACCATTCTCTGTAAAATCTAGGGACGGTTGTGCATGAAAACTCCAGTAGTCTGAAATACTCAGACCAGCCCGTCTGGCATCAACAATCCACGTTCAAAGTCACTTAAATCACTTTTCATCCCTATTCTGATGCTTGGTTTGAACTGCAGCAGATCGTCTTGGCCATGTCTACATGACTAAATGCATTGAGTTGCAGCCATGTGACATTTGCATTAGTGAGCAGTTGGACAGGTGTACCTAATAAAGTGGCAAAATATATGCTTTTAAGATGTGGTATATTTCAGTAGTGGGCACAGACACTGTAATTCATCTAAAAACTATCACTGCAATAAAAAATTGAATAAAATCCAACTTGCATTATGACATGCATTTCAAGGAGCTTGTGAAAAACAAATTATTTTTATTTATCACTATATACAGATATGTTTTACCAGGTAAGCATTTCACCAGTGGTGATTTTTGGCTCTCACCCACCACATTCTGTGATGGCATAAAAAATTAGTTTCCATCAAAGAAAGCAACAGTCTAATTAGTAAGCTTTTATTCACCAGAGAACTCCCACTGCTTCACATTTTAATACCAGGATCTAAAACCTGAAGTAAAATCCATAAAAATTAGTCTGGGTTTTACTTCTAAATAAATACAACCGTGTATGGAAGAGAAAAGGCAAAACACACAAATTAATCCCTGAACACTTAGGCTTGATATGATGAAAAGTACTTGTAACAGAAACTGACCGTGATATCACAGAGTGTTTGTTGCTCTAAAAAGTTAATGAAAAACAGTTGAAACAAGCAAATAATGACTGCACTGACTTCTGCAATTCTAGCCTGTGTCTAACTTAGAGACATTCGTCATGCTTCATGCAGACAAATTCTTGTTTGTGGATGATCCCAGTGAAAGTAAATATGGCTCAACCCACCAAGTCTTATTTCTTTTCATCTGACTGGAGGTAGCTCAGTGGCTCAGTGAAATTTGCTTTAGGTACATTACCACCTGAGAAGTAATTTGTATCAGACTCTTTCGCATGCAGCTGTATACAGTCATGGTGCTTCTATATATAAAAGAGCTAATAAATTATTCAGTCACTTTGATTGAAAAATGCTCAGCAACTTTTCATGTTTTGAAATCCTGTAAATAAGTAAGAAAAGACCACACACAAGCCGTTGTTTTTCTTGTTTATGTATCTTTGAATATAGTTCACCAAAAAATGTAAGGTTAGTGTGGTTTTCCAAGCTCATTGCTCCCAATTACTGCCCTAGTTCTAAACTTGGAATTCTGTGGTTATGTCTGCATCTGTTACAGATTCAATGAAGAACACGAAAGGAATTAATCTGTTTACTTCACAAAACATCTTATAATATCTCATTATTTAATACATTTAAGAAGCAAACCAAGTCAGAATATTTTTATTATATACATACTTAGCAGTTTGAAATTGTTTGAGGGATATCTGTGACAATTTTGTATTTTTTAAATCACATTAGCCTTCAGAACAAACTATAAATAAGCATGCCTTGCCTAGACTTTTGGATTAAAGGAAAAATAATTGGTAAATAGATTTTCACTGAACTAATCCTTTAAACACTAATCACCACAGCAGAGGCTATTGCGAACATTATATTAGTCCAAAACCTAATCAAACTGCAATAAACTAAGACTTTCTTTCTTTCTTTCTTTCTCCCTCCCTCCCTCCCTCCCTCTGAGAGGGAAATGGTCAAGTACTATAGTGAAAAAGTACAAATAATAAAAACAAGAATAATGAGAGTAGAGGTATGGTACCAGGAGGGTGTTACATATGATATGGGGACATGTCCATTAGAGTGACCGGGGTGGAGGTGTCACATAGTTCGTAGTCTGCTGTGCTGAGAGGTGTTAAACAGTCTTATGGCCTGGGGGACAAAAGACTTCCTGAGTCTGTCAGTGGAGCAGGACTGGAACAGCAGCCTGAATGAACTCCTCTACTGGGTGATTGTGCTGTGCAGAGGATGGTGAACATTGTTCATGATGTTCAGCAGCTCTCCTCTCTGCCAGTGATGTTAGGGGCTCCAGTGGTGTTAGGGGCTCCAGTGGTGTTAGGGGCCCCAGCACAGAACCAGCTTTCCTCACCAGCCTGTCGAGTCGTCCAGCATCCCTCTAGAAAAAAAATACTTGTGAGCAAAGCCATTCTAGTATTAGAAAATACTGTGTTAGTTGGGACCAAAAAAAAAAGTGTAGAACATTTAAAGACAGCCTCAGTATCAATAAACTCAGCCACAATGTGGTAGGCCACGTAAAGTGACAGATTGTGGTCAGTGGATGAAGTGTATAGTGTGAAGAGGTTGCCGACTTTCTGCAGTCAATCACTACATCCAAACTTCATGTGGCTTTCAGATTAGCTCAAGAACAGTGTGCAGAGAGCTTCATGGAATGGGTTTCCATGGTCAAGCAGCTGCATCCAAGCCATACATTTCCAAGTGCAATGCAAAGCGTTGGGTGCAGTGGTGTAAAACACGTTGCCACTGGACTCTAGAGCAGTGGAGGCACATTCTCTGGAGTGATGAATCACACTTCTCCATCTGACAATCTGATGAGCGAGACTGGATTTGGTGGTTGCCAGGAGAACGTTACTTGTCTGATTGCATTGTGCCAAGTGTAAAGTTTGGTAGAGGAGGGATTATGGTGTGGGGTTGTTTTTCAGGAGTTGGGCTTGGCCTCTTAGTTCCAGTGAAAGGAACTCTGAATGCTTCAGCATACCAAGACATTTTGAACAATTCCATGCTCCCAACTTTGTGGGAACAGTTTGGAGCTGGTCCCTTCCTTTTCCAACATGACTGTGCACCAGTGCACAAAGCAAGGTCCATAAAGACATGGCAAAAACATGGCAGAGTCTGGTGTGGATAAACTTGACCTGATAGAACACCTTTGGGATGAATTAGAGCGGATGTGGCATTTGTATTTGTGTCAGCATGTCACCATGTGACGCTTCCCCCATCATGGTGCCAGGCCCTGTCTTTAGCATCACACCCCACCGGCTCTCATTTCTTTGTTAATTCCCATGTGTGTGTACTGTATGCACCTTTGTTTCTCCCCTTCCTTGATGGCTGTCTGAACTTGTAAGCATGCTCATATCTGTTCTTTGGCTGTGTACTGTTTCATTATTTATGTGTGCCCTTGGCCTGCTCACTAAAGGGTCTACTTAAAACTGCCTTTGTGTTAATGAATAACTCCATCAAAGTAAAGCAGTATTTTGGAGGCAAAGTTTCCATGCTGTTATGGAAGCTGCAGTGACCAAAACTCTCCCTGGATATCCTGTCCTGAACGGTGACTTCATGAAGGGAAAAGTGTTCGTTTGCTGGAAGTGAATGAAACACCAGATGTTGCTACCAACTCACAAAAGAGATGAGATGACTTAGGCAGTGAAACATGGTTTAATTTTTATTTATTTTTTATCAAAGAACTCAAAGCAATGAAATTAATCTTACCAACATATATTTACGTTTGCCACAAGAGCTTGTTTGATTTTTTTGCTGCATGAGCAGCTGGTGGATTTGGCCAGTAGTGCAGAGAGCCAGATCTGAGGAGACCATATGGCACATGGTGGAGCTTACTTTACCATCCACGCTTCAACAGATGGTCTGCGCACAGGACCTGTCTCTCAAAGACTCAAAAGCCTGATTTGGACTCTAGTTTGAAGGATTAGGACTTTATTCCATCTTGCAGATGTTCCCTGTCTTAGCCATTGGTTGGGTGAAAGGTCAACTGGGTGAAAGATCACTTAGGCAAGCACCACTGAAAATGCTCCTAACAGTGGAGCCAACAGTGATTCTGATAAACACTCGGCAGTGGTGTCTGGACTCCTGCTAATCAGACTATGACTAGCTAAACCAATTGGAAAATAAGGTTAATAGTAATAAGTTAAAAAAATAAGTAAACGAATTAAATCCTTCTAGATAATTGTATATTTCTCTGTACTGTGTATCTTATTCTGGTGTATGTGAGAAAAATAAATCTACTTAATAAAAATGAAAGGTCATCACTTCAGTTTTCAGAGCTATTACATGTTGGCATTTTAATAACAAACTAGAAATTAATATTAAATTTTGGCTTTTCAAGAATACATAAATGCGATCAAGAGCCTGGGACCTGTAGATACTGTAGAGAGCAAGGTGAGACTCTGTTGTAAACCCCCTGTATGAATCACACTGATTGCTTATTCTGAAGGCATATTGTCTCATTTTATATCACACTGAAGTGGGTTTGAAGGATCTCTAAAGATGCAAGTGTCTTTGCTAGTGACAACTCAAAGGTGGTCCAAAAGAGTGGGCGTGGTGTGGGATGAAGAAGAAGACTGTCCTACATTTTCAGACATGATTAAAGGAGTGAGAGATATCAGTCCTGGAGATCGGGTGGTTCAATTATGGCTTCCTCAAAGACTTGGGGCAAGCTTTTAGCTCACAAAATGCCATTTTCAGCAACGTTATCTCTTTGAGAGATAAAAGTGTGGATCTGTGTCCTCAGTGCTTCATCAGAAAGCAGTACTTATAAAGTGAACAGTACTCAACTGTAGCACTGCTGGTGTTTCTGACAGTGGATCCCCACAGAAAAGTTCTTGTAATGTCTCCTGATCAGCTTCATATAGGAGTTTGACTATTTCTTAATGATTTTTTCCAACATCTATTTTCATGTATTTTCTCTCCATCATGGCATCAAGGTGCATATAATCTAATTAGATAATACAGGTACAGTAGCCACCAGTAAAACTGATCTGATTTTGAACTGGCCTGAAGTAGTGCATGAACCAATGAAACAAACTGAAGTCACTTGTGGGACAAATTACATATATTTATTTGGGTGTCTCTCAACACTCGTGCAAGCTGGACAGGACAATTTTTACATGATTACTTAATTCCAATCAGCCCATTAGTGCTTAATGCAAACAGTGGCATTTCAAAGGAATTCCCAATATATGTCAATATTTGTTTTCGCTGCAGAGACATATATTACCTTATTCTACCATGTGTAATTCACACCAGTCAGACGTCATTCACACATCAGAACTCACAGAGCAGATCCCATATCAAAAGGGTTATTACATATAAAGAAATATCTGCTTACCTTACTGGTCTCAGCAAAGGTGTGCTAAAATGAACTTTGCACACATTATTTAACAGTGATTTTATTTTTATGATACAATTCAATTTCAGGGATTTTTCTCTAGTGCCAACAGCATGAAACTACTGGAGATTATATTGGTCATTTCTGAACTGCAAAACACCTGGCACTTCCAGGAAGAAGTGGACATAAATTGCCAGTTTTCTGTATCCTGGAAACATTGATTTTCTTTGGTATTCATACTGAGACAACCTAAGAGCAGTTGAAATAAAGCTAGAGATTTTTTTTTCCTTCAGAAACGTAAAAGTGAAGGAAACAGTAATCAAAAACACACATTAAAATGTATATGTAGAGAACTGTGTATCTTGCATGTGTGCAATAGAGTACAACAGAGAAGCTAGATGATTTTGAGAAGCAGTGTATCACAGAGGTCCTGCATGTCCCAATTAGTGTTTGATAAATTGAATACAGCAAAGTGCTTGCAGAAACTCAGAAAGCAGCCGTTAGTTACTGAGAATCAGGGTGTCCATCACATTGAGCTCATATTCTTCCACAGGTCTTAGTTAAGGAAAAACAAAGTGAGCATGGATAATGTGAGCTGTTTAAACCCCCATCCCACCCAACTGATATACTGCCCAAAAAGTAAATAAATAAAATATTTGAAAATGGTTGGCTTAGTTGGCTTTCAGCTGGTGCGGCTTTGATCGTAGAGGTTTGATCATATTAGTAATTCTTTAAGCTACAATCTGTATCTGACATTTGTCTCATTTTGAATTACAATTTTTGTAAATTTAATTTTGATTTCTGACATTATAGATGGTTTGTAAAGATCTTTTAACTATAGCATAAAGTCTGAAGGAGTTTGTACTGAACTTTTCTGGAAGCTTGGCTAGAGTGTAGTAGTGTAGTAGTGTTGTAGTAATGTGTGCTTTTAGAAAGTCAGTAACACGCCATTTGCACTTGTTCATCAATTCTGCTTGGTAATAAATGTCACTTGCCCCATCATTATTCATTTAAAATAGCAGGAACTGACGCACTGACAATGGAAACAGAATTAACTGTATGAAGTCCTTAACGCAGAACACAGACCTGCATTAAAATGAAATTACTACATTCTCTATTTAAAAAGCTTTTAATCATAGCTGTTTTAACCAGAGGTGTTGAGGGACTGTAACACCTAATAAAGTCTCTCGTCTGCTCAAGGTAACATCCAGCTGAGATGCTCCTATAGGTAACACCCACTTGAGAATTTTTTTCCACCTCCCAGGCACTGGCGGCTGTATTATGACCCACAAAATAAGAACTTTTGCTACTGGATAAAAGAAAAGACACCTCAGTAAGAATAAAAAAATTAAAATAACATTAACTTAAGCAATATTTTGTGCATGGATTAGTTAATCACTTTATAATTTTTATGATTATAATTTTTTCTCAGTACTTATATACGGGCATTGGTTTGATTTTTTAGCATGTTGCTTGAAAGCTCTGAGCTGTTCAATAAATTGTGATGCAGGTGAACTGTGAATGCATGAGTTCCAGCTCCCACCATCTGACGTTCTCTGCCAACACATTTTTGAGATGACTGGGAAAAGGGCCACAGCACTCTAGCCAAACGTGCTGAAAGAGTGACAGACGGCATGAAAAACAACACTGCCTTTCTGATTCAGGCCTTCAGGCACCCAGAGATATAAAAGCACCTACTTCAATTGAACAGTGGGGAAGAGAAAGCTGAATGAGGTAGCACTGAGCCTTTCCTCCAAACAGAAGACTTTTTAATTTAAAATATATTTCATGGGCCTTTCTTCAACTAGGAAGTGGTTAAAAAATCCTCAAATGTCACAGAGGAAAGAAGCATAGCTCACATTCATGCATCAGAGAAGACATGAATCTACACAGTGTTATGGGTGAGAAAATAAAAATAAATAATAAATAGGTGACTGCCTGACTAAATGATGGTGTTTGGATTATTGGAGGCCACCAGCTCAGTGAAGCAGAAAATGGGAAATATGCTTCTAAGGGCTCCAGCAGTTTAGTCACAGTGGAAGTACAGAGAGTCCAGGGAGCTGCAGTGAGCAACCTCAGCAAAATACCCAGACCAACAAAGGCAGCCTGCATGGCTAATTGTAACTAATTGTAATTCATCACATTAGTGAATGTGCTTTAAGACTGTACCAGATCCATAAGAGTAAGATGAAGCAGCCTTTCTGAATGCATCATCAAAATGACATTGGGAGAATAAAAAATCAGAACAATAAATTCCTCAATGATGTTTAGTTAACCTAAATATGCAATATCTGATTCCCCATTTAGCAAGAAATAGGCTATATGCACAAAAATATGAATATACAGTAACCTGAACTGAAGTGTTGGATCAGCAAGCAGCTTATTGAACTGGAGTCACCTTTGCACAAAAATCAAAGACAGCATTGATGGAAATACATCAACATGCAAATGTAGACGGATATATGGGTGCAGCTATAATGTGTTGGGTCTTCTATGCCTCCTATCTTCAGTAAATTACTCATGTCATGAGGTCTCCACCATAATACATTGTGCAGCATTTGTACTACTTTGGATTGGTGCAGACTGGCTCCATCAACACATTGCTGCCTTGTTTGTGTCTATTTGTGATTCCTAGCTGGTTTTCCATGTATTTTTTGTCACCTTGTTTTCTGTGTTTAGACCTCATCTGCCTGCTTTGTGTATTCCAGTGTTTGAATCTGGAGTCTTGATTATTCTAGGTATTTAGAAAAAAATATAGCAGTACAGCTAAGTTGATGATGATCCGGAAATTCACCGTATACCTTTGCTTCCCCACTCCAAAAAGACAACTTGTAAAATTAAAGAGAAATAGTTGAAATAAAGTAATTTTGAAGTATCAATGAGACAAAGACATCTTTGTGAGTGTAGGGGTTTTAGTTATGATATTTCCTAAACATGTGCAGCAGATGGGATACTTTAGAGGGAATTGGTGTTAGCATTGATTTACCTTTACCTGATACTAATAATGAGCTCATCTGGCCCAGTATAGCTATAATAAAGGAAGACTGTTGCCACACATTTAACCAGATTCATTCAATATCCAACAAAATATAAAACAATAACATAACCATTATAGTTTAAGTAACAAGGATAATACCTAATGGAAACAGGAATACTGAGCGCTGCAGGTTGCCTCATGGTGCAGTGAAGAAGCTGAGGATGAGGAAGAAGGAAAATAAGTGCAGAGACCATGAGTCAGAGTCCCTGCACCCACAAACCTCTCCCCTTTATACCCCCCTCCACTCCCCCCCAGACTCACAAAGGGACAGCATTCACAAAAGCCAGGTTAACCAATGGGAATCAGGTTGCTGGTAAAGACAACAGAGTACATTTGCATACAGAGTGCATTTCCACACAGGACTGTCACATTTGGGGTGAAGTCTAAAAATCTTCTCAGTGAGTGTTGGAACTCTTACCCTGTTAGCATTAACCTTTTCCAGTACACAATATGTCAGGGCTGGCTCGGATGTGGCTACCCTGACCACCACAGGGGAGAGTTCATGAGCCAGTTCTAGACGGGGTCTCCACAATCAGCAGTGATCTGTCACACCTGCTATCATCCTTACTTATGAAAGGGAATTGTGACAGATCACTGCTGAAATGTTTTGGTCTCCATGTCTCACATTGCTCAGCTCTTTCTCTCTTGTTGGTCCTCGGTTGCATTTGTTGGTGTTTCGCCACCATTTCTCTTGTGTCTGTTGTTTGTCTCCTGTTATTATTCGAGTATTTACCTCCTGTGCCACTCCCTGGCCTTCCTCAAGTTTTCCCCTAGTTGTTTTCTTCCTATCCGTTTCTGCATTAGTTTGGGAAGGGTTTATCGTTCGTTGCGGCGTTCACCTGCCAGCCAGATACTTTTTTTTTCCACGATCTTTTCTGTTGTCTTTATTATTTAACTTTTTCACATGTTTGTTGTCAGTGATGGCTTAGTTCCCTCAAAAAGTAATATGATTACTGATTACTCCTTTAACCCTTATATGGTCCAAGGGTCTGTGGGACCCATTTTTAAAAAATCAGCTTAAAAAAATTCTACAATTTTTTTTTTTTCAAACTGAGATTCATTGGTCCTTGGCTCATTTTCTGTGAGCAACATAAATCAGAAAATATTTTCAATGACCACCCCCCCATACCCCCCCCTTCACATTTGTATTACATACAGGGTCCAGGGTCCACTGGGCCCTGGGCTAGTCAAAGTGGGCAATCAACATTGGGTTGGGTAGTTGATAGTCGTCTGTATGACTTTAAAGGATATACAAACAAAGGACAGAGGAGTTTGGCATGCAAAGGTGAGCAACCATCAACACTTTTGATGGTTGTCACATCAGGGGTTGATTGCATATTGTCAGACAGCAGACGAAGAATCTCTATTAGAGACAAAGGGGTGAGATCTGAAAGAAGCATCTTTTCTCTCAGCCCTCATTATCCCTCCCTCCTCTCTGGACCTGTGTGTGTGTGTGTGTGTGTGTGTGTGTGTGTGTGTGTGTGTGTGTGTGTGTGTGTGTGTGTGTGTGTGTGTCTGTGTCTATGTGTGTGTGAGTGTGTGTTTCATCCAATCATGGGGACATGATGCTATAAATGCTAAAAATGCTATAAAAGATGGCAAAGCGATTCTCAGTTCAGACTGCCTTACAGCTGCTATTGGAAGAGACAGAGGATTTTGATGGTGATTCAGAAGAAGAAATTTCAGGATCACATTTCTGAAATATCAGAGTCTGATAGTGATAATGAAAAGGAGGATGAGCAGCAGCCAGCTCCGTTAGCACCAGCCCGTCAGCAGCTAGCCATAGGACCAGCCTGTCAGCCAGCATGATTTATGATTCATTTCCTTATTGTGTTACATTTTAATAAAAAAGTAACTAATAAATAAATGAGAGCAAACTAATTTAACATATGTATTGTTTATTTTACTTGCAATTGGGCTAAATCTGCTGATTATTTTAACAAAAAATGCAATGGGTCCCCCACGCCCAGCTGGACCCCAAGAAGGTAGACCACGCCCGGATCTCATCAGGGTTAAAAAGTAACTTAGTTACATTATATATTACTTGATTTTAAAAGTAACTACATTAGATTACAAGTTACTTTAGTAGTTACATTGAGCAGCAAAATTAGTTTTTCCAATACTCACTTTACTGGAAGTGCATTTTTAACAGTAACAATGTATCTCCTGACCATTCCAGTTAGCCGTGGCGCTGAAACCTACAGCAGGTTATCGGCGTTACACCGCTGGATGTCTAAATGGTGCTCAGATAACAAAGTGGGTTATATAGATAATTGGACACGTTTTGAGGGCAGGCCTGGCCTTTTGAAGCGAGACGGCATTCACCCCTCTTGGGAGGGTGCTGCTCTCATTTCTCGTAGCATATCTGCTAGGCTTAATAGTGGTAGTGTAGGTGTAGTTAATGGGGATTGACAAACCAGAGCCGAGGCCAGGCAGCAGACAAATAGGCTAAACCGACTGTCTGCGAGCTGCAAAGTGACGTCACCTAGGTCACACCAGATTGAAACTGTGTCTGTTCCTCGAGTACCAAAAAATAATTCTCGTAAAGTTAGTAGACAAAATTTAATCAATGTTAAATTCAACTATGCTCCCTCAGAGAGCAGTTTAAATCTGAAACTAGGACTACTAAATATTAGATCCCTGTCATGTAAAGCATTGCTTGTTAATGAAATGATTACCGATCATGATCTATGCATGCTTTGCTTGACGGAAACCTGGACCCGACCAGACGACTATATGGCCCTAAATGAAGCTTCTCCCTCTGGCTATAGATATGTCCATAATCCCCGTCCAAATGGTCGAGGAGGTGGGGTCGCCACAATATATGACTCTGATATAGGCATTTCTCAAAAATTTGGCTTCAAGTTTAATTCTTTTGAACACCTCATCCTCACTGTATCAAATGTTTCAAATTTAACAAGCAACAAAGTGTCACAGTCGTTTATGTTAATTACTATTTACCGCCCCCCTGGTTCATACTCTGAGTTCTTGCAGGAGTTTTCAGACTTCCTGTCTCATGTAGTGCTATGAGCTGATAAGGTGATTATAGTGGGTGATTTTAATATCCATTTTGAAAATTGGTGTGACTCTTTTAGCATTCATTTTCAAGCCATTCTTGATTCAATGGGTATCACTCAGAATGTGGTGGGTCCTACGCATAACTGTAGTCATACTTTAGACTTGGTCTTGTCATTTGGTATTGACATATCCAGTTTAGCAATTCTTCCTCAGAGTGAGGCTGTTTCTGACCACAGCCTCATAACATACGAGTTACACCCAGCACCATAGCCGCGCTCACTGATATTTTACCGGGTCTGTCAAACACTGATCCACTTGTAGCTCCGGAAGGACTAGAGTGTTTCACCGAGCACGTCGAGACTTCCCTTCGTACAGCTTTAGACAAAGTTGCACCACTACGATATAAGAGAGCCACGGAGAGAAGAATAGCGCCATGGTACAATGAGCACACGCGTAGCCTCAAACGAGCCGCGCGGATCCTGGAACGTAAATGGCGAAATATGAAGTTAGAAGTGTATAGACTATCATGGAAAAGCAGCCTTATTGAATATAAGCATGCCCTCCATATGGCAAAGTCCTTATACTTATCGGCCTTAATAGAAAAACATAAAAACAATTCAGGACTCCTTTTTAAAACTGTTTCCAGCCTTACGAGGAGTCATGAACAAAACAATTCTCTTATTCCACTAGAGTGTAGCAGTAACAATTTTATGAAATTCTTTAATGATAAGATTGATAAAATTAGGGAAAACATTAGTAGTGCTATCTCAGAGCCTGTCAACATGCCAATGCACCTTGACAGCTGTCTGGTCAGCTCTGATGCCCTGTTAGAGTCCTTCTCCCCAATTGGTCGTGAGGAGCTTATTTCACTGGTGAAATCTGCTAAACCCTCCACATGCATACTAGATGCTGTACCAACCCAACTACTTAAAGAATTACTGCACAGCAATGTAGAACCGTTGCTTACTATAATAAATTATTCTCTGAGCCTGGGCTACGTTCCCAGTTCATTTAAACTTGCAGTCATCAAGCCGCTAATTAAAAAACCTGGTCTTAACCCCCAAGAACTGTCCAACTATAGGCCAATTTCTAATCTGTCATTCATATCCAAAATTTTAGAGAAAGTAGTTTCTTCACAACTCTCTTCCTTCTTACAGACAGAACATGTCTTAGAGTTATTTCAGTCTGGATTTAGAGCTCATCACAGCACTGAAACAGCACTAACTAAAGTACTGAATGATCTCTTAATATCCTCTGATAAAGGACACATTTCGTTTCTCATACTGCTAGACCTCAGTGCTGCTTTTGACACCATTGATCATAATATTCTACTTAATAGACTGGAGACGAGACACTCATTGGCATAAGAGGTCAAGCACTCTCCTGGTTCAGGTCCTACCTGACAGATCGTTACCAATTTGTGCTAGTAAATAACGAATGCTCTGAGCATTCTAAAGTAAAGTATGGTGTCCCACAAGGATCTGTACTGGGCCCCATATTATTCTCATTATATATGCTACCACTGGGCACTATCATTCGTAGGCATGGTATTAGCTTCCATTGCTACGCAGATGATACTCAGTTGTATATATCTTCTAATCCAGATGATACCACCACAACTCTCAAGATTGAGAACTGCGTCCAGGATATTAAAAAAACTGGATGGCGTCTAATTTTCTTAAACTAAATTCTGACAAGACTGAGGTACTGATTCTTGGGCCCAAAGCTGTTGGAAGCAATTGGGCTGATATTCCCCTTACCCTAGATGGTTTTACAGTAACACCAAAATCTACTGCAAAAAGTTTAGGTGTCACTATTGATTCTGATCTTTCATTTGACACACATGTATGCAATGTCACTAAGGCTGCCTTTTTCCATTTACGTAATATTGCCAAGCTGAGACACACTTTCATTAGCTGATGCAGAGAAGCTAGTTCATGCTTTTGTCTCATCTAGATTGGACTACTGTAATAGTCTTCTAATTGGATGCTCTAAACAGTCCATAAAGAAGCTACAACTTGTACAAAATGCCGCAGCTAGAGTCCTAACCAAGGCTAGGAAATTCGATCATATTAGTCCCACTCTCGCCGCACTACACTGGCTGCCGATTAAATATCGCATTGAATTTAAAGTTCTCCTGTTAACCTATAAGGCGTTAAATGGTCTTGCCCCACAATATCTGAGTGAACTCATTGATTACTACAACCCATCTCGCCCTTTGCACTCCCAAAATGCTGGATTTCTCGTAGTTCCAAAAATTAGTAAAACTACAGCCGGAGGCAGAGCTTTCTCTTTTAAAGCCCCTCAATTATGGAATAGCCTTCCAGCTCCAATCCGAGACTCTGACACAGTTCCAATCTTTAAATCTAGACTTAAGACTCACCTGTTTAGTCAAGCCTTCAGCTAAAATTCCCATTGTAAGGTGTAGGGGCTTGGGGGCCCCCAGACGTTGAGATTTCTGGTGATCTGAGATGTTGATGCTGTCATCCAGTTGTGTCTTGGCATCACTCTATTTGTGACTATGACATGACTGGAAAGCAATGTCTCAGTGAGCCCTCATGCCTGTGGTCACCTCTGAACCCCTCCCTTTAGTTATGCTGCTATAGATTAGTCTGCCGGAGCCACATGCTGATCACTGGCACGTGAGCTACGTACATTTAAATCAACGGTGGTTTAAATTCATGTCCACTCAGTCTGTATTATCTATCTTCTTGCATGGCTCTACCCAAGACGATTGGATACAGGCACCTGCAGGCACCTGGGGGATGGTCTGGCTGCTGGTGGATGTGATGATACCGGGGTTCACCTGGGGAGTAACACTGCAGTCGGAGCCTACAATACCAGCATCACTGCTCCGACACGGAATGAAAGCCTGGCATTCATCAACAGACATTTACAGTGACAATATCAAAACCCAGAACTTTCAATTCTACCTTTTACCTAGTCTGATTGTGTGAATTATGTGTGACTTGTGTATTTGTGTGTTAACGGGCCGCCCAATGGAGGATGGGTTCCCTTTTGAGTCTTGGTTCTCCCGAGGTTTCTTCCTATTCCCCACCATCATAGGGAGTTTTTCCTCGCCACTGTCGCCTTTGGCTTGCTCATTAGGGTTCTGGACCCATAGTATTGTTAACCTTGTAAACCCTGTAAAGCTGCTTTGCGACAACTTGAGTTGGTAAAAGCACTATACAAATAAACTTTGATTTGATTACAATTTCAAGAATTTTTAAGTAGCCAAATTTCCAGCACTTTTCAAACGTCGAACACAATGCAACATAAAAAAATGTCAGGTAAATGTTCCTTCCCCTGTTTTTGAGGGGTGTTTCTTTACACTACCACATGTCGTTACGGACAACACTGCACAGAATGACGTGTAAAACGCGCTCACACTCTCACAGGGTCGCGCGCAGCATGCGGAGTCGAGCGCAGCATGCGGAGTCGAGCGCTACGGTCAGAGGCAAAAAATTTGAACTGAGCCAAGAAGAAAGCAAAAATATATATTTTACTAAGGAAAATACAAATAGTAATGCACAGTTACTTGGATAAGTAACTTTAATCTGATTACTGGACTGGAAATAGTAACTTGTTATATTACTCGTTATTGAAAAAAGTGTTAAGATTAGAGTAACGCGTTACTGACATCACTGTTGTGGAGTTTATTTTACTACGCGTTAAGTCTTCCGAGTATTTCTGTTCTTACGCTTTGTAGATATTCCGTGTCATTTAAGTTGGTGTTTTTCCCCCCGTTTCCCTGGGTCAGTCTGCCTCCCTCGCTAGTCAGCGTTCATTGACTTCAATTCCCAGCAGGCACAGCTCCCTAGACGCTGCTCCCACTCGCGCTATCAATATTAGGTCACCTGTTCTTCATTAGTATAAGGATACTTAAGACTGCTGCTCATTGCCTGTGGTTGCAAAGTATTGGTTTTTCCAAGGCTTTCCGCCACTTACGTGTCTAAGCGTTGGTTCCTCCCTCTTACTGATTATTGTATAATCTGAACTAATTCTTCTTTATTTTCTTCTCAAGGATCTCAAACGTTGAGTGGACATTCCCGGGTCGTATTCAACCTTCAGTTATGTCCGGATCCCCTGCACTTATACTGAGGAGGATTTATCTTTATTTGTATATGTTGTCAGAATAAAACCTTCAATCTGCCTCCCTATCGAGCTCCTGGCCTTACACAGTTATATTATTTTATAAAAACACCAGCAGACATTATGAAATGTATCCTTGTTTCATCCTCATTTAATTCAATCTGTACACAGCTGTGTGAAATAGTTAATTTTATCATCCAGTCATGGGTAGGTTGAAGCAGGATCATGTGTTATGCCATAATGCCCACCATGTGTTATAGGATAGAGGATCCATAATCCCCACCATGTGTCATATTTTCATCCAGGAGTAGTGGAGATAGCCAAGGCCACTTCACCATCACACACAGAGACAACCTCTCCTTCGCAGAGTGTGAGAGACTCATCTAATCCCTTAAATTGCTTGGGAAAAGTAAAGAAGGTTTTCTACCCATCACCCATGCTCTGAGGAACTCACAACTCACAATGGTCTTCTTCTCCAAAGCTTAGAATCCTAACCTTATCTCAGTGGTTCCCAAAGTGGGGGGCGCTATTGCAGGGGGGGCGCGGAGCTTGAAAGTAAAACGTGCACATGTGTCAATATTAGGGATGCACCGATTCCGATATTAATATCTGAAAAAATTCTAGATCGGGTATTGGGGACTGTGACCGATCCATAAAAACAGATCTATTCAGTCTAATTCTATGCTTGTATTGCTTGCTTTTCGGAGTTAGTTCAACCTTAATACTCGCGCTGGTGGTATTCCACTTATTCCGTTTATTTGCTGGTTGACCAAAATAAACCTGGGCTCCAGCAATACTTCACTGTTCATACATGAACTGGTGAGTTGTCCAAAGCTCATTTAATGCGTTACTCACAGAAATAAAATAAAGAGCAGTGGTCTGACTCGGTCTACGGCAGAAAGCTAAAAAAAACAATATTCCGTACGCGCGCTCAACTCGCTCCTTTAAAGAGACAGTACACATATTTCTGGCTGTTACATGCTTTGTGCTCTGCGTGATGTCTGCGCTTGCAAACTAGCCGCATATGTATTGCTGTTTCTCTTATTTCATCTCCTTATTTATTTTAAATTATATTTAGAATTCGTGAACCATTTAAAATGTTTCTTGCAGTTTATTTTTTTCATGTTTGACCAAAGTTGTGAACCTATTGTTTTTGTAAGTTTTCAACACATCCCTAGTCAATATGGGGGGTGGGGGGGGGGGGGTGTAGGGGGGCGCAAAAGTACTCTCATCTACTAAAGGGGGGCACGGCAGAAAAAGTTTGGGAACCACTGCCTTATCTGATCTCCTGAGTGTGAGGGAAAGGCCATAGATGTCACGTTGAGGACCCTGGCCCCTCCCTTTTGGGCGTGTGTAAACGTTGTCCACGTGCTCTGTCTGCGTTTTCGGAACTTCGTGGTTATAGCTTTGTTGTGTGAATAATGTGTCTCACCTGTGAATCGTCTCGTAATCACATGGGGCTAATGTGGTCTGTCTATTTAATGTGCGCTCGCGCAGTGTCCTGTGCTCGTCGTTGTCTATGGTTTACACGTTGTTGTGAATGAGTCGATGTTCTTCGTGCGCTTTGTGCGCTTTATTTGTGACTAAAAGAACCGTGACGTAAGTAGACAAAGATTCCCGTGTCTCGTCCTTCGTCCAGCCCCGAACGTCACAATAGAAGGGTTCTGGTCATGGTCACCCTTCCTCTGAAGGACACAAAGCTCATGAACTCAGGAAGGACCTACACTTATAAACTCCAAGTTCCAGCCTTATCTGATTCCCCAAGGATTCACCCCCAATTTACCATCTCTCTAGTTTTTTTGTTAAAAATTTCTTGGTAACTTCAAATCCAAGATGTACACTGAATCAGAATCTAGCCTACAGGAAAGAACTCTGCGAGATCAATCTAAAGACACCAAACTCGACAGCCTTCCAACCAAGGGAAGGGTAATTATTCTTAAAACCAGTATTCATTTTACCAGCCATTAAGGACCCTGGACAAAGGATCAATGCATTAGCTGAGCCATGTGCCTATGAGATTTGAACATTAAGTGATCTGTGGTTGATATAGACGCCCAACTTATGATCTCTCATGTATTCAGTATTAATTGATTCCATCATAATACCTTCTATTGTATAATCACCCCACATCGATGCATATCCATGTATTCCTGTCTGTGTAACGAGGCACCCCCGAACACGGTGGTGTCGCGCTGGTTTCGAGGAGTGTAGGACTCAAGTGCAAACCCACTAAAAGCAAAAGGCAAAAAACAGCCAAACTGAAACCTCCGCGACAGCGGGAAAACGAAAACAAAAAACCCAGAGGGAACAACAGAAGAACTACACGGAGAAACTCGACGTGAGTATAGACCAGGTAAATAAACAAACAAAAACACGCGGAAGGGAATACAACGCGTCTTAAGAAAAAACGGGAAAACGAAGATCACATGGAGAACGGCTCAACATGTCAAAAGGAGAAATAAAATAGATGAAGCTTAGGTAGGCAAGACCTAAGCTTCTACCAGATTACCTGTCAGCCTGTCCACCAGAACACTGGTAGACAAACCGACAAAGAACAGAGAGGGAAGAAACAAACAGAACGTACGAGAGACAAAACCTGAGAACACTCAGGGGAGAAACACAGAAAAACGTAGCAACTGCACAAAGGCAAGAGTAACTGGCTTAGGCTGCGAGCGTGAATACAACTAACAACTTCAGCAAAGGACTGCTGAAGTTGCTCGCCTTAAGTAGGCTGCAAACACCTGCAGCCTATTGTGCCTGATTGCCCCCAGGTCTAGCTCGCGGGCTCCTCCTTGTGGCGACCGGAGGAACTGTCCTGGGTCCAACCCTGACAGTCTGTAGTTTAGATATATATGCCCCTGTGTTCTTGAATTGTATTACGAATGCATATATATATATATGCGTATAGACATGCATATCCCTATATTCCTGTGCTGTGCTATTTCACACATATAGACATCTTTGTGTTCTGGTGTGGTATTATTTTAGATTTATGTATAACCAAGTATCAAGATGTAATGTGCTATGCATATCTATGTATTAGTTTGTGGGCTACTCGTCCAATTGTAAGCATATCCATGCGTGCTTATTTGACCTTAGATTGATGCCTGTCTGTGCATTTTGTCATTTCTTGTCTAAGGTGGGAATTAATAATTGCTCAATGTTTAGAATGATAGAAACAAACTAACACTTAATTAGGCAGAGGAATACAAATCAATTTATTTAGGAATAGGTGATTCCCTTTGTCTTGAATTGTGCTGCGCGTTGCCACCTAGTCTGCTTTTCGTCACCCGTTATCTGGACCTATCCAAGTTAGCCTCTTGGAAGCTATATAATCTTTTTGCCAGTTAATAATAAAGCTATAGGTAATGGACTTTCTGTGAGATGTTATTATTTTGTTTTAGTAAAAAAAAATGTCGCTGCATGACAGATTTTACATCACCAGTAGGCCTATACATTTACACACTTTAAATCCCCAAAATCAAAACCATTTATTTGACTTTTTTTCTGTATTAGAGGCTCTCACAGAGCCAAAATGATGGAAATATAAGCCTGGAGGTGAATCAATATGTTGGCCCAACTGCCCAACTTCAGTTTGAATACTGAATTATCGTTTTGCTATATGTACACCTAGATAACTAGTGTCTATTAGTACAAATAGTTTGAAAATCGGCTCAAAATTGCCACTGCACAAAGGGGAAATAAAAGAGAAGAAAGAAGCTATCTGCTTGGTCATTGAATGAATTCCAGTGGATACTCTGTGTAGATGGGTCAATCCCCTTCAAGTGGGGAAGCTGTACATGATTAGACGACTTGACAGTGAAAAAGCGCCTTGTTATCAGGAAAACTGAGGGACCAGAGGACTGGAAATCACAAACAATAGAAAACCAATGCCAAAGAAAGATGTGTCGTCAGAAAAAAAAAGATCTGAAAACCCGGAAAACTAATTGAACTAAATAAAAGTTACTCTTCTGTGAAAAGCAAACAGGTGAAAATCATGACTGAGCCGGCTACTGGGAAGTCAGTTCAGCAGCTGAAGACAGAGAGGGCATCAGCTAAAAGAGCATTCACTTGTCAAGCTAGCAGTATAACCAGGACTCATGAAGAAATGCTAGAAGAAGAGCTCAGACAGCTTCAATAAACTGACAACTGAAGCAGAAAATGTCATGGAAGCAAATGACAAGGTGAAGGCTGGACTCGGATGCAGAAATTGAGGCAGAGCTGGACACAGGCGATGAAGCTTTGTTAACAAAAAGCTGACTTGTCAAGATCTGCAAATGAATGTGAGTCAAAACTAAAAGAAGTAAAAGGCTTGATAGGATGCTCTCTGCTCTCTTGTAAAGCTGCTTTGTGACAGCGTGTGTTGTGAAAAGCGCTATATAAATAAATTTGACTTTGGTCTAATTTTGGAGTCACTGAACTGAGCACTGCGCTGCAGGCTGCTGAAGTTGAATGTGAGCAAGTTGCTGCTGTAGAACCAAGTGCTAACCAAGAAGCATATGACTTCATGCTCAGTCATATGCAAGGGCTGGTAAAGACCTTAAAAAAGTTGTACAGACATTGGAAGAAATGGATCCCACTAGATGAACAAGGAAGCATTCAAAAGCACCCTAACCCTAACCTTAGACCTAGAACTGCATGTCCCAAAATTAGTCTCAAGAAAGGCCAGCTTCATACAGATAAAAGAAAGGGAAGAGGCTCTAAGGCCATCATCCATGGTGAGCACCCCCAATTATTCCACGGCAACTATTAATTTGAAGCCTACAGCACACCCCAGGTTTACTGGCCACAAGCAAGATTTCTACAGGTGGAAAAAAGACTGGGAAGCACTCCAAGTCCAAGGTGAACCAATTGGTTCAAAGGTGAAGAAAATTCAACTAGTAGACAGTCTTGATGGGAAAATCACAAGAGAGTGTGTAGTCTGTGTTGATGTAAAGCACAGGAAGAAATTATACTTCTGCAGACAGTTCAGACCGCTAAAACTGGCAGATAAATGGGCTGCAGTGAGAAAGCTGGGAGCATGTAAAACATGTGGAAGTTCATGATGATAGTTCATACTGCAGACCAGCTTACCGCCATGAATGCAAGAATGAGCATTCCCCTTAGCATCATTCCTACTTGTGTCCAAATGCTGAAACAAAGAAAAATTAGTAGCACTGGTTTAAAAAAGAGCAAACTTGGTCCAGAGGAAGAGGAAGGCAGGGCAAGATACAATAAGGAACAAGGGGAGTTATTTAGCAAGCTGGCAACAGAGCTAGAAGAGCAGAGCAAAGAAGTATTCTCAAATACTGCATCAAGAGCCTTCAACACTCTTAAAAAAGCAACAAGGCCTCCTAATGGAAAGTGGACAACAAGAACTACCAGTGATCATGATGCTCCTGGAAGTCACAGCTAATGCTGGACAAAAATAGGGTCATTAATTGATTTAGCATCATACACAATTTACATAACTTATAAGGTCACAAACAAGCCAAACCTTAGAAGTGAAAAGATCACGCTCATCGTCCATGGAGTCAGGGGAATGAAGGTTGTGTGGAAACAAAACTATAAGGGCTGGACAGCATTATAGTCGTGCATACAGACATGTGACAGCAAAGCAACTGCAGAAACTCTTTCCAGACATCCCGCATGATGAACTTACAAGTCCCAAAGAAATAAACCTACTCATAAACCACAGGGAAGGCCTGCTAGCACCTAAAGAATCGAGGTAATTGGGGATCTCGTGCTGTGGGATGGACCACTGGGAAATGCAGTTGGAGGAACTCATCCCGAGCTCTTTGAAGATCTCACCCTGTCAGCCCACATGTCTAAAACACACTTTGCCAGGTCAATGAGAGCAGTTGATGTAAAGTACGAGGAGCTTCCTAACAAGACCCCAATGCAACATCTACCAAGTAAACATGTTAGTTTCAAGTCCCAAGAGTCAAATCCTGCAACCACTAACCAATACTTTCTAGTGGGGTGGAAGTGGGATAGCATTGGCGCAGCATGCGAGTCACAATGTGGAGTCTGTCACTGTGGAAGCTGCCAGCCAGGTGGCAAAGAAATGACTCATGGAGGAAAGGGAACTTGAAATAATACAAGTGGGTCTTACCTGTCACAGGAGATAATCATAGTGAACGACCACATTGGCACACCAGTTATACTTTGGGTAGAAGATCCAGTTTCCCTACCAAATAACAAAAGAGCTGTTGAAGCTACATTCCTCAGCACGGAAAAGCAGCTAACTAAAGACACAGAATGGAAAACTGTCTATGCTGCCCAAGTGCATGACATGGTCAACCGAGGTGCTGCGGTCAAGTCCAGCGACACAATTAGAAACTGGAACAGACCAGTTTGGTATGTGAGCTACATCATCGCTCCAAATCCACACTCAGTCATGACCCATGTGAGATCTGTGTGGAACAGCAGTCAGAGATTCAGAGGCGTGAGTATCAATGACATATTAATGAAAAGCCCAGATGTTCTCAACCAAATTCGTGCTGTCCTTCTCAGATTCAGGAGTGGAAAACATGCCGCCTTGGGTGACAAAGAATATGTATAATTCAGTCTGGCTAGAAGAACGAGAAGTGCATCTTCACAGATTCCTCTGGCGTGACACAGAAGATGAGGAGCTGCAGGAATTTGCAGTCATGCAAATTAACATTGGCAACAAACCAGTAGCGTGAAATAGCCAACCTTCGTTCCTTCACCCACCTAAAAGAGGAGCGTAAGGTACTCCAACATGACAGTTATGTCGATGATATCCTTACATCCCATAATGACCTTGGCCAGCTGAAAACCATTACAGCAAATATACAGAGGATCTTGAATGCAGGAGGGTTCGAGCTCAAGCCTTGTGTGTTTTCTGGGCAAAGTTGGGAGGTAGAAACCTTACAAAGAACAGAAGCAAGTCAAGACCATGATCCTGCCAAATCAGATGTGTGAAGAGGACAATAAAGAACTTGGTCTGGGTTACATTGTAGAAGAGGATAAGCTACACATGATGATTGGAATCAAGAAGATGTGGCTGGGTCAAAATCTACAGAACCAGATCAGAACTCAAACACTGAACCCCTTAACATGAAGAGAACTGCTCAGCCAGGTAGCAGGGCTGTTCAACCCAGTTGGCTTGGTAACTCTAGCTAAGCAGAAGGGAGCCATTCTGGTACACAGAGCATTCCAGGAGGCAAAGGGCAAACACTGTCTGAGGCAAAGGGCAAACACACACATGGGACTTGGCACTCTCTAAAAGCATCAGAGAATGCTGGGCAAAGTCCAGCTGGGCAAAGTCAAATTTACAAGGGCGTTGACCCCGCAATGCTTCACTGATGAATCTTATGCAATCACGTTCTCTGATGGAAGTGAAAACGTGTATGGGGCAGTGATGTTCCTGAGGAATTCCTGATGTTCCTGATGTTCCAGACGACACATTTTCGAAAACCTGTCCACTACAACAAAGATTACGGTATTGCCTCCTGAGACAGGCAGATCGGTAACAAAGTCGACCGCTATGTGTGACCATGGCCGACGTGGCATAGGTAACGGGAGGAGTTTACCAGTGGGTAAGGTGCGTGGAGTACGCGACTGAGCGCATATTTCGCAGGCGAGTACGTAGTCGCGAATGTCGTCCTCCCACGATGGCCACCAATACTTCCGAGCGATGAGGTGGCGAGTGCGAGTGATGCCCGGGTGTCCAGTCCCTGCCGTGTCATGGGCGAGCTGGAGGATTCGCCCTCGCAACGACACCGGGACATATTGCTTACCCTCGGGACAGTCTTCGGGACTGGGGTCAGTGAGTAAAGCCGCATCCAAGTCGTCTTGCACATCCCATCTTATGAGGTCGAGGAAGCAGGAGTCCTTGAGAATATGCACCAGCGCCTCATCGCTCGGTGATCTGTCGTGGATCCGAGACAGAGCATCCGCCTTGGTATTCTTGGAACCGGGCCTGTAACACACTGAGAATTTAAACCGGGAGAAAAACAGAGCCCACCTTGCCTGACGCGGATTCAATCGTCTGGCGGACTTCACATACTCTAGGTTCTTATGATCAGTATATACTATAAACGGATGTTCGGAGCCCTCCAGCCAATGACGCCACTGTTCTAGCGCTAGTTTCAGAGAACTCCTGGCTATATCTCCCACGTCGTAGTTTACTTCGGCCGGTTTCAACTTCTTTGAGAAGTAAGCGCAGGGAAACAGTTTAGGGGGGTCTCCTTGTCGTTGGGATAGAACAGCGCCCACACCCACCTCCGATGCGTCAACCTCGATGATAAACTGTAGTTTAGGATCCAGGAGGTGCAGTATGGGTGCACTGGTGAACGCAGTTTTCAACGTGTTGAACGCTTGATGCTCTTTGGAGGACCACACGAAGCGCGTCTTCTTCCCCCCTTTCAGGAGGTTGGTGAGAGGGGCCGCCATCAAACCGAAGCTCCTAATGAAACGACGGCAGAAGTTCGCGAATCCCAGGAACCGTTGCAGTTCTTTCGTCAAACGAGGTACCGGCCAGTTAGTCACTGCATCCACCATATCAGCATCCATGTGCATTTGGTACATCGTACATCCTAGGAACGAGACGGTAGAAACGTGGAACTCGCACTTCTCAGCTTTCACATACAGTTTATTCTAACGGAGACGTTGCAGGACAGCGGAGACGTGTTGGACGTGCTTGGTGATTGAGGGAGAATAAATCAGGATGTCGTCAATGTAAACGAAGACAAAACGATCTATCATCTCACGGAAGATATCGTCCATAAAGGCTTGGAATACTGACGGACTGTTTGACAGCCCATAGGGCATCACCAGGTATTCATAGTGACCTCGAGCAGTAACGAAGGCAGTTTTCCACTCATCCCCCTCCCGTATGCGTATCAGATTGTAAGCGCTCCTCAGGTCCAGTTTAGTGAATACAGTCGCTCCCATCAATCGC
Source organism: Brachyhypopomus gauderio (assembly GCF_052324685.1). Taxonomy (NCBI): domain Eukaryota; kingdom Metazoa; phylum Chordata; class Actinopteri; order Gymnotiformes; family Hypopomidae; genus Brachyhypopomus; species Brachyhypopomus gauderio. Next base: position 24,872,740 of record NC_135219.1, read on the forward strand.
TCTTGCGAAGCAGAGATAAAAGGAAGGGGGTAAGCGAACTTCGAGGTGACAGCATTAAGCGCACGATAATCAATACAGGGACGTAGTCCACCCCCCTTCTTCTCCATGAAGAAGAACCCGGCTGCTACTAGGGACGTCGATGGGCGGATGAACCCCTTCTGCAGTGCTTCACTGATGTAAGATTCCATCGCGGCATCTTCGGGATGGGAGAGAGGGTATGGCTTGGATCTCTTGGGCAAAGATGACCCGGGGAGAAAGTCGATGGCGCAGTCGCTAGGTCTGTGAGGGGGTAATAGACTGGCCTGAGTCTTGTTAAAGACGTCCTTATACTCCTGGTACTGTTCAGGTACGACTCCAGAGAGGGGCGTGTCGGGACTCTCCACCGTAGTGGAACGGAGAGGTAGGTGTATACAGGATTTTAAACACAGTGGTCGCCACTTGGTGAGTTCTCCAGTCCTCCATGAAATTTCTGGATCATGTGTCTTTAGCCAAGGAAAACCGAGTATAACTGGATCTCGGGGAGAGGACACCAGGCAGAACTGTCTCAGCTCTGTGTGGAACATACCAACTCGGAGAACGACAGGCTTGGTACGTACGGTCACCATGCCGTCACCGATAGGTTGACCATTGACAGCATTTATGTGTAGCAGGGGTTTCACTGGTTCGGTGGGAATGTTTAGAAATTTGGCTAAGTCCGTGTCTAGGAAATCACCTCCGGCACCAGAGTCCACTAAAGCCGAATAGTGATTGGTGATACCACCGCAGGTGAGTAGTATGGGAAGGCTAAGCTGGGACCTACCACTAATGAAAAACAACGGTGTTTTTATTCTTTCTTGCGAGGGCGATCTGTCTCTGGAGTGGATTGGACGTGTAGGACAGCCAACCCGGAAGTGACCTTCCTCACTGCAGTAAACACACAGGCCCTCGCGGACACGACGAGCCCGTTCCTTCGGCGTGAGGGGAGATCTGCTCAATCGTACGGGGTCTGGGAAGGCATGGGGTGTCTCGCCGAGGGGTTTGGGAGACTGAACACGGGGAGTTGACACAGGAGATCTCTCACGGTTGGGACGGTGAGTGGCTAATATTTTATCCACGTTTACAGCAGCTTGCATGTACTCTGTAAGGGACAGGTCGTCACTCTGACAGGCTAATTCCACCTGGAGGTCGATGCTAAGGCCGCGTCGGAACACGGTCTTCAGTTCTGAGTCCCCCCAGCCACTCCCTGCAGCCAACGTGCGGAACTCCCGGGCGTAATCGGCTGCGCTGCGTCCTCCTTGTTGTATTTCACACAGCTGTGTGCCGATGTCCAGCCCCGCTGCGGGATGATCGAAGACCAACCGAATGAGGACTGTGAACTGATCTTCCGACTCCAGAACAGGATCTTCACAGTTCCACAGGGCTGTTCCCCAGGCACCTGCCTCTCCAGTAAGGAAGGAGACGATGAAATGAACCTTTTGGCGTTCGGTCTGGAACTGGGTAGGATGGTACATGAAGTACAACGCACATTGCATCAGGAAGTGTCTACAGCGTTCAGGGGATCCGTCGTATCGCTCCGGAACAGCGACAGGAATACCGGAGGGTAACACGGAGGCTATTACGGGACTAGCAGTACCGAGGTTCTGCGCGGTGGTGGCTTGATGGAGGGTCTCCGAGAGAGCCAGGATGGTAATCCCTTGGTTACGAGTCGTCTCGGTAAGTAGTGTGATTTCCTCCTTCAACGCCGCGATGCTGGCTGCTATGCACTCCGGATAGGTTTGAGCTTCTGCAGGATCCATGTTAAGGGCGAAGTATTTTGTAACGTCAGGAAGAGACAGAGAGGGATCCTTATGCAAAAGCACAGTGCTCTTTATTTGGAAGATAGATACAACCAGAGAATGTGAGATGTTAATGCATAAACGGAGTTGATCTAATGCCGTTTGTTGAGAGTGGTCTATCCGGTCCGGGGTCGTAACGGGAAGGCAGAGTCCGTACGGTACCTGAGGGCTAGGCAGAAGACGGGGTCGAGGGAACAGGCAGAGGTCGGTACACAGGAGAAACAGCAGAGTATGATAACGCTCGGTATGCAACATGGTTGGCAATACTTCGCGACGAGGTGTTGTGATGACGGTGTATATGAATGCCTGGAATGTGGGCGTGGTGATGAGGAACAGCTGAGTCCTTAATGGCTATCAGGTGACATTCCTGACTATTATTATTATTATTATTATTAACACTATTGCACTACTTAACAATATCACAATATCAGTATTCATTCCCTTCCTCAGCATGAAACTTAGCTGCAGTGTAGATGGGCCTCTGGCGAGTCTACTGGTATCTCCCAAAATGGGCTTGACGCCATTTTATGCAAAAACACAAAAGTTGACCTGTGGAGTTGATCTGTGCTGTGACCAGACAAAGCAGTATGGCCACTCCCACCAGCACGGTGAGATTCTATCTACAAAAATAAAAGAATTCCAGCATGACTTCAGCGAACTAACCATTCCTCTGTCAACAAGGAGCACAAGGCTCTTTTCAACAAACGTCGTTCCCCTGCTACACCAGCAGAATTTCAAAATAAAAGAGCTTGTATACATTTCACATCCCTTACATAAAGTGGATTTTAGATGTTTAATTTTGTACTGGATTTATGGTGAGCTGCTTATGGTGGTGCAAATACTACACAGTATTATTTCTCAAATTTAAATATGTAACATTCCCTCTCCATCAAGTATTGATAATCTATATTGTGTTATCTTTCCAAGTTTATTATCTTGAAGCTGAACTGTATTTGGATTATTTATTTGCTTAATGGAGGCCCTGGGCTGAGAGAACACAGAGGATTTACAAATCACATGGTGCATAAACCCCCTGTTGTCTGTCCTAAGTACAACCTCTGGAAATGGTAATGTGGTTAAATATTTCCAGGTCTAGCTTTTCACCTTCTCATTTTTTTCTTGTCAAAGGCATTTGCTTGATGCCTGTGTATGAAATACTAGATACTGTGACTACTTGGCCGGGGAACTAGAACCATAACGATAACTGTATAACCCCCTTTTGTCCACAAGTACAGACTTGTGTTAACGGGCCGCCCAATGGAGGATGGGTTCCCTTTGAGTCTTGGTTCTCCCGAGGTTTCTTCCTAATCCCCACCATCATAGGGAGTTTTTCCTCGCCACTGTCGCCTTTGGCTTGCTCATTAGGGATCTGGACCCATACGATTGTAAAGCTGCTTTGTGACAACATGTGTTGTAAAAAGCGCTATATAAATATAAAATAACTTTGACTTTGACATTATGAAATTATAGATTTTACGAGCACATTAAAATGGTCTTAGCACTATATGCTATGTCCATATTCCCTTTAAGATAAAATAGCTTATCTGTATCTTTGAGTTTCACATAGTACAACTTTGCTTATATCATTGTGTTACCTAAAGTCTATCATAAGTTGTGGAAGAGAGCCTACATGAGAGCCCCACAGTGAGTTCCTTCCCACACACTCTGAGAAAACTGCATTTTTTTTCTATATTGTTTATGTACAGCAAGTGATGCCGCTGGCATGGTGTTACAGCTGCTGCAGTGACTGTTTTGTTAAACCCTTCAATGTCTAAGCTGACATGCCTTGGGGTTCTTGATCTATGTTGTTGACAGCTCATAGCTGTGTGTGTTGCAATGAGAGCTAACAGTATGGACACTGGTACGAGCTCATCCCCCTGTGTGTATCGATTCACACTGGCTTTAAAATCATGGCTGTCAGCCATCAGCCATCCTAAGTAGTTTGATATCCTGTGCACTCTTTGCAGTTAGTTTTGTTCAATAGCTAAATCTAGCTATAACATCCCTTTCTAAATATGCTCACAAGTGAATTACACAATAATTCTTTCTAATGAGAGAATTCTGACATTGGTTTTATTGTAAGGAAGAGGAAGTCCTATCATTCAGTGAACCGTCCCCAGAATTCAGCTGCTTCTGCACCCCTCCTACCAGTTTGATAAAGGTGTTAAATTGGCTGTCATCAAATGTTGCCACATGTTCCATCACTGCTAACACTGCCCTCGATCTCTGACTCCCTCCAACCCTGCTGCCATAGCGACCATTTCCATCAAATTGTCCAATTGTTTGAGAGTTATGACCTAAAGTAAAAAGGAAGAATAGCACAAATGTACTAATCTAATATTTTCCTGTTATATCTAAATAAAGATGCTAAAAATACTATTGTGTAGTAGCTTTTCAATGTCCTCTCTGGAATCGTGAATCTGGCTGGTGCTAAAGTAATAGTATGGCCTCATATGTATGTGGGGTAACCTTGAGGCCCCATTTGTAATGTCCTTATTGACAGAAAAAGGTAAAGAGTACTAAAATGGAGCATGCTAAGGCAGCCTGGTGCCCTGCTTCCCCCCCTCATTTGCAGGCTGACCCTGGATCAGCTCTGCTGCTGCCCTCACGTACCTGTCAGAGGAAATAACCACATAGCAGCAGGGCCCTTGAGCTGGAATCATCAGACCTCCTCATCAGCACCATATTATACTGAAATATTTCAGGCTGAGAGCAGCTACAGCTGTGAGCCCTTGCAGAGCTTCTGTTAGGTGGGAAACCATAATCTGTCTGGTTCATAGAGTGAGCTGGTACTGACCTAGAGAACTGCAACTACAAATGCCTGCCTAAGAAGAAAAGGCAGAAAGCTTTAATGGTTTAGTATGTTCCTACAACCTATCTCATACTGCTGTATAGGCTTTAAGCAGATGGTTAGAATCTGTTTAATTTGCCTGCTATTGCAGTGTGTCACTTGGCTGTGGAACACGTAACACTTCATTTCATTATTTAGGGGGAAAATATGGTATTCTAACCTTTATACATTAAATTAAATAAATACCACAAACTTAACCTTACCTTTAACTTTAACCACATCCCTTATTAGCATAGTTTTTCATCTGTAAAAAATGTAACATTCCACCATAAAATGGATTACTTCAATGAAAAGGGTGCCCAAAAGCTTAAGCAAAAAATACTCACGCGCTTCTGGACATTCAGACGTGATAATCACATCTGTGATTTGGATCTGTAAGCTACTCTGTCATGCTGTAACCCCATCCTGCATGATTATAGCTCTGCCTTTGCCAAGCCTTCTTTCAAAGCATCTATTATAGAGATCTGACGTACTTCTTTCTCAATGTCACTGAAGTCCAGCCCATCTCATGTACAGCAGACCAAACCACAGCATTCCAAAAACGTTCATGTCCCATGAGGAGGCACAGTTGCCAGTCCAATGCTATAATGGAAAACTGAGGCACTTTCACCTCAGGCTGAACCTGTTGTATGGGGAAACAGGGATGCCTCTTTCAAAACTAAATTGGTTGGCATGTCCTATGTTCCTGCATGACCCCACTGCCAACACAGTGGTCTGGCACAATGGTTTGGCACCGCAATGGTCGTCACCAGCTGGCAGGGCAGGAGATGCTGGAGGGCTTGTGGAGAGATTTTGCCTGCAGGCTGCAGACAGTGGGGGTGGGATGGGAGAGATAGCTGACTAAAGAATCACTAATTCATCTATAATCATTCCTTCTCAGCAGTGCCAAACCAGCAACTCGACACAGTGATGTAGACTCATGCTTGGCTAGTGAGAAGCAATTCAGTTTTCTCTACACTCAATCTTTTATAACTCATTTTTGACCCCTTGGCTTTATGAAGAGAAAAACTCTCAATGCAGGTTTTATTTTAAAAGGTTGAAAAGTAAAAAATATTAATGTAGCACATTGAACAACACATGTTAAAAGCAGCTGTCCAAACATGTGTGTCCCGATCCCTGACTAGCAAGCCAACATTGGCAAGAAAAAACTCCCTGGGTGGTTTTATGGAAGGAACCTTGGGAGGAGCAAGACTGGAGTGAGAACCCATCCTCCACTGGGCCTCCTGACTAGTAACCATTCTACACTTTATACTACTTTAGTCCAAGTAGCCACTTCAGTGATTATGTGGAGCTTCAGTTGTCCCAGTGGATCTAGGGTGGGCAGGGTTTTTTCAGGATTCAAATTTCTAATGTGGCAATGAGTGGTGTGAATTCATGAGATTAAGTTAAACTTGGTAATCTTGGTATGTTGTATAAAACACTTGTACTCTTGTAAAAATACTCTTGTAAAAAAGTATTCTTTTTTTTTTGTTTTAACACAATGATGTATGGGTATGTAGTTATGGGTATGGTGAGATAACTAAATGCTATCTCCTACTCACACACACATGAACATTCTGAATCCAAACATTTTGACTGCGTACCATCTGTTTTTTCTGATCTTGTGGGAATGTAGGTTGTTTGATCATCTTTTAAACCTTCTGTTACACATGCTACAAATGAACTGACTCAGTGTGCTGCTCCCAGCCAACCCTTGGCACATGCCCCATTCACCTTTCACCATTCTGTACAGTACAGTGGTTCAACAGCACTGTCCCAGGTCCCTGCAAGAAGTGCAGTGAGTACCCATAAGTACTGCTTACCAGACTAAAAAAGCAGCCAATTCAGAGCCCCAACACAATTTTAACAGAAAATTGCTTTGATGGTGATCTAAACGCCACATCTTTTTATCAGTAGTGTAGCAGCATACCTGTTATACCTGTCTTTTTCTCTCTTCCTTATCTTAACACAAACACACAAACACATGATCAGTACAGGCTGATCAAATTCAAAATTATAACATTCAGAAATTACATTCCCAGTGGAACATTATGGTTTTTCAAAAAACAGTGAATACATTTTAATAATTCCTCTGAAAATCCCTTGATTGTAAATCTGGTATGCAGATCGTAGCATCACTGATATTTCTCTCCTCCCAGGCACTGCAGAGAGAACCCTAAATGCCATCATTCTCCCTATATTTCTCAAATAGACTCCCACACATTGTACTAAGGTTAAATACTTGCTTAGTGCTCAGTAGGCTTGAAAGCCTCATCTTTCCTTAGCTTGCTCGCTATCTAGCTTTTCTTTTGGCTTATATTCAACTTTACTAAGAAGTAAAGTGTTGTAATTGAATTAGCTTGTTGTGGTAATATATTTTCTGAATTAATTACCGCTCATCATCTAACAATTTTAACAAATCATCTAACAAATTCTGCATTTACTAATTGTAACACTATGGTTATGATGAGATAAGGGGGAGGACACACTGAATAGAGTGTTTTATAGCAGGGTTTTCACATTTAACACCAACTACATTACACAAGTTAACTGAAGGCAACCAGAGAGTATGATTACAGTGAGGTATGACTAAATAAACAAACAACGACACGGAACCAGGAGATAGAGCAACTATTGCAATATCGACGAAAAACCGAACATACACGACAGCATTCACCATAGTATTGTCATGGTGACAGCTCCGGACCCCTACTTGTGGGTGTGTCGTTACGTTGTCTGCGTCTAGTTATGTCCATGTTTGTAGTTCCGTGGGTGTGGGTTGTATGTGAGCGTGTTCGTTAGTCTCACCTGTGCCTTTTCTCGAGATCACGAGGGTATGTGTTTTACACCTATTTAATGTGCGTTCGCGCAATGTCTTGTGCTCGTCTTTGTCTAAAGCTTGTGCCTGTGAGTGTATGAGCTATACGCGCCGCACTTTGTTCATTGTTGATCACAATTAAACATCTGTATGTTAAAGTACCCGCTCGTCGTGTCTGCCTCCTCCCACCGTAACAAGTATACAAGGATAATTAAACTCACCCTTGCACACACGACAAACTCTCAAAGCACACATTACAAACAGGCAAAACACCATAAACACAGACTTTACAACAAAGTAAACCTTATCACTTAAACAACGACTCTTAAGCGGGACATCCTAAACAACGACTTGTACACAAGACCTCAAACTGTATTTCCAAAATAACTTCTGACAAAACTAGATCAATGAACCCCAAGGGTAGAGTCCAGACACCTGCTATGTATACACACACAACTAAGATGAACTAACACAGAACAGTTGGGAAAGTAATGATAGGGGCGTGGCTAAGAAACACATGAGGAAAAGACAGACATAGACGTGTCAAAACAGGTGGGGGGTGGGGTCAGGCATGACACTAATGCAATTGGTGCTCTTTATTGATAAAGCTCCCTACTTGCGGATCTTTCTCTATGGGTCAAGAATCCACTGATTTAGATTGCTGCAGCACTGGTCTTTTCCATGTTCTCATGTGACCCCTCTGCTGCACTGTCTTCTCTGGCTTCCAGTAGAAGCAGATACAAAACCTTGATGCTTGCCTACAAAGCCAAAAATGGACTAGCCCCTCCCTACATGATGTCCATGGTCAAAGCCCGATCTGTACCACGGGCACTCGGACTCTCAATCATGGCTCGACTCGAAACTTCATGCCTAAAGTCACACGGAAGACAAAACTCAAGACTATTCTCAGTCCTGCTCCGAGATGGTGGAACGATCTTCCACTTAATGCTCAGACTGCAGAGTCTCTTGCTGTCTTCAAACGTAGACTGAAGACTCACCTGTACAGTATGTTGAGTTACATGACCGGCATGACTTACAGAACTACTAACTCAGGAGATAGCATTTGTCCTCGTTCTTAAATTGTGTTTATCTGTTTAGGGTTATTTGTGCTTCTTGGTATGTTTTAATTCCTGTTTAGGTGAGCATGTTTAATTGAAATACTAGGTAGTGGCATTGATTCCTGTAGCTTAGTAGTAGTCTGGCTCAAGGGTATCTTGAATTCTGGCCTATCTGTGCTACTATCTAGGATGAATATCTAGGATGAATTCTGTGAACATATGCAAAGCTGTAAGTTGCTCTGGATAAGAGCATCTGCTAAATACCCTAAATGTAAATGTAAAATGTAACTGTAAAGCACAATTCTTCAGATGCTTGAAGAATATATTTGTAAAGCCACTCAGAGGAAATTGTATTTGCTAAACACAAGAGTGTAAGTTTAAATGTCTTACAAACAGCCAGAAACAGTTAGCACTTGCACTATATGTCGAGTTTAACTTAACTGATTTTTTTGTAATTATGGAATACCTCAAGGATATCAAATTGTGTGATAGAAGTATCTCTCTATGCTTTTTTGAACTTCAGTATCTATACAAGTTGGGCTTGAAAGCAAAGAGGGCAGAAGAACACAAACAACTTTGAATATAGAGAATAAAACAGAAATAGCAATTCTATCCATGCAGCTCTCAAGATTTCTCACAATATGCTTGTGCCATATTGGATTAGGAATCAGCCCTTTTGACATGCAGATATGCTCAAAGAGAAATCTCTACCCAGGCATCTTTATATGACTCTGAGGTGTTTCATTGCTTCATTGACTTTGCATGGATCAAACTGCTTCTTCCAGGTTCTGTTCTTTGCTATGCATTTGGAGACAGTGTTCATTCGACGAGTGTGCCGTGCTCCCCCAGACTGCTACAGCACTTTTGTTTGAGAAGGATTTGTGTAAAAAAGAAGGCCTATGGATATGGTGCTGAATCAAGTACAAAATCTTAAGCCTTTTATTTTAAAACCATGCAGATAAGCAAAAAGAAAAAAAGTGGAGTGGGGGCGGAGGATAAACAGCCATAAGCAGTAAATACAAGTACAAATTAAGACCTAACAGATCCATTTGAAACCCTAACACTTTGATGAAGGCCGGAGGTTTGGTGTAAAATAATAACCAACAGGTCCTGTGTAGTTGTGATGGGTAGTTCAGTAGGTTTAGTGTTAGACATCATCTCCTACAATAGTGTTTCCTCCCCAGTACTCTTGACCCATGTGATGATCCACATTTTTGCTAGAACCCAGGTCCCAATTAACCTGTGCCAGGTATTCAGTGATTTTAATAACTTAGTAGATAGGATAAAAATGTGGATCCTGGTGGGACCTGAGAACTGGGTTGAGCAACACTAATCTACACTGAACTGTGTAGTGGGGACTCAAGTGTAGAGAAAAAGATAAAGCAGTGGTTACTCTCACATAAAGCACAGCACAGATGTGTATGCTCCATTCTCTGCCTTCACTTTTTCTTTACTGGACAGTGCCTGGTGTTTGTTGTGCAGAAACAGGCTGAATGAGAAGGGGAGGGTGGGAAGAGAGTGAGGGAGATAGAGATAGGAGGGGAAGAGGAGAGGAAGGAGAGGGATTAGTCAATAAAGAACAGTCAGCCGCTTCCGTCTGTGACCTTGGTGGGAAACTCATTCTCACTTCAGTTACGTTCTGTTGCACCTGCCACCCAAATAAATCATTAGAGAAACACACACACACACACACACACACACACACACACACACACACACACACACACACACACAACACTCAACCATCAGTGGAGCTTGGTCATATAAAGAATTTAAAAAACCTTATCAGAGGCAGCCTACCCCTGCCTCCCTTGCATTCTTGTAAAGAACTAATTGAGAGTCATGACTGGACTGTACTGCCTGCTTTGACTGTCAAAACTGTAAAAAATAAATTACAATGCTTTGTAAGTAGGCATTGGTGAAATATAGGGCTCAAGGGCTCCATCGTGTTTTTACAGAGAGCAACATCTAAAAGCAAAATGTAGAGTACGGTGATTTCATTTCAGATAATTTTCCTAAGAAAATAATAAGAATAAACATAGAGGTTACTTGGGTTAAGTTATAATTGATTTATTAAATTAAAATGAGACGTGTTAGAAATATTGTCTACATTCAGTCTACATTTTCCCTTGCTCTTCTTTGCATCCTTTTTGCTATTATGAAAAAAGGATACAGCCAATCAGGTTCATGTATCTGTAACAATAATGTACTGCGCTTATTGCCTTCACCTCCAGTCCGAGTTCTGAGGGAATACAAAAAGAAAATGCTTTCATTTGTGTGATGGACACAAAAAACAGTGAGATGAAAGCAGGCATCTTTTATCTTTGGTCATTCTGATGCATCAAAGGTGGTTGCTAGACCACACAGACTGATCCCAGGTAGCGCACACAGACTTCTGCTTTTTCAATGCCATTTTTAAATCTATTGAAAGAAGGACATTTCATAAAGGGCATTACACTGAATACGCTCCTACAAAATTAGATACCTGTAAATTTGGCGTTAGAGGACCATTAGAGACAATAATAAAACCCATGAAGTCTGTAATATGCAGAATATGATCGTAAACTGGTTATATGGTTTATGTCTTGCCAACAAGAGTCATATATTTTGTCCCTATTTACATCTACAGATAGTCACTGCAGTATATACACTATATTGCCAAAAGTATTCACTCACCTTACTTGACTCATATCTAATGACATCCCATTCCTAAGGGTTCTATTGGGTTCAATATGATGTTGGTCTACTCTTTGCAGCTAGAACAGCTCTTCTGGGAAGGCTGTCCACATGTGTGTTTATGGGGATTTTTCACAATTCTTCCAGACGCGCATTTATGATGTCACATACAGATGTTGGACAAGAAGGCCTGGCTCTCAGTCTCCACTCTAATTCATCCCAAAAGGTGTCAGGTTGAGGTCAGGACATGTGCAGGTCATGTCAAGTCAAGTTCATCCACACCAAACTCTGCCATCCATGTCTTTATGGACCTTGCTTTGTGCACTGGTGCACAGTCATGTTGTAAGGTTACCACAATTTTGGAAGTGTGGAATTGTCCAAAATGTCTTGGCATGCTGAAGTATCCAGAGTTCCTTTCAATGGAACTAAGGGGCCAAGCCCAGCTCCTGAAAAAGAACCCCTGTAGGTACCATGCCTCCACAGACAAAAAGGGGTGCTCTCTCGAGTGGCACTGAAACTAGTTGATCCACTGCCCCCTTGTTTGCTATACTGTTTTTATTGTGGAGTGTGTTAAATACAGGTTTTATGTGTTAAATGCTGTTGTCTTAGTCGTTATCTCTCAGTTATAACATGAAGCCAGAAGTATTATTTGAACTGTAACCTTCAGATTAAAGAATGTTTACTAAACAAACTGGGCTGTGGAATTCAACCACAAGTAGTGGGGTCTATAGTTATATTAGGTATATATCAAATTGGGTAAATTTAATACTATAATAATAATAATATCTAAATTACGCAAATATGACCTGCATCTACACCCCACACCATAATTTACACAATTTACACCACCAAACTTTACAGTTCGCAAAATGCAGTCAGACAAGTACCGTCCTCCTGGCAACCGCCAAACCCAAACTCATACATCGGATTGCCAGATGGAGAAGCGCAATTCTTCACTCCAGAGAACGCACTGTACTAGCCTGTGGCCACAGACATGATTGGAACACCTGATTCTGATCATTTGAATGGGTGAACGAAAACATTTGACAATGTAGTGTATCTACTAATTCTCAAACATATGATCTGGTTGACCACAATCACAAGTCTTAAAAAGCAGAAGTGGCAGTGCATTAAATTCAGTGGGTAAAAATTCGGTTCAAATTGTCATGATATTCCTATAATATTCTAAATGATTTGTAATGCTTGCGAACTAGGAGACAGACACATTTGCTGGAGAGAGATCGATTTATTGTCTGGGGCATTTTGCAGCCTGACCGTGCCAATGCAGACAATGCGGGGCCGGCGAGGCATATTAGCCAAACACTGCGCACGGATAACGTAGACGAAACTGATGTAGACGAAACTGACGTATAGCGATAACACTAATACCACACTTGGTAGGAACTGAATAAAACAGAAGAGCATAAGAGTAATACAAAAAAAGAGAAACAAACAACAGTAAAGACTAACTAGACACAAGGAACTCGAATATTAACCTGAACACTAACACGGAATGTAATACACACAGACTTAAATAACCGAAGAAACAACTGACTAAACGCAAGGTTTCAGGGCTGACTCGAATGCAGCTCCTCTGGTTACCACAGGAGGGGGCTCACGAGTCGGCACTAGGCGGAGTAATCGCAATCAGCAGTGATCCGTCACACCTGTTCTCCTTGTTACTTAAGGAAGTTTGTTGTGATGGATAACTGTTGAATTGTTTTGGTTATGCCATTGGCTTTTCAGCCCTTCTCTGTTCTTTCTGTCGGTACGCTATGTTGCAAGGTTTCTCGCCACCTTTCTCTCCCTTTGTCTCTCTCTTGCTACTCTGTTACTTATTTGAGTCCCTATCTCCTGTGCCATTCCCTGGCTCATCTCAACTTTTTCTTCCTATAAGTTCTATTTTTACTTTGGGAAGGGTTTTTTGTTTATTGTGGCGTTTGCGTGCTGCCAGTTACTTCCCCTGGCATCCTTTGTTTAGTTTTAACGCGTTGAGTTTTCTGCGTCTTTTGAGTTACCTTTATTATTTTCTCCCATCTCTCTACGGTTGAGTTTTGCTTTTCACGCATTGAGTTTTTCCACGTTGTTTTGCGTTTGCTTTTTTCCTGTGTTCTAAAGGTCGAGAATTTCATTACGTGTTGTATTTTCCGCGTCATTTTGTTTGTGTTATTATCACTGTGTGCGCTCGCATTTCTCTCTCACTGACGAATAGCTCTGCTATGTATTCAGTCAGTTCGAGCTGGCACTTGGGTCCACCTCTCTCTCTGATTTTACACAGTGTGTACGTCTCCGTATTCACCGCATTACACAAGGGGATTGACTATACAGCCAGACAGGGAAATCGACCATCTGTGCAATACACTGCAAAACACTAGACTGGAATGACTGAACATCGACAACTGAAAATACCCATGCACACGGACGTAATTTTGGGGGGGGACATGTCCTCCCCACTTTTTCAATAGCCGGCTTTGGTCCCCCCCCAGTTTTTACGGTTAAAACCAAATATTTAAATAGCGACGAATCCATGTCCCCCCCACTTTTGAAAAAAAAAATTACGTCCATGCCCATGCAACAGGACCACGAAGAAACGTACTCGGTTAGGAGCACGATTTATGATTAATATTAAATAGATAATTATTCTTAATGTCAGACTAAATATGTATTTCTGTGTATCACTCACCTGTCTCTTCAGAAGGCAGGGCATTTCATTGTACTGCATTGATCTAGTGTGGGTAGATAAGTGCAGAACCCACACACACACATACACAAAGACAGGGCTGGACTGGGACAAAAAATCGGCCCTGGCATTTTTGGTTTAAACCAGCCCCTCATAATTAGTGGAGCACAACCGACTTGTAATTTATGTATGTGGGGTACGACTTAGAATAATAATTAAAAAATTACTGGTTAAAGTCATTGGATTCAATCTTAGCATTATTATATCACAATCACTTTTATGATTTTATTGAAATCATCTCTAATATTTATTTTCTGAATATCTCTGATAAAACAGCTCAATTCTAATTCTTCAGGTTAAAGGTGCTCCCTCCTTTAAACAGCTATAACATATATTTGTATCTGGCTACAAACAAAGCTGCTTTATGAATTCATGCAATGCTGTAACGTGGCTTGCGCCACGGAGCGAGGAGACGGACACAAACGCTGAGAAGAGCGAGATTTATTGCAGGACATTCCATAATCGTCGTCACTAAGCCAGTCCGGGTCGATAACGGGAGGGCAGTCCGAATAACAGGCGAAGACAGGCATAATAGACACAAGGAAACACAACCAGGCAGGGAGACACAGAGAACCAAAATCCAACGGACGAAACACAAAAGCACGGGATCAGGTAATGAACCAACAGCTTGAACAAACATACAATGAATCAAAATACCCGACAAAGGACAAGGGAGACTCAGGGGTCTTATATACATGGGACTGAAAACAAGGGACAGGTGTGAATGATAATACAGGGGCGTGGTAACACAAGGAATCACGAAGACAAACGAGCTGGGCGGAATGAACAGACACGGAACACAGACGTGAGGGAACTCGGAGTGACAGCTACGGGAGGGGTGCATGGTCATACGTGACATTACTCCCCCTCAAGGCGTGCCACTCCGGGGCACGCAAGGGCAGACACGGCAGGGAATCACGGGACACAGGACAGACAGGAGGAACAGACCAGGGGAAAGCAGGGCACGGAGACCGGGGCACGGCAGGGACAGGGGAAACAGAGACTGGCCAGGAGCTGGGCCGGGGCATGGCAACACAGGCAGGGACCGGGCGAGGCACGGGAGCAGGGCTGGACGGGACAGGACTGGGAACAGACACAGGAGTGGGGCCAGGGGACAGGGCAGAGACAAAGACAGAGGCAAACACGGCATGGATGACTGAGACAGGAACAAAGTGGGTCACGACTTGGGGAACCGACAAGGGGACTGGGACAGAGATGACACCACATGAAACAGACACAGGAACA
Organism: Brachyhypopomus gauderio; assembly: GCF_052324685.1. NCBI lineage: Eukaryota > Metazoa > Chordata > Actinopteri > Gymnotiformes > Hypopomidae > Brachyhypopomus > Brachyhypopomus gauderio. Next base: position 24,887,921 of record NC_135219.1, read on the forward strand.
GAAACACAGACCTTGACAGACACAACCACGGGGACAGGGACCAAAACAAAACCAGGGCAGCGGGAACAGGCGGGGTCCGCTGACGGGCAGCGGGAACAGGAGCCGGCAGACGGGCAGCGGGAACAGGAACCGGTGTGGACGACCCCTCCTGGGTCGCAGAGACAGGAACCGGCGTGGACGACCCCTCCTGTGTCGCGGAGACAGGAACCGGCGTGGACGACCCCTCCTGGGTCGCGGAGACAGGAACCAGCGTGGGTGAGACGCCCTCGGGGGGCGGAACCACCGGGCTGACGTCCTCGGGGGGCGGAACCACCGGGCTGACGTCCTCGGGGGGCGGGACCGCCTTACTGACGTCACCGGGGGCGGAGTCGGCCACTCTTGCCGTGAGTGTCCACTACTCCCCCCCCAAAAAATTCTTTGGCGTCTTAAGGGGGGGAGCAGGATCGAAGGAGGAAGGAGCTCCTCAGGGTAGGCGACGACCTCATGCGTTGTTGCAGCGGGGCTCTGAACCGGGGGCGTCTTTCATTTCACACGACAACAACCAACATGGCATACCATTTAAAATGCGTAAGGCGGAAAAAAAAAAACAGTTCAGCAGTTTGTCGTTTCGGTTGTGTCATCTCGTCTCGTCGCGTCTCGGCAAGTAGGCCTATAAACATTTTTTGTTGTTGTTTGCTTTTAAACCACATTACTTGAACCTTTCCTTATAATTGTTTTGCTGGTGTGTGACAATTTTTAAAATATTTTCAGGCAGGCATATTTTATTTAAAATATTCTTTGACATTTTGCACAGTGCCTGTCTGAAAGTTCGATATGCGCAATGCGCACTAACGGTGACTTTTTTGTTAATGTTCTCTAACGTTTCATTAAAAAATAAATAAGTGGTTAAATACAAGCTGAATAAAGCCAACCTACCATGTTTATTCATTTATCTGAGTGTTTTAGGTTTTTACTTTGAAGTGGAAAAATGTCCTGAATGAGAACGGGATCCCGTTTACGGTGCTATAGATAAAAAAAAACTGATTCGACTATTAGTCAACTAAAGGGAAAATCTGACAAATCGGATTCGACTATGAAAATCCTTAGTTGAAGACACCTCTAATCTACATTGAGACTCTTCAATTTCTTCAATATACAAACTTTGTTATAAAAATGGACAATCTATTGGGGGATAAGCTAGTTAAGCTATTACAAAGACTAAGTAGTACTGCACAGACTAAAAACCCAGTGGCCAAGGCTATGTACCACCCACAGTGTTTATTCCCAAATCACCACAAACGCTAATTCTACTACACCAAATCCTTGTAACCACACTAAGCGGCTGCACCAACTGTGCTCACCAAGAAAGCCACACTGCCACAGCAAACACCCCACAAAGGGCACAACCTGGACGCAACACCCCACAAAGGACACAACCTGGACGCTGGAGTGGCCCATGCCTTGACCACAAACAAACAAATAAAAATAACCAAACAGATACTGGACATAAAAGAGCTGTGCAGGACTATCACAACTGTTACTGCTATGCTCCAGGCTTAACCCCCAAAAGACTATACAGTAGCCGGTGTTGGCAGCAGATATACTCGTAGCACTACGCAAGTTAGCACAGGCTTAACCCCCAGAAGACTATAAAATAGCTGGTTCGGCAGCAGATATACTCATAGCGCTGCATACATTAGCACCTTGTCGTGAACCTCAATCTCTTAAAATGCAGCAAATAATTTAAATTATTGGATAGGGAAAAACAGTGGCCTGCAAGCACCCCAACTGCAGCTCCACTCTGTCCAAGATGAAATTGTTCACTCTGCCTTTAGAGGCTTACTGGCTCCGTAGCCAGTAGATACTCAGGCAACGCTCACATCCAACCCTGTTAGGTCACTGTTGACATCAACGCTTCGCAATCTATGCGAGCAAAGGTGCAGCCAGCTAGCACAGAAGCTAATCAACTATGCTTCCCAATAGCCACTAACCAGCACGTCTCCGTACGACAATCCAGCGACCTACCGGTTGAATCCGCTATGTATAACTCTCCACTTCTCAATTGGATGGCCACCAATACAGTCTCAGTTCCTCCAGGCATGACGTTCACACACCAGGCAACGTGCAAGGCCTTTGTGTACCCAGACAGGAAGTGAATACACCACGGTGTGCTCCCTTTTATCGCCCCCCTTTGGCGCCAAGCCTCACCTACAGTGGGCGTGATGGTATTGCGCTCAAGGTACACTTACGACCATGCCACAGCTTATTGAATACATCCATAATCTAACTTAAAATCCAACAGAACCTTTCAGCATGCTACTTAAGAAAATCTCTCATTTTTGCAGAGACAGAGCTGGACTGCTGACAGTTATAATAATGTCCTTAAGTACATAATTATAATCCACTTTTACTCTTGAATGTTCCTGCCCACTAAATTAAAGATCATATTAATGTAATTTCTGTCATGCCCTCTCCTGCTGTAAGTGACTCCTCTGGGTATAAAGTAAAGCTGCAGGAGTCCTGCCAGGTGTGATACTCTGGAATGTTTCCAGATGAAACTAAGTGAAGATCTGCTCTCTCACAAAGAGGGACTGTTTTGAGGGTATCAGTTTTTCTCTCCCTCTCATTTACACATTAAAGTACTTTCATGTTATGAATAGAATAAACTCTGAACATTTTGGCAGCATATTTAGGTATGATTCACTAGAAAGTATCTATAGGCAATGAATTTCAAATAACCCATTGCTACTCTGAGTAGACATCTGAAAACTATGGGTTGATGGGCAGGATTTAAATACACAATAAGTTTTTGCTCACCTTCCTTGACTCATGTATGAGCTTAAGTGACATCCCATTCCTAATCCATAAGGTTCAATATGACGTTGGTTCACCCTTTGCAGCTAGAACAGTTTCAACTCTTCTGGGAAGGCCACAATGTGTGTGCTTAGGAGTGTGCTTATGGGAATTTTTGACCATTCTTTCAGAAATGCATTTTTGAGGTCATATACTGATGTTGGAAGAGGCTTGGCTTTCAGTCTCTGCTCTAATTCATCCCAACGATGTTCTATCGGGTTGAAGTCAGGACTCTGCAGGCCAGTCAAGTTCATCCACACCAGACTCCATACTGGCCATCCAGGGGCCTCATGTACTAACGGTGCATATGTACAAAAACATTGTGTAAGCTATGTTTCACGCATACGGTCAGATGTGAACGTGAGGAAGTGTGTACCCCCACGGCACTTTCACTTCAGGTGTACGCATGTTTCTAATGTGTTTTCGTCATTTAGCGACACTTAGAGGTGATGCATTGAAATTACAACTATTAAGATATCCTTTACGCACACATTGTAGTAAGCCCTTATTGGTTAAAATTAAGTAAATTAATTTATTTACTTAATTAAGTAAATTAACAATTTAATTGCCTTACTGAAATAATCATTCAACGTGTTTCCACTTAGATTATATAAACATGCATTAAATGTTGCGCTGGAGTTTTTGGGAGATGGCAGTGTTGGCATTACTGGAAGATATTGCTAATGGCCAAATTCGCCGAGTGTGACGCCGGGGGCGTCGGGACAGAAGCAGTCGGAGGCACAGGTTGAAACGAAGGGAGTTTATTCTCTATGTCAATGGCAATGAAAACAGACAACGAAAAACAGGCAATAAGCAAAACAAAGGACGTATGTAGCTTGAAAACGAACAGCAAGAGAGGTCCAGTGTGGCTTCCAGCGGGGCAATGTGCAGCACTGGACCAAACGACCTACGGGCTTAAAAAAGAGAAACATAATTGTGTACAGGTGTTAATACTCAGGAGAACAGGATGGTGGGAGTGGTTGCGTGCTCGGGGATGTGTGAATGGAATCTGCTGCTGGCCGGGACGTTCGCCCTCTGGTGGCGACCCAGGCCCCTCACCGTGACACTGAGAGTGCGTTTCCGTGACCATTATGATATTTGGCCCATGATGATGACTGGCTTGTTAGCTGTTTCAGATTTCTAAGAGTCCTCTTGGAACTCTGTGCTGAGTTGGGTCCAGTTTTGGAGAGAGAAACGGCGAGGAGTAGTGTTGCACGGTATACCGATACTAGAGTAGTATCACGATACTTCGTCATTAAAAACGGTACTATACCCAATTTGCTTAGTATCGGTGCTATAGGACTGAGTACATTTTTTTTTTTAAAGAGCAGTATTTCCAAAGAGTGCCACACGGGGGCAGTGTGCGCGTACAGCAGTGCAGCGCTTGCCTCCTCTCTGCAGAATAAGAAGAAAACGTGTAGGATGGCTGCTAATACAAGCAATATTGCAGACTGTCCTCAGCTTGTTGAAAAACTACACGCACTAAGCGAAATATGGAATTATTTTGCATACATTTCAGACAGTCATGGCAACCCCATGGACACATCAAAACCGGTCTGCAAACGGTGCTTTAAAGCTGTACCAAACAAAGGAGCCAATCGATTATTTTTACATAAAATGCACTTTTGTTTGTACAGTTTGTAATGCTAAAATGGCAGCTAAAGCAAACGCAGCGTGTTCGCAGCCCGTCTTAATAAGCAAGGAAAGCAGCAGAAGTGCTGTGTGGAAATACTTTGGATTCGAAGAAGATACAGATGGAAAACCGAAGGACATGAACAAGCCAGTTTGCAGGCGGTGCTTTCGGAACATTTCAATGCAGGGCGCTAAAGCCTGGTTTATACTTGACGCGCCGCGATCAGCGCGAGGGTCCGCGCGGCGAAAATGATGTAATCGCGGTGGCCTTGTGCGCTGTCGACTCGCGAGGTTGTGCACCTCTAGAATTTTGTAACTTAGCGCGCGCACAGTCACGTTTGCAGGGTTCATACATCTTAACAAGGTGAAATTAAAGCACTTGTATGTCACTTTCAAGGTCCATTTCAATATTTCCCAGCACGTTAAACTTTAGTTAAATATTTATATTTATTTAATTAATATTTAATATTTATTTTTTTATCACATTATTTAATGTTTGTTTATTTTCAAAACGCCCAATCTTAACGTCTTCACGTTCTCTCATGTTTCGTCCTGTTAACGTAATACAAGAGAACTGTTCAGTCAGACAGATATTTGTTTCAAGCATTTTCAAGCACTTTAATCTAAATTCCAGCACTTTTCAAACTTGAAACAAAGCAACATTAAAATTCCTCAGGTAAATGTTTCTTCCCCTGTTTTTTGAGTGGTGTTTCTTTATACTACCACATATCGTTTCGGACAAGCGGTTCGCACAGGGTCGCGCAAGGTGTGTGGACTCGCGCGCTACGGTCACTCACGAAAGTATAAACCTAGCTTAACATTTGTACAAAACATCCCAAGAGGTTGGTGATTATTCCCATTACTAGTAAGTAAAATTTATTTATATAGCAATTATCTCAGACAACTGTCACAAAAAGCTTTACAAAGGATACAAACAATAAAATGAAATAAAATGGAAATTTCATACGCATTAAAACGGGACAATACACCTGAACAATTAATCAAAGGCCTGTTTAAACAGGTAAGTCTTCAATTGCTTTTTGAAAGACTCCACTGATTCAACAACTCTCAATGAGTATGGTAGAGTATTCCATAATTTGGGAGCAGCGACCTCAAATGCTCGATCACCTCGTGTCTTTAACCTGGAGCGCAGAACAGAAAGTAAGTTTAAGTTATTGGATCTGAGAGGGCGTGATGATACATGTGGACGAAGAAGATCAGTTACATACATGGGAGCCTGGCCATGTAACACTCAGAAAGTAAGGTTAAGAATTTTGAACTGTATTCGTTGCTCAACCGGAAGCCAATGCAATGATGAGAGTAACGGAGTAATATGGGAACGTTTATTCGACCGAGTAACCAATCTAGCTGCAGCATTCTGAATTGTCTGAAGGCGATTTCGAGCAGACACACTAAGAGATGTAAAAAGCATTACAGTAATCAATGCGAGATGAGATAAAAGAGTGAATAAGCATCTCTAATTCTGCATTAGAAACTATAGATCTCAATTTGCTAATATTTCTTAGGTGAAAGAAGCATGAACTTGTCAGCTGTTTAACATGTTTGTCAAACAACATCGACTGATCAAATACAACTCCCAAATTATGCATACTCGAGTGGATAGCAGAAGAGAAAGACCCAAGGACATTTTTGATAAGAGGGTTCACCTTCTCAGGAGCAAAAATCAGTATCCCTGTCTTATCTGCATTTAACTGAAATTATCAGCCGTCCAGTGTTTCATAGCTTCTAAACTGTGACGCGGGAGGCGGCTGACGGACGAGAGGACCCCGTTGAGGACCCCGGCCCCTCCCTTTTGGGCGTGTGTCAACGTTGTCCACGTGCTTTGTCTGCGTCAGTGGATATCCGTGGATCGTCTCACGGTCACTTTTATTACAACAAGTATCCTTCTCCAGCTGTTCCTGCATCAGGGTTTTCTCCTCCTCTCCAAGCTAGCCCTCTGATGGCGATGCCTCGAAGAGCTCCGGGACACTCACCCGTATGGGCGAACTTTCCCGGGAAGGAGCGGGGTGCCTCTCCTCCCACACCCGCGCCGCTGTCCGGCGGTACTCCTCCGCCAACTCTGGAATGGAGGTCTCCCGTGCCGCGCACAGCAGATACGAACACTCCGGGTCCGTCATCAGCTGCGCCAGAGTCTGCGGGGTTTTGCGGCGCAGGGGAGAGGAGGAAGAGCGGTGGTGCCGCTTGCTGGGGCGAAGTGCCTTCGTAGGCCGGGTGGCGTAGCCTGGCATTTTGTCTTGGTGTCTCAGACGGCTCGTCATTCTGTGACGCGGGAGGCGGCTGACGGACAAGACACGAGTCCGCTGGAATTTCTCACGGTCACTTTTATTACAACAAGTATAGCGCTGTATAGCGCACAGAAAACGTGAAACACTCACACTGCAACGTGTAGACTTAGACAACGACGAGCACAGGACACTGCGCGAGCGCACATAAAATAGACAAACCACATTAGCCCCACGTGATCACGAGACGATTCACAGGTGAGACTTATTAATCACACAACATAACCCTAACCACGGATATCCACTGACGCAGACAAAGCACGTGGACAACGTTGACACACGCCCAAAAGGGAGGGGCCGGGGTCCTCAACGTGACAAACAATCTAACAACCTTTGAAGACTCTGAATTTCACTGGGTTTAAAAGAGAAAAGGAGCTGAATGTCATCTGCAAAGAAATGATCTATAATCTGACCTAAAGGTAACATATAAAGAGAGAATAATAAAGGCCCCAAAACTGAACCCTGTGGAACACCACATGACAGTGGAGCAGAGTCAGAAACATATTTTCCCATTGAAACTGCAAAACTTCTCTCAGTTAGATAGGATGTAAACCATTTTAAAACAGTACCAGGTAACCCCACCCACTCTTGTAATCTATTAATTAAAATGCAATGGTCAACAGTATCAAATGCCGAGCTAAGATCAAGCAGTATCAGTACGGAACAGTAACCTACATCAGAGGACATCAGCAAATCGTTGGAAACCCCTTATAGGGGAAGCAGCTCTTCAAGACTATTCTATTCCAAAGACACCAAACTTGGAATTACTCTAATAAAGAAAATGATAAATCATAGCTAAAGAATACAACAGTATTCAGTTTAGGAACTTAGACAATTCTACACTGTATTATCAGGACTGATGTTTGAATTTGAAGATTAAATCCTGCCTTATTATTATTGAAATTGTTATGTTGTGATCATATTTTGCCATTGATCATTAGTTATACCATGTTATTCACTTATGAGACTAATATCACCTATTTTATTCATATTATTGTAATGTACATGTATTAATCTGGTTATTGTTACTATTAAGTTGATTACCTCCTTAGTTATAGATGGCTTTCGAAGTGTGAAAACAATTGAAATGCCTTATCTAATATATCTGTGACACTGAGTGCACATCAAGAAACGAGGCAGCACAAAATGAAGATGAACACTTCTACACATTTTATTCTGAGTGAAGTGCAGACAGCACATGTAGAACATAAATCACATGATATGTGAATGACTCAAACAAAGACGAGCACCAGACGTTACACACACACACACACACACACACACACACATGCTTTATACATCTCAGCTAATGAGCACCGCGTGAAATACATTGGACTAATGACACAGGTGAACACACACACACAACCACACCCCCACATGTACGTACATGGACGCAGACTACGTAAACACACCCCCAAGGGAAGGGGTCCAGGGTTGTAACGTGACAGAGCCCCCCACTAAAGGAACTACCCGTCCCGGGGTGCCAGCGAAGCTATAATGCCCCGGAACCCACACCAATGGATGGGTCGGCGATGCTTCCAGGAGGGGTCAGCCCCTGGTGGAGAATCCGCCACAAACTAGAACACCCTCCCTGAGAAGACAGGGGAAAGACGTTTACATAACGGTCCATTTACAAAAGACAGGCACACTTATTAACATGGGCACGAAAGGGAAAGGGGGATTAGGGAGAAACACTGGGACAGACACAAACACAGGCACAGGTAAACATGGAAACGAAAACAGGCTTTGTGCTTGCAGGAGGGCTGCCAGGGGAGAAAACCCTCCCTGGGCTGCAGGTGCTGCAGTGGGCGGTCTTCCTCCTGCCCTTGCCGCAGACCCTCCACTGCGTGCGGCGCTATTGGATGCGCTACTCGCTGGTGCCCCAGCAGTCCTCTCGGTGGGCGCGTGCGAGTAGTCTTTCTCACTTTCTCTCTGAGGGGTGATGAAGGGAACCTTAAAACCCTTTGGCGGTGGCTCCGTGGGCCTCTCCACCTCCATCTCCTCCTCGGAGTCTACATACACGCACGCAGACTACGTAAACACACACCCAAGGGTAGGGGTCCGAGGATGTAACGTGACAATATCCTGACAAACCAAATAATCTTTATTCCTAAATGATGTACCTGCAGGAAAAGTATACACTTTTCCTTATCTCTTGATATGTAATTTAACTTTTTCTCTCTTTGCCACATGTGTCTTAGTTGTAGCATTGCTTTTGATTCCAACTGGAGGGAAATGCCTTAATTCCCTTCTCGCAATGCCCTTGGATCAATGTAAAACTCCGTAACCTAGTGGAAAGATAGTTGAAGTTGGAATTAGGAGTTGGAAAGAAGCTAAAACATTGCTACAGGAAATATGCCTGGATTTCCTCGAAAACATGAATTACTCAACCAAGTATGTCGGAGGTGGTGACTTTTATTTATTTTTTTGGCCAGGCAGTGTATTATCATTTCATCTAGCTTTTTATGGTGTAAATAAATAATGAAATTATTTAAAAAATCATAATATGGAGCAGTCATGGCCTGGTGGTAGGGAACTGGTCTTGTGACCGGAGGGTCGTAGGTTCGATTCCCAGACCTGAGGCCATGACTGAGGTGCCCTTGAGCAAGGCACCTAACCCCAACTGCTCCCCAGGTGCCGGGCTAGGGCTGCCCACCGCTCTGGGCACGTGTGATCCACAGCCCCCTTGTCATCACTAGTGTGTGTGTGTGTGTGTGTGTGTGTGTGTGTGTGTGTGTGTGTGTGTTCTAACTGCACAGATGGGTTAAAAGCGGAGGACAAATTTCGATTGCGGTGTAAAAATCACAATTGACAAAAATACAGCACATTTACACATAATAAAAATTGGAAACGTTTCAGCCCCACACAATCATGAGGCTTCAGGAATACCAGCATAGGATACATGTACATGTCTGCATGTGACGGAATGAGAGTTTTCTTGAGTTTACCATTACGGCACAGGCTGGTTGGGTGATCAGGACACTCCTTGTTTATATAGCATGTGGTCAGCAGCACAGGAGCTCCACAGGGGACTGTACTCTCTCCATTCCTCTTCACAATCTACACCTCACACTTCCAGTACAATTCTGAGATGTGCCACATGCAGAAGTTTTCAGATGTTACTGCCATTGTGGCCTGTGTACGTGGAGGTCAGGAGGAGGAGTACAGACATCTTGTGGGTGACTTTGCGCCATGGTGCAATAGGAACAACCTGCTGCTAAACACCTCCAAGACCAAGGAGATGGTGGTGGACTTCCGTAGGACCAGACCACCCACACAGCCTGTCTCTATTGAGGGGGTTGATGTGTAGACGGTTAAGACCTACAGATATCTCGGACTACACCTGGATGATAGGCTGGACTGGTCAACCAACATGGACTTCCTGTACAGAAAGGGCCAGAGCCAGCTCTACTTTCTGAGGAGGCTGGGGTCCTTCAACATCTGTAGGAAGTGCAGATGTTCTATAAGACTGTAGTGTCCAGCTGTCTCTTCTACACTGTGGTGTGTTGGGGAGGGAGTATCAAGAAGAGGGACGAGATGTGACTGGACAAGCTGGTCAGGCGTGCAGGGTCTGTAGTTGGTGTGGAGCTGGACTCTGTGGTTACGGTGGCGGAGAGGAGAACACTGCACAACCTGCTCTCCATCATGGAGGATGATGGTCACCCACTGCACACCATCATTATGGACCAAAAGAGCAAGTTCAGTGGCAGGTTCCAGCAGCTCTATAGACAGACTCAGGAAATTCTTTGTCCCGAGAGCCATTAGACTCTTCAACTTCTCCCAGTGGAGTCGGAAGAAGGAGGGGGACAGATGAAGATTGAGTCTCTACTGTCGCACAACAGTTTGTTTATTATTTATTCATTTGCTACCTGTACTACTACCTTACAGTACAGTGCCCTTCTGGACACTGGCCATTTGACTGTCCTGAACATTTTTTACTGTATGTCCATACATTCCGTACATTGTCAGTATGTCTACACCCCTGGTCACTTTGACACTTTTACAGTACATCCCATACATTTGCACTACTGGACATTGAACATACCAGTTCCAGTTTTACCAAAGTTCTCTTGTACTGCACTACCTCCTTTTCTCTGGTTGGGATACTACTGGCTGCTAAATTTCTAAATTTCCTTGGGATCAATAAAGTATCTACCTACCAACCTACCTACCAGAACCCTTGGAACACTCCACAGTGGCAGATATAGGACATTTCCAAGTCACGCAACTTTTATTCTCAACACAGGTTGCTTCCCTTATATCCGTCCAGCTTGTCAGTGTAATGTGCAATGTAAATCACCGAATGGTGATAACGCTGCTTGTGAACCTTTATACTTTGATGGAAACATCTACATACAACTGGTTCATTAGGACGTGGGATCACACATCAGCTATTCTCCGATTGAACACTGTTGAAAGGCCGTTGTTAGGTGGTTCAGTCCGAACACCCTTGTATGTTCTACTAGTTGGGTTGCCCTGCTGTTCATACAGTGTGGGAGGAGTCTACTGGAGCAGAGTCAAACTTTTGAGGACAGAGGGAATAAGGGGATTACGGTTGACAGAGTAATAAACAGTGTCTTCTTCTTCGGGTTGATCTGTGTGCGTGGATCAACAACCCACACAGATAAGCCAACGTTGAATAAATACCGTTAAACACCCAGGATCGGATCTCGTTTGTTGTCGGTGGTTTCGGGCCGAGACTCCTTTTAACCTCTTCACGAATTGCCAGGGTTTATCGTAACCCTTGAAGGGAGATAGCTCTCCAACAAACACCTCTCCATTTAAAACGGCAACACAATACGATGAAAGAACAAAGTGAATATAGAGAGGAGAGAGGCAACTATATTTGTGAAGCAATAATCGTTTGATTCTGCCATTGCATTGTATCATTTTTAATAATTTTGTGTTTTGTTACAAATTGAGGTATTTTCATGTGCATAGCTTACCTTTTATAATTATATTTTTGTAATTCATTTTGGCATTACCCTATTTGTGCTTTTTGTTCTTTGTCTAACATAAAACATTATAGACATTTATTTATAGATTTGTTATGTTCATCATAGCCTGCAATACACTAACACATCTTTTAGGCAATAGACATTAAAACTTGAAATGGCATAACATTAATTGAGTATACAAATAAACTTGCTTTGATTCGTCTACAGGCTTCACATTTGCTACTTTGAGCATTGAACAAACTTTCTGTTGATGTGGGGGTTGAAGGTTCCAGCGCAGTCAATTGCATTAGCAAGACAAAAGATGGGCCAGTGGGCTAGTGGTGTGCCATAAGAACATGATAATCTAGTGACATATATGCCAACAGAATAACACACAGACAAATAAGCAAACTATTACACCAGTGGTTCTCAAACTTTTTATATCATTCCCCACCTCAGAAGAAGGGGAAATTCCATGCCCCACCTGACCGTGGGGGTGGTGACGATCGTGATTTGTTGACCAGGGGGTGTGGCGAACGTAATTTGTTGACCGGGGGGGGCGGTACAAATTTATTAAAGGGCCGAATCTAGCCCTGCTTCACACTGTTCCGCAGACATTTTAAGCATCCGGGGCTTATGCAAAAAGAACAGGCATTAAAACGACAGGCTTAAATTTCTTCCAATTGCTTGCACCCCACCTGCAATACCCGTGTGCCCCACAATTTGAGAAACGCTGTATTACACTAACCAAGCAAACTATTACACTAACCAAGAAACAAAACTAAACCAATATTTTGCATTTACGATTTCACACAAACCAGAGAATGCAATATGAAACTAAACAAAACGAACAATGGGGAAGCTACTGAAAACAATGTCAATGATTCTAAAAGGTTATTTAGTCACATTAATTTGTTAACATATTGACGTTATGTGCAAATGTCACCATTACAAATATTTTGTTTTAGCTGCTCATTCTGCCTTTTGTGCAAAACGCTATCTAGCGTTAATTATGTGTCAGTACCAGCTTCCTTGTGTAAAGACTCAGCGGTCTTTTGACCACCCGAGGCGCGCTTTAAGTAGGTGAAAACAACACGGCGCTAGTAGTAGGTGGTGAAACGGTAAAATGACTGGCCCTCAACGCTTCTAGGTATAAGTATGTAAATGAGGTGTGGCATTTCAAGTGTTAAATGTACCTGTCACTAATCAGCCCCTGCCCTTCAAATCCTTACAGGTCCCACCGTCCGGTGCTGCACATTCCTCTTGTCTGACTGTGAGCTAAAAGCACCGTTCAACTGTCTGATCCAGACAAATGTCTGATCTGTGTTTGTAGCACGTTTACTTTTTTGTGCTTAGAGCTGCTGTCATTTTATTTTGTGAGTAATTCTGTATAATAGCTCTAATGCAGCTCTTATCCCGCCTCCTGCTGCTTCTGTTCTGTCTCCATCACCACAGGATTTTAAACAGTTAAAGATCTGTTCATGGAAGACATGTAAACCAATTTATACATTTTTTGGTCATTTTACTCAACAGTAATCAGCCAGTGCTACAATTGAATTGACGTATAACCTTTTATTATTACTTTACATTGTCAGACAAATGACAATTATGTCTGTTCCTTCAAAATCACATACTTTCCCCAATGGTGTATCCTAAAAAAAGGCTTATGTTACCATAGACCAATATGAGGTATAGGCACCTTCTGCTCATCTTATAACATTACATTACCAATTTCATTTCTTTGGTTGATTTCCCATTTGCCCTGTTTCTGTGTTTTTATTACTCAAATCAGTCATGCTGCACTCATCACCATCAAACATTCAGGGCCTGTTGAGCAGACAGCATAAATTTTTTATAAAAGCAATAAAATAGCATCAATTAAGTCCCATTACACGCAGCAGAGTGATATAGCTCTGTCCTGTGTAGCTGCTGAAGTGATGGCTGTTCATGGTTTTTCTTATAGATGAGTATCAGGAGTAGTGTTTTTATTACATTTTTCCTTGCTAGACAATCTTGTGGCCTGATTTGTGTGTAGTGAAACAGGTGCCCAGACACACAAAGCTGACATGAACAGGAAACATGATTAAATAGCTGATGTCAAACAGCAGATGGCAAGATACTACTACAGCCTGTACATGCATACATCTACACCTGTAAATAAAAGCTAAAGATATCAGGGCAATACTGTAGTGCTATACAGACTTGTAAATGAAACATTTTCAAAGTCTGTCAAAACTTGCAAAGTGGTATAGTCTACCAAGAGGTACATTACTGGCACCTGTAGTGATGTCAGCAGCTCACAGCTTCCTAGGGGATGTATCCATATCATTAGTCATATGTTAATGATGGTGAGTTGTAAGTGCTATGGTTGACAAATCAATGTGTTTAAGTAAGCAATAGATCAGTCTAGATCAGTCTGTGAAGATCACTGTTTTGGTGGCCAATCTGGTGAGGGACATTGTAAGATTTGATCAGCCAAAGGGGCAAGGTCAGAGAAATATACTGAATGAAATCTCAACTGTGCATAGCTGTTCTCACCCTGTAGCCCTTGAGGGGCACTAGTGCATAAAGAAGTCATAAAGTGCATAAAGTAGTCATAAAAAAATTGCATTGACTTGCAAAGAATAGAAGTTGGTGTATTTTCTTACCATGGATTTCTAGGAAATATGAAGGGAAAGTTTGACTCAGAACACCTGTCAAACTTCCCTTCATATTTCACTTAATTTGCTTCGAGTGTAGAACTTTTCCAGACTTGATTATAGAGCTCACAATGGTTGGAGCTAAGGCAATTGTCCATAAATATAGTTCATTATAAAACAAGCCTTAATACCCTTTGTTTTCTCGTCTCTTACCCCTACAACCACAATGACAGCTAGAGAAGTGGATTAATGGTCTCACTAAATACGTGCTTAATGACACACTTAAACAGACTGTTAAGCACTGAGACAGCCCATAATGTTATTAAGAGGAATAATCCTGCTGTGTGGTATCTTGACAGAAAATGCAGCATTGCTAAGCACTTAGCAGCTCCAGGACATCTGGAATTATGTATAGGTACACCACCATCAATGTGTTAATGATACATTTCTCTTTCCCCTCCAAAAAAGCACTGATGAGCATGTGCAGACTGCCAACTTCACCATGCAATAGGTCGACTGTATCCACCTAACATAAACAAGGACAGTCATGGAATGCTTGTCCACTAAACACACTGTTGTAGGGAATTCTGACTCAGTATTCTGTCCTGCTCAGTATTATCTTGCATTTCTATGCAATTTTTTCGCCCTATTTACAGTAGAACCTCGGAACCTGACGCTTATTCGTTCTGGAAGGAGCATCGAGAAGTGATGCAGTCGAGTACCGAATCAATTTTCCTCATAGGAAATAACTGAAAATGGATTAATCCGTTCTCAAACATCAAGTTGAATTCCAATGCTAAATCGGTGACGGGAATGCCTTTTTCAAACTTCTCTAAGATCGCCTTTTTCAACTCTATTGTTGTTCTTACCATTTTCCTCTTCTGTTTTTCTGATGTTTTTTATCTAAAACAGTACAAAACCCACAAAAAAATAAATAAAATAAAAAAGTGCGAAAGATTGGAGCACAGTCTCAAAATGGTTTAAAACCCAACAACAACAAAGGCAACTAAAGGCTGAGTTATACTTTCGCGATTGACCATAGCGCTAATAATGTAATAAAAAAGCAATTATTTCAAATCATTTTGAGTATATGTATAAATGTGTAACTTAATTAAGCTGAAGGTGCTGGAAAATATTGAAAATGGACCTGGAAAGTTACATACAAGTGTTTTAATTCCACCTTGTAAAGGTGTATGAACCCTGCAAACATGACTTTATTCATTGCGCTGAAGCGCGGCACACGTGAAGCCAGATTTTTAAAAATCATCTTAGCCTGCTTTTAGATTTCACTTTTGTATTGCCCACTTGTCTGTTTATTAAACCTGATTTTATACAACCTGAAAGTAACTTTGTGTCTGCCTGCCAAGTATGTTACATTCACTCCGTTAAGCACCGTTATTCATAAACATTGACTCAGATGTACTGCAGACATTAGCCAAATGGACAAAAATGTAAGATTAAGGAGTACATTAAATATTAGAAACTAGATAGATCTTGGTACTGATAGATTTTCAGGTGCTACTGTAAAATATTTATTTTGATGTTTCATTTTATGCTAACATGGCCATTTCTGCAACAGCCTATTTAATTAATCTTAGAAACACTTTAAAACTAGAGATAGATTATAGCCTAAGTAAGGCAGAAAAATTTGTGTATATATTTACCACCTCAGGGTTAGACTGCAGTAATGCCTCACTGGATACTTCAGTAGATATCTAAACAAACACAACTTGTTCATACAGCATGACTACACCTAGAAAATGTTATCATGTTAGTACCTTTCCATGGGCACTGCATTGACTGCCAGTTACATTTCATATTGATTATAAAATACTGTTATTGTTCTATAAAGCTGGAAATGGTCTTGTCCCAAAGTTATATTACATTATGATTCACTGTGCTATGATCACATGGTGCAGGCTCCTCAAACCTACCTTAAATTATGAGAAGGCAGCTATGGACCACCTTAAAGTAAATGTGTGAACCTTATACATACTCTCAATCTTTAAGTCTAGGCTAAAAACCTACTTGTTTCACCAGGCTGCTGGATAGTTAAAAGCAAATAGTTTGGGGTTTATGGACACAGAAAATTATGGTAAACTGTCATGTAGATGCTGTCACTATAATGCCTACTAAACTGCCCCTGCCAGATCTCTTTCTTACACTATGATACAGTGCATCCGGAAAGTATTCACAGCGCTTCACTTCTTCCACATTTTGTTACGTTACAGCCTTATTCCAAATTGCATTAAATTAATCTTTCCTCAAAATTCTACACAAAATACCCCATTATGACCATGTGAAAAAAGTTTTCTTGAGAGTTTTGAAAAAAAAATTAAAAATGATCATGAAAAACTGTTAAGTCTTCCTACACTGATATGTCTCACTGTTATGCTGTGCATGACATATCCTCCCTGATGACATCCCTTCTGCCCTCTCAGCACTTGATTCCCAGGCACCTAACACATTGCAATTCCGTAGTCATCCTCCCTCCATAGACTCGCTAGCCTTGCTACCTGCACATGATTCTGAATTGCTGCCTCATTGTGGTTGGGCAGATGATGCCAACATTGAACTAGACCTGTTCATGACAGTGTACCTGCATCTTGAAATATATTCAAGATGGCGGACCGAGCAGTCGCAGCAGCCACTCTGGAAACAGAACACGGTGCTTTTTGTTTGTTCTTTGCCTTAAACCTGAGCTGAACTCTCAATCATGCATCAGCTCACTACAAGATATGATCAGTACCTTCTTCTACAACCGACAGACCCACCTAAACCAGAAAACTCTGAGAAAACATGCACTTACGGTCGATCTGCGAGTGAGGTTGATAGCATTAGGCCTGCAAAGGTCCACTGTGTTTCCGAAGCCTGCTGTATGTAAGAGGATGCGCGGCAAAAGAGCCGGAGTCCGCCCTAAGCTAATGGCTAACTCCAGCCGTACTGCCATGCTGTCTCTTCTCCTTACAAATGTCTGCTCCTTCGAAAACAAACTGGACTACCTACGGATTCAACGCACAACCTAGCGTGAGTTCAGAGACGTGGCTAACAAACTCCATCCCAGACTCCACCATTCAGATGGACTCCTTCCGTGCCGACCGTGACGCGGAGCTGTTCAGTAAGACCCGCCTGTGTGTCTACATCAACACTGAATGGTGTAAAAATGCCGCTGGTGGAGTGTGCTGTTGTTAGAGCCAGACCGTTTTATCTGCCGAGGGAACTGAACACTGTTTACATTGTAGCAGTGTATGTAGCACCTAGCACAAATGCAAATGCCAATGCTGCTATGAGTGAGCTGTATAATACTATCAGCACACTCCAGAACTCACACCCTGACAGACTGTTTATTGTTGCTAGAGACTTCAAACACAGTAACCTAAAGGTTCTGCTGCCCAACTTCCACCAGCACGTGGACTTTCCAACCCGGGGGGCTAATGTGCTGGATCTTGTTTACACAAACACCCCCACTATGGCCACTCCGACCACATCTCTGATATGCTTATTCCAGTATACAGGCAGTTCATCAAACGTGCCAAATCGGAACAGAAGCAAGTGACAACCTGGCCTCCAGGAACCATCTCTGCTCTTCAGGACTGTTTTGAGTGCACTGACTGGGACATGTTCAGATACATCTGCTACATCTGATGCCTCCATCAACCTGGAGGAGTACAGAGAGTCAGTGACTGGCTACATCAGCAAGTGCATTGATGATGTTACTGTCTCCAAAACCATCACAACACTCCCCAACCAGAAGCCGTGGATGACTCCAGAGGTGCGTAGAATGTTGAGACAAGGCCTTCAAGTCAGGGGACACAGCAGGCCTCAGAACAACTAGAGCCAAGCTTTCTCTGGGTATCAGAGAGGCAAAACGCACTTACATGAAAATCCACGCCCACTTCCAGGATACTGCTAACACTCTGCACATGTGGCATCCAGGCCATCACCAATTACAAGCCACCTCCACCTGCCTGTAACAGTGATGCCTCCCTTCCAGAAGCACTGAACACTTCTATGCAAGGTTTGAAGCACAATACTGCAAAACAGCAAGGAAGACCACACCTCCTCCAAACAACCAGGTACTGTGCCTGTCCTCAGCCGATGTGAGGAGAACTCTACTCAGAGTCAACCCACAGAAAGCCCCCGGACCAGACAGTATACCTGGCAGAGTGCTCAGAGGATGTGCAGAACAGCTCACAGATATTCTCACAGACGTTTTCAACATCTCTGTGCCAACGTGCTTCAAGACGTCCACCATGATTCCTGTGCCGAAAAAGTCCAGTGTCCTGCCTGAACGACTACTGTCCCATTGCACTTACTCCCATTATCATGAAGTGCCTTGAGAGGCTGGTCATGAAGCACATGAAAAACCAGCTCCCACCTTCACTGGACCCACTGCAGTTTGCGTATCGTCCAATCTAATCAGCACAAGATGCCATCTCAACCACACTACACCTGGCTCTCACCCACCTGGACAACAAATGCTGTTCATCGACTTCAGTTCAGCATTCAACACCATCATCTCTCAGCATCTGATAAAAAAACTGAGACTGCTGGGCCTGAACTCCTCCCTCTGCAAACTGGGTCCTGGACTTCCGGACTGAGAGACCACAATCAGTCAAGACTGGAAACATCACCTCCAGCACCACCAACAATGAGCCCCCCAGGACTGTGTGCTCAGCCCACTGCTGTTCACTCTGCTGACCCATGACTGTACTGCAAAGTACAGCTCAAACCACATCATCAATTTTGCTGATAACACAACTCATCACAGTCATAGACTTGTAACACAGACTTGAGAGCATTCTGAGTCACTATTGATTAGGATCTTTCATTTGACACACATACACTACCATTCAAAAGTTTGGGGTCACCTAGACAATTTTGTATTTTCCCTGAAATCTCATACTTTTATTTATCAAATGAGTTGCAAAATGAATAGAAATATAATCCAGACATTGACAAGGTAGTGTGACGCGGGAACAGAGGCGGCCGAAGGCGAGGGTTGTACAGAATGGTCTTTATTATCCATTCTACTCAACATGCAAACAGAAAAGCTTCAATAACAGAAACAAGGGTCAAGCTACTAGAGATGCCAGAGAGGTCCAGTGTAGAGCTCCGACGGGGCAATGTGCAGCACTGGACCGAACGACCTGTGGGGTATAAAAGGTGCACAACATAATTACTGACAGGTGTTAGTAATGTGGTGACTGGGACCGAGGGAGTGGTCTGGTGCTCGGGGGCATGCGCGGTGAGGCAGTGCGAGCTGTGGCCTGCGCCCTCTGGCGGCGACCCGGCCTCCCCACCGTGACAGGTAGAAATAGTGTTTTTTTTTTTATTTGAAATAATTTTCTACTTTAAACTTTGCTTTCGTCAAAGAATGCTCCCTTAGCAGCAATTACAGCATTGCAGACCTTTGGCATTCTAGCTGTTAATTTGCTGAGGTAATCTGGAGAAATTTCACCCCATGCTTCCAGAAGCCGCTCCCACAAGTTTGATTGGGTTAATGGGCACTTTTTTCATACCATACGGTCAAGCTGCTCCCACAACAGCTCAATGGGGTTGAGATCTGGTGACTGCGCTGGCCACTCCATTACCGATAAAACACCAGCTGCCTGCTTCTTCTCTAAATAGTTTGTGCATAATTTGGAGGTGTGCTTTGGGTCATTGTCCTGTTGCAGGATGAAATTGGCTCCAATCAAGCGCTGTCCACAGGGTATGGCATGGTGTTGCAAAATGGAGTGATAGCCTTCCTTATTCAAAATCCCTTTTACCTTGTTCAAATCTCCCACTTTACCAGCACCAAAGCAACCCCAGACCATCACATTACCTCCACCATGTTTGACAGATGGTGTCAGGCACTCTTCCAGCATCTTTTCAGTTGTTCTGCGTCTCACAAATGTTTGTCTGTGTGATCCAAACACCTCAAACTTTGATTCATCTGTCCATAACACTTTTTTTCCAATCTTCCTCTGTCCAATGTCTGTTCTTTTGCCCATATTAATCTTTTTCTTTTATTAGCCAGATATGGCTTTTTCTTTGCCACTCTGCCCTGAAGGCCAGCATCCCGGGGTCACCTCTTCACTGTAGACGTTGACACTGACGTTTTGCGGGTACTATTTAATGAAGCTGCCAGTTGAGGACCTGTGAGGCGTCGATTTCTCAAACTGGAGACTGTAATGTACTTGTCTTCTTGCTCAGTTGTGCAGCGGGGCCTTCCACTTCTCCTTCTACTCTGGTTAGAGCCTGTCTGTGCTCTCCTCTGAAGGGAGTAGTACACACCATTGTAGGAAATCTTCAGTTTCTTGGCAATGTCTCACATGGAATAGACTTCATTTCTCAGAACAAGAATAGACTGTCAAGTTTCAATTGAAAGTTGTCTTTTTCTGGCCAGCTTGTGAATTTAATCGAACCAACAATTGTAATGCTCCAGATTCACAACTAGCTCAAAGGAAGGTCAGTTTTATAGCTTCTCTAATCAGCAAAACTGTTTTCAGCTGTGCTAACCTACTTGCACAAGGGTTTTCAAGGGTTTTCTAAATATCCAATAGCCTTCTTACAGAGTAAGCAAACACAATGTACCATTAGAACACTGGAGTGATGGTTGTTGGAAATGGGTCTCCATACATCTATGTAGATATTGCATTAAAAACCAGATGTTTACAGCTAGAATACCACATTTACCACATTAATAATGTATAGAGTGTATTTTTGATGCATTTAATGTTAGCTAAATTGAAAAAAAAAACTGCTTTTCTTTCAAAAATAAGAACATTTCTAAGTGACCCCAAACTTTTGAACGGTAGTGTATATGCAATGTCACTAAGGCTGCCTTTTTCCATTTACATAATATTGCCAAGCTGAGACATTTACTTTGGTTAGTTGATGCAGAGAAGCTAGTCCATGCTTTTGTCTCATCAAGATTGCACTACTGCAGTAGTCTTCTAATTGGATGCTATAAACAGTCCATAAAGAAACTTCGACTTGTATAGTGTCACGTCCAGCTCCTCGCACCTCCCTGGTCCCACCTAGTTTTCCCGTTCCCTTGGTTTCCCCTCTGTTTGCCACGCCCCCTGTCTCAATGTTCCCACCTGCGTCTCGTTTCACCTCCATGTTTTTGTGTATTTAAACCCCTCCGATCTACCCCTTGTTGTCGGTCATTGTACGTGAGTCCTTTGCTTTTCTGTTCTCGATTGATTCAAGTTTTCTTGATGCCTGACAGAACTTGATGCCTGTCTATGTTCTTAGTTTTATTTCTAGTCACAATTGTTAGTTTGTTTCTCTCCCCTTTGGGCTCCGCTTAGTACTTGTGTTTATTTTGTATTGATGTTAGTTTCCCTTCCGTTTATGGTTATCGGTTGTTATGTTCTCTTGTTTTATTCGTTCGTGGCTTGGTATTGTTGTGACCCGCTGCCCCTTTAGTCATTTCTCCCTTTGTGTTATGATTCTCCCCATTACGTTTAAGTGGCTTGTGTTGTAATGTTGTCATGTATATTCAGTGTTGCGAATAACGCCGTTAAAAATAACGGCGTTAGGTAACGTCGTCATTTTGTCAGTAACGGGATAATATAATTAGTTACTTTTCCTGTCGTTACAACACCGTTTATGTTACTGGTCATTAAAAGCGGTGCGTTACTATATATTGATATACTAATCCAAGCGGACCGCTGCCCAGGCTAGTGAGGAGTAACAGATCCCGATAGGTCACAGTTCTCGGTGTAACACCTGTTTAACTTAACAAGTCAGTAAGCGATTGGCTAAGGCAGCGTTATGGTAGCCAATCAAAGCCAGTGTTTTTACACGCGTTTTTAAACGGAGAAGAGGCCGAAATGGCGTCAGGTGCAAGCCGAAGAAAACTAGAACTTTCAAGGCGATATAAACATTATTTAAGACAATACTTGAAGTTCCTGAATGTCTACCAGACTGGGTATTTGATTTATTTAATTAAGAATAGAGGTTTTATTGTTAAGTTTACTTCTGTTGTAAACAAACCAGTTGTCTCAGGTTGAGAGAATTTAATTTAATTTCATAGATGTAAATGCACTTTATAAAGTGTAACTGTTTACTTTAGCTTTTTTTCCCCCAAAGATTTGGGATTTTAAAGGATTTTATCCTGCACTGGTCTGTGGATGTGCAATAAATATCAAAAGTTAAAACACCTTTCTGATCTACTCATTTCAACTGACTGTGAAAACTGCTTTAAAAAAAAACTTAATTGGCATATAACCTTTTTTTAACTGTAACGCAAATAGTTACTTTCCCTGGTAACGAGTTACTTTTATTATAGAGTAATTCAGTTACTAACTCAGTTACTTTTTTGAACAAGTAGTGAGTAACTATAACTAATTACTTTTTTAAATTAACGTTCCCAACACTGTGTATATTATCTTTTCCTAGTTGTCTTGTAGCCCCGTTCCATGGTGTTAGCCCATTGTTGTTTACTGTAGTCCTTATCTGCGTTCTGTGTCTGTGTCTTGTTTTGTTATTTATATTCATACTCTTGCGTTTGCGTCACCTCTGCCTTTGTCAAACGTTACATACAGAATGCTGTAGCTAGAGTCCTAACTAAGGCTAGAAAATTTGATCGTATTAGTCCTACTCTCTCTGCGTTACACTGGCTACCGTTTAATTAAATATCGAATTGAATTTAAAATTCTTTTGTTGACCTATAAGACATTAAATGGTCTTGCTCCAAATAGTGAACTCATTGGATACAATAACCCATCTCGCCTTTTGCACTTCCAAAATGCAGGATTTCTCTTAGTTCCAAAAATTTGTAAGACTACAGCCAGAGGCAGAGCTTTCTCCTTTAAAGCCCCTCAATTATGAAATAGCCTTATAGCTCTGATCCGAGATTTACATCTAGACTTAAGACTCACCTATGTAATCAAGCCTTCAGTTAATATTCTACTTGTGAAGGTGTGGGGCTCGGGGGGGCAGACATTGAGACTTCTGGTAATCCGAGATGTTCATGCTGTCATCCAGCCGTGTCATGGAATCACTCTAGTTATGACAATGACTTGGCTTGAAAGCAATGATGAACCCCTCCCTTTAGTTATGCTGCTATAGATTAGCATGCCAGAGCCACATGCTTATCACTGGCACGTGAGCTATGTATGTTTAAATCAATGGCTGTTTAAATTGATGTCCACATACTCAACCTGCATTCTATGTCTTTTTTGCATGCTTCTACTGAAGACCCATTCCATATGAGCACTTAGGAGATGGTCTGGTTTGCCAGTGGATGTGCTGATGCTGGTTCAATGTGCCATTACCGCAAGAGGAATAGCAGATGCCAACTCCTACCGGAGGCTCACCATCTGCACTGAAGGGACTGTGTCTACTTGGCCTGGGAACTAGAACTATAACTATAGAACTACATTTGGAGGACAGAGGAACAAGGGGTGCTATGGAAACTGACATCCAACAAGGGGTGCTAAGGTAACTGATATAAAACAAGGGGTGCTATGGTAACTGATATCGAACAAGGGGTGCTATGGTAACTGATATAAAACAAGGGGTGCTATGGAAACTGACATCCAACAAGGGGTGCTAAAGTAACTGATATAAAATGCAAATAACCAAGCAGCTCAAACATTTTTTTTACATAGAAATATTTTGTTTGCATTTTTTGTTTGTTTTTTTGTTTTACATTAGTACTTTTTTAGTTTAAGCAACCTGTTTAAATGTGAATTGAATGTAAACAATAAAAAAACTTATATAAAACAAGAGGTGATATGGTAACTGATATCGAACAAGGGGTGCTATGGAAACTGACATCCAACAAGAGGTGCTATGGTAACTGATATAGAACAAGGGGTGCTATGGTAACTGATATAAAACAAGGGGTGCTATGGTAACTGATATAAAACAAGGGGTGCTATGGTAACTGATATAAAACAAGGGGTGCTATGGTAACTGATATGAACAAGAGGTGCTATGGTAATTGATATCAAACAAGGGGTGCTATGGTAACTGATATAAAACAAGGGGTGCTATGGTAACTGATATAAAACAAGGGGTGCTATGGTAACTGATATAAAACAAGGGGTGCTATGGTAACTGATATAAAACAAGGGGTGCTAAGGTAACTGATATAAAACAAGGGGTGCTAAGGTAACTGATATAAAACAAGGGGTGCTATGGTAACTGATATCGAACAAGGGGTGCTATGGGAACTGATATAAAACAAGGGGTGCTATGGTAACTGATATCGAACAAGGGGTGCTATGGTAACTGATATCGAACAAGGGGTGCTATGGTAACTGATATCGAACAAGGGGTGCTATGGTAACTGATATAAAACAAGGGGTGCTATGGTAACTGATATAAAACAAGGGGTGCTATGGTAACTGATATAAAACAAGGGGTGCTATGGTAACTGATATCGAACAAGGGGTGCTATGGTAACTGATATAAAACAAGGGGTGCTAAGGTAACTGATATAAAACAAGGGGTGCTAAGGTAACTGATATAAAACAAGGGGTGCTATGGTAACTGATATCGAACAAGGGGTGCTATGGGAACTGATATAAAACAAGGGGTGCTATGGTAACTGATATCGAACAAGGGGTGCTATGGTAACTGATATCGAACAAGGGGTGCTATGGTAACTGATATCGAACAAGGGGTGCTATGGTAACTGATATAAAACAAGGGGTGCTATGGTAACTGATATGAACAAGAGGTGCTATGGTAACTGATATAAAACAAGAGGTGCTATGGTAACTGATATAAAACAAGGGGTGCTATGGTAACTGATATAAAAGAAGGGGTGCTATGGTAACTGATATCGAACAAGGGGTGCTATGGTAACTGATATAAAATAAGAGGTGCTATGGTAACTGATATAAAACAAGGGGTGCTATGGTAACTAATATCAAACAAGGGGTGCTATGGTAACTAATATCATCAACTTATACAGAGCGACTTACATTTCTATCTCATTTTTATACAAGTGTGCTCACTGTAATAATTGAGGGTTAAGGGCCTTGCTCAGGGGCACCTCAGTCATGGCCTCATTACTTAACCAGTAAATTAAAGTCATTTAACTCAGAGTTGGTATCGGTATCGGTACTCTGTATCGGCAGATACCTGAAAAGCTGGTATCGGTAAGGAAAAAGTGGAATCCGTATATCCCTAATTATTATTATTATTTAGATTTTACATGTGTTCATATTTATAAAGCAAAATATACACTAGTACTCACTACTGTGCTGATCCATTAAAAGCATTAATTATAGGAAATAATCTATTCAATTAAGGTATTAAATCATTATTATACTGTTATTCGACTGTTTAATGAATGCATTATGTATGTAATTATTCTGAAGCATTAGCCTTTAGTTTGAATTAATGTAATTCTAGAAAAGACAATATAAGTGAATTAAAATGCAAGTGAATTTGTAATGCATATTATGTTATACGGATACAGATAAAATGTTATGTATTATGTAATGATTTAATTCTAATCATTATGTAATGATTTAACTTCTAACCATGTAATTAAGTTACAATCCATACCATCTTTATAAGGAAGACCAGACCAGTTGTGAATTAGCCCACATGCTTTAAGGCTTTGACAGTGTCTAGCAGAACAGCTGACAGCTCTCTGGGTCACTTAGAGGATTTCCATAATGTGCATGCACACACTCACACACAAACACACACTCACACCACTAACACTAGCACCACCAACACCGACATCACTGTAAATTCAATCCTTCTGTTGCTGGAGTAACAAACTACTTCTCAAGTTAATTGCAGCCTGGTTGTCATGGAAATAAGTATACACAGAAAACTCTCATCCCTCCCAGTAAGAGACCAGATCACCAGGTAGCATGTGAACACAAAGACAGAGATGTAATTACTTACTTTGTATAGTTTGGTAAAGCAGTTTGGAAAAGGAACTTCTATATTGGCAGACTACTGCTGGAAGAGTTACTGTTGTTCTTGAGTCCAAATACAGATATAAAATCATGCACATATTTTAAAATACACGGACTTGTGCTAACGGGTCGCCCAATGGAGGATGGGTTCCCTTTTGAGTCTTGGTCCTCCCGAGGTTTCTTCCTAATCCCCACCATCATAGGGAGTTTTTCCTTGCCACTGTCGCCTCTGGTTTGCTCATTAGGAATCTGGACCCATACAATTGTAAAGCTGCTTTGTGACATGTGTTGCAAAAAGCGCTATATAAATAAATTTCACTTGGCACACACACACACAGCATATGAAGACTGAAATGTCTCCGTCCCCACCAGAAATATTTGCTGCTATCCTACATGATTTGTTAACTCTACCTCAGAACTGCTGTGTTCATGTATGCTCTATATGTCACAGTATGTCACTCATCTCTGACACCACTCACACTACATTGCACTGTACCAGCACTACACTGTCATGTCTGTCAATTGTCTCTGGTCTGCTGAATTTTTGTATTTATTGTAGTATTATGGTATTTACTGTAGTTATATTGTTCCATGCTGCACATTTTGCACGTTGCACATTGTTACCCTGTTGTACTTCATGTCATCTATTGTATTGTTGTTTCCAGTTCAAAAACACAGATTGGAGTATGTTCACCCACACAGACCTGGATCAGTACACCTCATCTGTTCTGGACCACATCTCCAAAACTGTACAGTGTCACCCCCCGCAAATCACCATGCACCCCAACCAATAGTCTTGGATGAATCGGCATGTCCACCTCCTGCTGAAGGCCCACAACACTGCCTTCAGATCAGGGGATGCTTGCTAGATTTTCTAATTAGCAATCCAGGTAAAATTAGTGGAATCAACACAATCCAGGAAGCCAGAGCAAAATCCTGGTGAGGACTTTTAATCGCGGCACCTGGAATTGACAGCACTAATATATATATATATATATATATATATATTAGTGGTGGGCCATTAACGGCGTTTGTTAATTTGATACTCTTATCGGGCGATATAAAAATTATCGCCGTTAATCTATTCTTAAAGTTGGGTTGGGAACTGGGTCAAAATGGGTAAGCAAACTATGATGACTTTCAACTTGATAGTTTAGCTCGTCTGTATTCCTAACCAAATTGCACAGTAGGGGCGAGAACGAGTTTTCAAACCTGTGAATTACAAATCGTTCGTGTGTTTACATGGATGCAGCCACGAAGTCGCCAGGTTTGCTTCATGGAAAATTCATTTTTAGGAACGTAAAGTGTTACCGGAGCAGAGCTCGGAGCGGTCGTTTTCTGCATGGTCCTAGTGCTAGATTCGTTGCTATTTAAATATTTCTTTTTAACCGTTAAAACTGCAGAGGACCAAAACCGGCTTTTGAAAAAGTGCCCCCCCAAATTACGTCCGTGAGGTTAAATGTACTAAATGTTGGCTTACATTTCAAATATCATGTTTAGCTGAATAAACATGTTATCAACCCCTTTTAATGTACAGTATGTAGGCTTACAAATTCATGTTTAACTGAATAAACCGTTGAACACGAGTAGCCTACATTTTATTGAGCATGTTTTTTTTCTTCAAGTATCAAAGTAGAACAGCTTCCTCAAGCAGTCATTGATGCATTTTGGAAACAGGAGATGAGCCCCTGGTCTAACGCACACCCTGTATTAAGAAACCCTATCTCAAAAACTGACTTTTAGTCATTACTTGGGTAGCACGCATATGAGCCATTTTAATATAGATTAATCTAGATTAATTTCAAGATTTCAGTGAGATTAATCTAGATTAAAAAAAATTACCCCTAATATATATATATATATACGCTCGAAGGGAGGAGTCAGGGAGTTAGGGGCTGTACCATGATGGATATAAAGGCAACAAGCAAATGTATAAAGAAATTAAACAAAGGCTAACATCCTAAACATAAAAATTAATCAGGGAACAGTGAAATATGTGGACCCAAACATAAAGCTGCTTGATTACTACACGTGTCATAATAGTAAGTCCTATATAAATAATGTGGCATGTCCTTTTACCCAAATTTTTGGACTACCTGACTGTTATGGTTCATGCTGGACCTGTCTGATATTGTGACGCTGTCGCCGGAGTGAAAGACGAGACAGAACTCCAACGTAGAACGTCACTTTTAATGAGTTATAAAGCGCGTAAGCACACAGATAACTGAGACACATACAACGTGCACTGACTCACAAACGTAGACTCAGACAACGACGAGCAGACGACACTGCGAACGCACATTAAATAGACAAACCACATAAACCCCAAGTGATGACGAGACGAGCCACAGGTGAGACGAATAATCACAAGACGTAACAGCACCCATGGAGATCCACAGACGCAGATGAGTAGACGCAGACGAGTAGACGCAGACAACGTAAACACACGCCCAAAATGGAGGGGCCGTGACAACGTGTCAGCGTGACAGACTACCCCACCAAGGGCACAATTTTTTAAGGAGGCAAATCAAATTCATATATATACACCATTATTTGCAAATAAATTCTTTAAAAGTCAGACAAAATGATTTTCTCAATTTTTTTCACATTTTGTCTCTCATAGTTGAGGTCTACCTAGGATGTCAATTACCGTCCTCTCTCGTCTTTTTAAGTGGGAGAACTTGCACAATTGGTGACTGACTAAATACTTATTTTTTTCCCCACTATATATATATATATATATGTCACGTTGAGGACCCCGGCCCCTCCCTTTTGGGCGTGTGTTTACGTAGTCTACGTGCATCGTCTGCGTCTGTGGATATTTCGTGGTGATAGCTATGTCGTGTGATAATCCGTCTCACCTGTGAATCGTCTCATAATCACCTGGGGTTAATGTGGTTTGTCTATTTAATGTGCGCTCGCGCAGTGTCCTGTGCTCGTCGTTGTCTAAAGTCTACACGTTGAGTGTTTGTGTATGTTTCTCGTGCGCTATTGCGCAACTTCAGTGGCGATTAAAAGTGACGTCTGTCCTAAAAACCGAGGATTCTGTGTCTCGTCCTTGGCTGCGCCCGAACGTCACAATAGTGGGGAAAAAAATAAGTATTTAGTCAGTCACCAATTGTGCAAGTATATATATATATATATATATATATATATATATATATATATATATATATATATATATATACAATTTTTTTATAAATATATTTTTTGTGAGATTCAGGGAAATATATATATTTATATATATATATATTTTTTGCCTTCCCTGAATCTCACTCCCATGTCTGGTGTATACCAACAAGGATGGTGTGTCTATGTGTGTGTGTAAGAGTGACAGTCTGAGGTCCAGTTAAGGCAAATTGCAAAAGGAGGCAAATGCAGTTACTGCAGTCCAGCGAACAGGCAGTAAAGCAGGTGAGTATTGAGGTGGTCAGTTCACAAGACTTGTGGGAGACTTTAATCGAGGAGATAAAAGCCCATTGGATGCTTTTTATGTACTCTTCCAGCCTTGGCAGAAAGGTGTGTGCATACATGAGCTTCACCATAGCAGCTATACAGGAATCCCAGCAGGAGGACTGGGAATAACTATTAGCAATAAAATTACTGCCCCATGAACATTGCTGCTGCTTTGACCAGTCGCGCGTAACTGGAGCACATCAAGCCAAAACTTATGTAGTAGTTCAGAGGTGGTTTGGGTTGTACATGCAGGCTTTGCAGAAATGGCTACCAATGTCACAAAAATGCAAACACCATCCTGGAATCTGAAGCTTGAGTAATGAAAAAGTATATCAGTTCTACTTTAAAAGATCTTTTAATTGGAAATTATTAACAGCACATTTCATTTCCAAATTGAACACAATTTTCTTGATAACAGAGAATCTGCAAGCACACATGACCTCTAGGAACTGTTGAAAGGCCAGGCTTGTGTTCTGTTCCTTTCAGTCATTATTCTGGTGTACCTCACAGCTTTCTACACAAGCACATCTGAACAGCAGTTAGGGTTTCCATAAACTGAATCAACAGAGTGTGTGTTCTGTGTTTACTAGAAGCCATAGTCAGTCCTGGAGATGAGGTGTGTCCGTTACAGAGTGTCCAGAGACCAAAGAGTCTAAAAACTGTTTAGAAAATGTCTGGACTAACATGCCCAGTATTTTCATTTTTCCAGATAATGACCCTTAACCTATTAGCAGGGCTTTTGAAAAATCCATGACACGTTTGGCTCAAAGCAACATCTGATGGGCAAAAGCACACTAAGCCTACTTATGGTCCATAAAAACCTTACAGTGTACTGCTACAAAAGTTTTACTGCCTTTTGTGCTTACTCTTAGTGTAAATAACATAGCTGTAAAAATGTTAATTATCTTTATGGTACTCTTTAGGGCACATTGCTTTCTGTGAATGCAAATGTAGAGTTTTAAATATAAAGGGCATTTACATTTACTGAAAATTACAATGCTGTGTGGAACTGAATTGAACTGTACTGAACTAAACCAGTGTTATGAAGTAAATTGAAGTGAAGCAGTGAAAAACTGCAAACTACTCATTGAGACAAGTACTTTTTAAGTCACAATAATCCATGTTATATGTTTAATTGTAGCAACTATGAAAACCATAAAGATTGTATCCATCTTCAGATAAATTACCTCAGTCCTAATATCCACTCACATCTCTACAGCATCCAGTGGCTAATAATGGTGTTTGTTGTAGAATTCATCAGTAGAACCTGCAGACACCAGAGAAAAAGAAAGAAAATGTGAAAGAAAATGATTTTGTCTGAATCCTGAAGTCCCAGGCTCTTAAGTGTGTGTGTGTGTGTGTGTGTGTGTGTGTGTGTGTGGTACAGACTGGAAAGAAATAAGCAGTTTCCATGGCCTCAGGCAGGCAGTAAGCAGGTGGATGAGTAGTGCAGCTGATTGTAGATTCTGTGCTTGTGCGCAGGCAATCACAGCCCCTGTCTGCCCTGCTGCACACTAGTCCTCCCTCTGCCCTCTGAATACACCAGGCTCCCTGCTCCAGTCAGTTCCCACAGTGCACACACATTTAACTGCCCATATTCCAATAGGCACAGGTGTGATGAGGATTCCCATATTGTGGACTATGTCATCACCAATATTTTAATTTATGATGCACGTTACTAAAATTATTATTATTATTTTTATTAGTTACACTTGTATTATGCTTTTGTCAGCCAAGGATACTTCAAAAGTGCATAATACTTTTTATATCCTGTCAACTTAATCTGTCAACATAATTGCATCACGTGTTTTGCAATGATGTCAACGTTCGAAGGAAATGTGAGGAGTTAGTTTGTTTAGACAGGTACACCACCACATGGTTTGGCTTGATTGGATGCGTACACCTTCACATGTCAAGGAAATAGGCAATGACTATATTGGACGGATCTAAACACACCCCCAGGTGCCACAGTAGGAGGCCTATGTCTGTGGTAGTGGTGCAGCTCGTCCAGACAATGTTGGTCTCAAAAAGCTTGAGGTGTTATGACTGCTGCAAAGATGTTTGGATTCAAAATAGATTACAGTGTAATTGAGAAGAGTCACTCTAATTGGGTGCACATGACAAGCACAGAGGGGCAACCCCATAGTCCTGCCTCTGCAATTATTTGTTTAGCTATAAGAATATAGGTTTAGAGTTGTAGAGTGGAAAGCTTAGTGGGGCTTAATGTGTAATATGAACATGAAAGAAAGTTCTTATGAATGAAAATTGAGTTTAGTTCATTCAAGGTTCTGTAGGTATCTGTTGAGATTGTGAATGAACTGAGCTATTGTATAAAAATGTTAGGGAGCTTACTGATTAAGGTTACTGACAAGAACTATAGGCCTGTTGGGTACCATGTGAAATTTCAGTACTCATACATTTTGTAATTTAATGGTTATTCTATTTCACATATGTTATAAATTCATGTGATGAATAAAGGTCTTATATAGAAGAATAATTATTACTACAAGATAATATTCTTATTAATACTCACATCTGTAGACCTTTGGGGCTGACGTACATGTGCCAGACATGCGAGTTGCCTTCAGTCTGTTCTTCAGATTGTGTTTTAAATGGCCAGGCTCCATTTAAAACACAGCTAGGCTTCTGAATGGTGCAACAGAAAAGCGTTTGCACTTAAAATAATTTAGGTGGAATACTCTTTCTCCACTGTGAATTACAGCAACACTGGCCAATCATGGTGCCTCTGAGCTCATGCATCAGTAGGTGGTGACAAGCACCACGAGTGTAATTGCCCCGTGACTGTGCATGAGCTGACGTGAGAGACGTGGTGATTGGCTGCATGTGCCTTGGAGGCTACACGTGACAACTCCTGCGTTGGCAGCTGTTGTGTGACAGGAGAGAATTACCGGATGTGTGGGAATTGCCTGCAACTACAATAGGGAGGAAAATTGGGAAAAATCAAGAACAAATGTGTAGCTAATTACTAATCAAAGCAGATGTATGCAGTGTTTTCTCAAAGCAGCCTTATCCTCAGCCTAATAAACATGTTAGAACCAATGTGGCAAGACAGTAATATTATGTTTGCTGTGTCAGTTGTGTGTGTATGTGTGTGTGGGTCTGTGTGAATGCTGAAGAGAGTAAAGAATTAGTTTAATCAGGTTCAATCAGAAAATCACAGAAAAAATATTACCAGTTAAAAAACAAATGAAGCCAAGAAGAAAAAAAAAGATTTTTCATTTAACAAACTGAAACATTTTCACAAAGTTTAAAACCAACAAAAGTGATATTTTCATAAAAAAAAATATCTTTGCTAGAGACTCAACTTTTACTAAGTACTGCTGTTCAAAACAATAAACCACCACCAGTAAAATACCACTGAACACGTATATGTAATAAATGCAGCTCTCCGAATTTTAAATGAAAACATAAATAATAAAGCAAAATGTCATTGATAATGACATGAGTAATCTTTGAGAGTAATCTTTGTCTAGACAAGCACTCTAAACAGGAGTTTGTCCCTTGCAAGAGGAATATTTGAGCTCTTCTGTTCTTGTGAGTGAAGTAACTCATTTGCAGTAATGCAGACACACAAAGTCAGTTATGATATGATGTAAGCATGAATGGTACAGGAATTTAATGCTTTAGGGTGGTGAGCCTTGGGCTGGAACACATGCACGTCACAGCCAATCAGCACAGATTCATTCCATCAAACTGCAACGACAGAAGATGAGCAGAGCTTTAGAAAGATGCCACATGGCTTTGTTTACATCCAGATGTTCTAGATCAAGCAGATCATAATTTAAATAACAGGACTTTGCACAGCTGATGAAGGACCTCTGTCCGAAAGTTTCTATACTTTACTACAATCTGTCTCTCTCTCTCTCTCTCTCTCTCTCTGTCACACACACACACACACACACGCACACATACATATGCATATATATATTTAAGTCTGCATGTGCATTAAATAATTAAAAGCAATAGGCATTTGTTAGCATAGATTACATATTGGAGGCTTCCATTGCTAGGTTTTGTCTGAAAACTAAATCAGAATAAGATAATTAAAATAATCATATTATCCACTCTAACAGTTTTGTCCTTTGATTTACCCCTAATAGAAATGGTCCCTTACTCGACAGTTAGGGCATGAAGAATAAGAATGAGAGGAGTGTGAAGACCAGACCTCTAGCTTTAACAGTCCACTTTGTTTCTTAAAGGGACACAGCATTAAGTTCCCCTAAGAAAAGATTTGAAAGGACATCATGGCGCCATAGAATAAACTTCTATTTATTTGAAAATCTAAATTAATCCACAAGGAAATAGATCTATTGTGGAGAGACAAGTAAAGGCAAGTAGTAATTATGGGAAATTCCTTTAGGAATACAGCCATTGCATTATGTAACAGCAGGATTTCTCTTGCCAAGTCTGCCTCATAGTAGACTTGTCATTCTAATTGTTGCTATTTATTTGGGAAATTAAGACCCTGCATCCAATTCTGTTTTGAGAGTAATATGCCACCAACCTCTCTCTCTCTCACACTCCCTCCATGGACATATCTTCAACAAAAACAGGGTGGATTTTTGTTTGCTTGTCCCAGTCCTGTGGATCCCATTTTGCAGGTTTACCACCTATAACTCACTTGCTCTTGCACCCCAGAGGAGAAGTTAATTATGTTTTCAAAATGGTGTGTGTGCATGTTTTCCAAACCCAGACCTTATAAAGATTAGTATCCTGCAAAGACTTTCAGTGCCACAATCCCTTTATTTAGCATCATAAATTAATATTGTAAGTGCTGTTAGCTAATGTAGAGGATCAAGTTGTTGTGAAGTAACTACCTGAAAATTCTGCCTCAGTCACTCAGAAACCATCAGTTCCAAAATCTTTTAGATCTTAGATTATTTGGATCATTACAAGGAGCCCATGCAATGTATTGCAGCGGCTATGTTTTCTGTCTTGTTTTAGGTATGAATATAGAATGCTATTAGATACAATGACACTTTTTGAACAACAGATGAATGTGCACTTTTATACAGCACACATATGAGAACACCACATGTGCACCTTTATTGGACACAATGAAGGCTGTATTTGTAAACTGCAGTCCACAAGGGCAGTAGTTGTGTTAGAGCTGACCATTTAATGTGCTTACAGTGACATCTACAGGGAATGAAAGACCTCATTGCAGACACACCTGCCTCACCCAGTATCTCACACAGTAATTTACACCTGCATCAACCAGTTCATGTAGTAACTCACACACACTAATTCACAACTATCACAGACAATCTCATAAATTCCCACACTGCCTTTCACCTCTCTGACACACTATCTCATAAAGTAACTCAGACCTAAATCATGTAACTATTTTAGCAACTACTGCAATAACATATTCTATAAATAGTTACTGTAAATAGAGGACCATTCCAGCAATAACATTTTAACAATGGTACACCTGTATCCTATACAACAGTACACTTCAGTACTTTCTACATGTTGTTGGGGGCTTGCTTTATTTCACTATGAAAGAATGAGTCACATCCTGATTTGAAATACCATGTGCCAGTTTGTCCAAAATAATTACATACATTTCTATTAGACTATTAGAATGTCCTAGTAAGACGAGCAGTTAATCCAGTTAATTTCTAAATCCAGTCAAGAAAACAGAACAATAAATATACTACACTGAATGCAGTAAAAACTATTTGATTTCTTGCATGAATAAGGAGTTTATACTTGAATTTTCTCTGGCAGAGAAAACACCTTGGCTCCATTTCTTTCGGATTGTCTTTCTGAGTGATCTGGATGCTTTAGGTAGACAGACAAACACTGATCACTACTCATTCATGCATGCAGTTCTTAGCATCACTGCACACTTAAGCATCCTTCAGCACTGAGAATCTCCTAAGTCATAAAACATCTCATCACACCAAAGTCATCCTCACCAGCTGGTATATTTAAGTCACAGTCACAGTGGCATGACAGTCATAATAACTTACAGAGCACATGCACCGAGTTGAATTAGGCACGTCTTCTCTATTGATGTGTCGTGGTCCACCCCTGACTCCGCCCATGGCTTGTCTGTGTAACACATTGGCTTGCCAGAGGTGAGACGCAAAACAGGATCACTCTGATGGTTAACCAAGTGAGCCACTACAGGACTTTAGTAGGTAGGACCCAATTGCTGAGTCATGTTATGACTTGAAGTGAGTGACACGGCCTAAAAACAAAAAGGAGCAAAATTTACCTGAAGCACTGAACAACAGTGAGGCATAAACAACACATACACTTCCCAACAAAAGTAGCAGCCAAAAAGGGGGAAAAACTTTCCTTTTAGTTTCAAAGGAAAAATATATAAAATGGAGAGAAGAGGAACAACCCGAGACAAGAGAGAAGGACTTGAGAGAAAAGAGAAGCTCAAGAATACATCCTGGAACCTCTACCAATATTATTGGTACCTCTAGAATGATTCAGCAAAAAGTGTCTTAGAGTGAGCTGCTTAAAAAGCTACTGAGCAGGTGTAGCTTATGGATCGTTGAATACTCATGAGGTGGAAGCCATGTTTCCTTCCATATTAATGTTTGCTTGATCAATGGGAGTTGCCTGGCCTATGAAGTTCATTGCATTAAGTCGTCCATGGTGAAATACTGAAACTGATTTTTTGAATGGTATTCAATACAGTTACTAGTTATTAGTTATTTTGTCCAGTACATGCATTCACTCATAGTGATGCACTGCCTGGCCCCATACAGAATAATGTCATATATTGAAAATACAAGATGATGCAAGACCTTGATGACATCAGATTTCTTTTCATATTCTCATATATATATATATATATATATATATATATATATATATATATATATATATATATACAGTATATTAAATTTATTCAGGGGAAAACTATGACAAACAGGTCCTTCATCAGCTGTGCAAGTCAAGCAAAGTTGAACTGAAAGGAAGAGGAACCAGCTTGTACATTATATTGCCAAAAGTATTCGCTCACCTTCCTTGACTCACATATGAGCTTAAGTGACAGGTCACATACTGATGTTGGACGAGAAGGCCTGGCTCTCAGTCTCCGCTCTAATTCATCTCAAAGGTGTTCGATCAGGTTGAGGTCAGGACTCTGTGCAGGTCAATCAAGTTCATCCACAACAGACTCTGCCATCTATGTCTTTTATGGACCTTGATTTATGCACTGGTGCACACTCATGTTGGCACAGTCACCATAATCCTCCTCTACCAGACTTTACATGTGGCACAATGCAGTCAGACAAATAGCGTTTGGCAACTGCCAAAGCCAGACTCATCCATCAGATTGCCAGATGGAGAAGCGTGATTCGTCACTCCAGAGAACACACCTCCACTGTTCCACAGCTGCCCAACCATGGAAACCTATTCCATGAATCTCTCTGCACACTGTTCTTGAGCTAATCCCCCCAAGGCTCAACCGCCCCACTGACCCACAGAGCCTGGACAAAGTCTCTCAAGTGAGCTAGGGTTCTCCTGGACTGAGTCTCTCATGGTCTCTAGGTGGCATTGAACTGGCTGGCTCTGTGTCTGTCCCAGTGCCGTGAATTTCTCACTGGCCGGGCCGATATGGAGCGAGACGATCCCGGTGTACTACCATGACAGCACCTGATACACCACTTTCCCCAGGCAGCTTAGGATTTTACTCCAGTGGAGGCTTGTCGGGGGTTGTACATTTTACATTACATTTTTACATTAATGGCATTTGGCAGACCCCCTTATCCAGAGCGACTTAAGTTTTTATCTAATTTTTATACAAGTGAGCAATTGAGGGTTAAGGGCCTTGCACAGGGGCACCTCAGTCATGGCCTCAGGTCTGGGAATTGAACCCACGACCCTCTGGTCACAAGACCAGTTCCCTAACCACCAGGCCATGACTGACCCTAGAACTAGACCTGTACCCCAGGGGCAATAGGATTTTATTTTATTAAACCTTAATTTTACCAGGTTCTTATTTCAATGGCAGCCTGACAAGTAGCAGAACCACTTGATAAAAATAAAAATAATCAACACTAAACAACAAACACAACAGAAAATAACAGACACAATAAAACATAATACATACACACATGCACACACACTATATATTTTACTATAAACAAGTGCAAGTGTCCGTAAAAATGTCCTGTATGTGATTCACAAAGGAATGATGTCCAGACTTATTTAAATCAAATGAATCTGCCAGATTCATTGTGTTAAGCCAGACAATGTGTTAAGAACCTGGGCGTCACCTTTGATAATGAGCTCAGCTTCAAATCACACATCATGACTACATGCAAGACAGCTTACTTTCATCTTCAAAACATCGCTAAGGTCCGAGATATGCTCTCTCCTGCTGACAGTGAAAAACTTGTCCATGCATTTATCACATCAAAGCTAGATTATTGTAACGCTGTTCTATCTGCTCTTCCAAAGAGCTCTATTTCGCACCTACAGCGAGTTCAGAACGCGGCTGCAAGGTTCTGACCCGCAGGAGAAAGAGAGATCATATTACACCTGCACTCCACTCACTGCACTGGTTACCTGTCAGCTTTAGAATAGATTTTAAGGTTCTAGTCATGGTTTTTAAATGTCTTCATGGTCTTGCCCCTCTTTACCTAAGTGAAATGATGGTTAGATATGTTCCAGTCAGGTCTCTCAGGTCTTCAAACAGTAATCTACTGGTGATTCCTAAAAGCCGATTAAAGATTGGCGAAGGTGCTTTTAGCCACTATGGCCCAAAGCTCTGGAATTCTCTTCCTGAAGAGCTCAGAGGCATTTCATCCCTGCATAGTTTTAAGAGCAGTCTCAAAACATTCCTGTTTAGATCCGCTTTTAGTTAAGAAACTCTATCTTAATAGTTTTATCTTATTTACTTTACTTTTTATTATCTTACTTCACTTTTTACTTTTTATGTTATTTTAATATTTTTATCTTTAATTTCTTTTAACATTTTCTTTTTGTCTTTTTGTCTTTGTCTTATCTCCTTTTAATGTTTCTTTTATTTATACTGTAAAGCACTGAGTTACATGTATGTATGAAAGGTGCTATACAAATAAAGATTATTATTATTATTATTATATTATTAAATTCAGAAACTGAGATAAAAGATTTCAGTTTTAGTGTTTTCTGTAGTTTGTTCCAGTCGTGTGCAGCAGCAGACTGAAATGAAGAGGAGCCATAAGAAGTGTTTACTTTATGGAGTACAAGTTGAATGTAGAGGGAAGACCTGGTGTTGAACTTGGCAGATGCAGGCTGTAATAGCGTCTGTAGATAGGGAGGCGTTTTCCCTACAAGTGTCTTGTAAATAAAGGTAAGCCAGTGAATATTGCGACGAGTATGTAAAGATGGCCAATTAACCAGTGAATACAAGGAGCAGTGATGAGTTCTAAAGGGAGCATTTGTAACAAATCTGAGAGCGGAATGATAAAGTGTGTCCAGCTTCTGAAGAGCTCCTTTACATGCCAGTCTGTAAACTGCATCACCGTAATCCAGCAGTGGGAGAACATCTGAACCAAGGTCATTTTGGCAGCACGAGTAAATGAAGAACGGTTTCTATACAGAAAAACAAGCTTGGCCTTGACCTTTGATTGTAAGTTGTTAACATGATTATTAAAAGTCAGTGAACTATCTAACCAGATACCTAAATATTTATGTATCTAATGTATGGAATCACTCACATGCGGAACCTGCACCCAACCGCCAGCAGTAACGTCAGTAATGTCAGTCACAGGAGCCCACCATCTCCTGTCAGAGAATCTGTCCACAGTCTCAGAGGTAAACTCCAGGAGATTGAAGAGGTTCTGCAACACTACAGTCTGCAGTCTTGTAGGAACTCACCTACTTCTCCTGCACACTCAGTGAATTCTCAGGTCTGACACACTGGAACCCATGCTCCTAGTCAGTGCTACATTCCAGTTATTTTAAATAGCCGGTGGCATGGCTCTCAGAATCGAAATAAAAATGTAATCAGAAGAAAACACAAGGGCACAAAACATTGTAACAAACAAAATTTGATCCCAGTGAAATGCAAAAGTGATGTAGGCGATGCTGATCAAACACATCAAGTCTTCAAAGTCTCCCTACTAAACGTCCGCTCACTCACAAACAAGTCTTTTATAATAGCTAAATTAATTGAAGATTATTGTCTGGACTTTCTTTTTCTAACAGAGACTTGGCTTGATAGCAATGGAGCAATAGTGCTAAATGAAGCTTCACCTCCCGACTTTAACTATTTTAATGTCTCTAGAGCAGGGGTGGCCAACCCGTCATAGACCAAGAGCCACTTTTCTTACTGTGTTACGGCAAAGAGCCACATCGTACATGGGCAAGTGTAATCTGTTGAGCGGGGGGGGGTGGCGAGTGTAAATTATTAGCTGTGAAGACAGTCAAATGCGTGTTTTCCACTACGCCGGTTTTAAAAGTATTAGCGGCTCGCTAGGCTTGTAAACTAACCGTGCACCACGAAAATGTAGCAGTGTGTCGCCCCGTTTGTGCAGGTGAGCCCGCGGACCGGCTGGGGAGCCGCATGAAGCCAGGCAAAGAGCCGCATGCGGCTCGCGATCCGCGGGTTGGCCACCCCTGCTCTAGAGTAAATAAGAGAGGTGGTGGTGTTGCATGTTTTTACCATAAACCATTCCACTGTAAGCAGATCTCATTAGGGGAACATCCTACATTTGAATATCTGGCAGTACAACTCAACAGTACTTATTCAGTTCTTTTGATTGTTATCTATCATCCTCCCAGACTACATACAGATTTTTTTGAAGATTTTGAAGAAATGCTTTCAAGGATTTTAATTGATTTTGATTATGTTTTAATTGCTGGGGATTTTAATATTCACATGGATATATCCACAAATCCAATCACTTCAGAATTCATGAGGATGCTTAACTCTTTTGATCTCATACATCATGTATCAGGCCCAACTCATAAGCATGGTCACATTTTAGATTTGATAATTTCTAAATGCATAGAGGTTAATAATACTGAAATTACTGATGTTGCAATCTCTGACCATTTTGGTGTATTTTTCAATATGTCATTATCTACTAGAACACTCATTGAAAAGCGCACAATAACCAAGCTTTATCTCAGTGCTGGCAGTGCCGTGGCCTTCACAGACATGATACAGTCCCTCCCTCCCCTCTCAGAAAATGGGAATGAGCTAGTTGAAACTTTCGCACACAGAGTTAGGAACTGTATTGATGCTGTGGCACCAAAGGAAACTAAAATAATCTCAGGTAAAATTAAGATGCCCTGGAGAAACACTCCATCTATTGTAAAATTTAGGCAAGATTGTAGGCAGGCTGAGAGACGTTGGCGAAGGTCAAAATTGCAAGTACATTTTGATATTTATAAAACAACATTGCAGAATTACAACAGTGAAGTGAAATCAACAAGGAAAAACTACTTCTCTACATTAATCAATTCATCCAATAATAACTCAGCTGTCTTGTTCAGAAGTATAGATCAGCTAGTAAACCTCACCTCCTGTGTCTTCCCTGAGACTGTTTCAGTTGAAAAATGTGATAAGTTTGCTATATTTTTTAGGGACACGAATACTAGTATAAGGCAGAACATAGCAACAAGCACTAATAGACTACCAACCCTTATATCAGTTACTCAGCCTAACTTTAACATGTCTTATTTCCAAGAAGTTGACATGGTAACACTACTTGATGTGATCTCATCACTAAAATCCACTACTTGTGAACTGGACCCTTTACCAACATGCTTTTTCAAGCAGGTTCTGAGCTAATTAGCAAATGAAGTTCTAACGATTGTTAATCAGTCTCTGCAATTGGGTGAATTCCCTAAAATTTTTAAAACTGCAAT
Organism: Brachyhypopomus gauderio; assembly: GCF_052324685.1. Classification (NCBI taxonomy): domain Eukaryota; kingdom Metazoa; phylum Chordata; class Actinopteri; order Gymnotiformes; family Hypopomidae; genus Brachyhypopomus; species Brachyhypopomus gauderio. The sequence continues at coordinate 24,929,458 of NC_135219.1, forward strand.
GGTTAATCCACTATTAAAGAACAGAAATCTTGATCCCACAATTCTTAATAATTATCGACCTATATCTAACCTTTCCTTTCTTAGTAAAATAATTGGAAAAGTTGTGTCAATCCAGTTGAATGACTATGTCAAAGTAAATCAAATAAATGACACTTTTCAATCTGGTTTCAGAGCTCTCCACAGCACTGAAACAGCCCTAGTTAAACTGCATGAGCCATGATAGGAAAGCATGATCCGTGTGGAGCTCAAATAGAATCCCATAAAGGTAGGAGTGTTGCAGGGAGCCACGATAGCCAGCAGCTCTCTACGCGTCACACAATAGTTCCGCTCCGGCTTACTAAGTGGATGGGGTGTTACTGTAAATTGCCACTGTCCCGTTCCTATTGTGAATGTCGTCTTTTCTTTAGCTTTGCGTGCTAACGCTGCCAGTAGCCGCTACGCAAATCTAGTGAGCTAAACCAGGGCTCTCAAGTTTTGGATTCATGTCAGAGTGTGAGAGTTGTTAACGGGGGTGGCGAACGTTAATTGTTGGGGGGGGGGGGGGGGGGTGGGGGTGGGGGGGGTGGCAAACATGAGTTGTTGAGCGGGGGGGGGGGGGGGGGGGGCGAACGTAAGTTGTTGAGCGGGGTGGGGGTTTGTATATCGCGATCGATCTCCAGTGGAGGGCGACATAGATATGGATTGGAGGTAAATAAACTAGATTTTTTTTTCTTGCCGTGTGAAATCGGAAGTGTGGCGTGTGAGCGTGTGAAGACGGCCAAATGCGTGAGACTTGAGAGCCCTGGCTAAACCATAATGAGCCAGCTAGCTGACCCATTGATGTGTGGAATAGGCTAAGAATCTACCTTGGTTACTGTGTTCAGTCGGGGGTAATCCATGCTGCATTTCCAGTCCCGTTTTCTTTTTTACTAGCACCACAGGCTGCTTGACAGCTCGATGACTCACGCTGCGGCCATTTCTCTGATCCATCCCTCAGAGATCTCTGTCTTCGTGAGTGGTAATTGATGGGGGAATAGATGGACAGGCGTAGCATCACCAGTGTCGATACGGTGCTGGACAAGCTCAGTGCATCTGCAGTCTTCCTCAGACTCTGTGAAAATATCAGCATATTGGCACAACAACTCCCAGAGCTCTCGTCTCTGAACTGGGGTGAGTTCTGCACTGCTGCGATTCCACAGCCTTTGGATGCAGCCTTTCAACGTGCTATTCTCATCACTTTGTTTACGCAATGTCTGTGGTGCAACATGGCGTTGGTGAGTGGAGCCAGATATCAATCAATCAATCAATCAAATTTTTTTTATATAGCGCTTTTTACAACAGTTGTTGTCACAAAGCAGCTTTACAAGTGCCGAGTCCTAGCCCCCAGTGAGCAAGCCAAAGGCGACAGTGGCAAGGAAAAACTCCCTAGTTTTTTGCATGAGGAAGAAACCTTGAGAGGAACCAAGACTCAGGGGGGGAACCCATCCTCCTCTGGCCGACACCGGTCACCATGACAACAACAACAATTTAGACAGAAAGAAGAGAAAGAAAAGGAAAAATATGTAATAATGTCCATCATGATGTATGCATCCGGTTAGGCAGGAGGTGGCTGGCCCAGGATGGATCGCTGGTCTCCTCATCTCATTATTCCTCAAGCAGGCGGGCAGCCATGTGGAGAAATGAAACAGGGAAAATGAGCTCTGTATGAGGACATATACAGGACAGGTGAAATTATAAACATTTCCGGAGTGTGGCAGCAACTCCGGCATTAAGTTAAATTATTACAGCCTAGCTAAAAAGGCAGAACCAGAAGGTAACATAGGCTTGGGGGCATTCTGAGACAATGGCATCCGTCCACTGCACTGTCAATAAACTTGAGTGACCACGAGCAGTGACAGGACGACAGCACCAGCGCCCCAGTCTACCATAAAACCCTTCGCCTGTGAACCCCTGGATCTGTACCTTAATCTAAGGGGGGATATTAATTATCAAACGCTAAACTACATAAGTGGGTTTTCAACCTAGACTTAAAGATTGTGACTGTGTCGGAGTCCCGGACGCATTTAGGAAGATTATTCCAAAGCTGGGGGGCCTTACAAGAAAAGGCTCTTCCCCCTGCTGTTACCTTGTTAATTTTTGGAACTAATAAAAGACCAGCACCCTGTGATCTTAGTGGGCGTGGGGGTTCGTAATAGGAAATAAGTTCCTGAAGGTACTCAGGAGCAAACCCGTGCAATGCTTTATAAGTTAATAAAAAGTTAATAAAAGAATTTTAAAGTCAATACGGAATTTAACTGGGAGCCAATGCAGGGCTGATAGGACTGGACTGATATGCTGAAATTTTCTAGTTCTGGTCAGAACCCTGGGTGCGGCATTTTGAACTATTTGAAGTTTATTTAGATTCCTATTTGAACATCCTGACAGTAGCGCATTGCAGTAGTCTAATCTAGAGCTAACAAAGGCGTGCACCAATTTTTCTGCATCATCCTGTGATAATGCATTTCTTAATTTAGCAATGTTACGGAGATGTAGAAAAGCTATCCTAGTAGTATTATCTATGTATTTATCAAATGATAGGTCAGAGTCGAGTATGACACCTAGGTTTTTGGCTACTGTGCCAGGTGTAATGGGGTAGCCTGCGAGATTAAGCATTAGATCTGAAATTTTCTGTTTTGAGGCCTTAGGGCCCAGAAGGAGAACTTCTGTTTTGTCCTCATTAAGTTGGAGGAAGTTTAGAGACATCCAGCATTTAATATCTTTTACACAGGCCTCAATTTTTCTTAAACTGAGTTTTTCATCAGGTTTGGCTGATATGTAAAGTTGAGTGTCATCTGCATAGCAGTGAAAATTTACACCATGTTTGTTTATAACTGTGCCCAATGGTAGCATATATAATGTAAATAATAGTGGTCCTAGAATGGAGCCTTGCGGGACCCCATATTTAACTTTTGTACGTTTGGATGGAATATTATTGAGCTCTACAAACTGATAGCGATTTGTTAAGTAAGAATGAAACCATGAAAGGGCTGTGCCAGAGACTCCAACCCAGCGTTCTAACCTTTCTAGCAAGATCCTATGATCAATTGTGTCGAAAGCTGCACTAAGATCAAGAAGCACTAACAGCGATACATAGCCTTGATCTGAAGCAAGGAGGAGGTCATTTGTTACTTTAACTAATGCTGTTTCAGTACTGTGATGGGGCCTAAAACCAGATTGGAACTTTTCAAATATGTGATGCCTATGCAGATATAGGCATAATTGCTGGGCAACAGCTTTTTCTATGATCTTGGATATAAATGATGTGTTTGAAATGGGTCTATAATTAGATAGTACAGTAGGATCAAGATTTGGTTTCTTGATCAGAGGTTTAATAACTGCTAATTTACATGATTTGGGCATGTGACCTATTGTAATGGATGAGTTAACTATAGTTAGAAGAGGTTCAGTTACCGCTGATAATACCTCTTTTTTGACTTTGAGGGAACCGAGTCTAGTGTGCAGGTAGCACAATTTAAGGAAGAAATTATTTTCTCTAATTCTGATTGTGGGAGTGGATGAAAAGCATCAAGTTTTTCTCCCAGTATGCGATTTAAATCGATATCAACCAAACCAGATGACATACCAGTTGTATTGCTAATAAAAGGTTTTATATTTTGTCTAATATTCTCTATTTTATTATCAAAAAAATCTATAAATACATTACTAGTGAGGTTTACTGGAATCTGAGGTTCTGTGCCTGCTTGATTTTAAGTTTGGAATTGTAAGTTTGGAAATAGTATTAAAAAGAAATCTAGGGTTGTTTTTATTTTTCTCTATCAGTGAGGCTAGGTATGCTGAGCGTGCTTTAGCGAGTGCCTGTTTGTAGTCAATGATGCTATCCTTCCAGGCAATATGTCCCAGATATGAATCCAATCAAGCACATCTGGAATATGATAAGATATGATATCCCAGATGTGCTTGATTGGATTCAGGTCTTGGGAATGGGTAGGCCAGTCTATAGCATCAATGCCTTCATCATGCAGGAACTGCTGACAGCCACATGAGGCCTAGCATTGTCATGCATCAGAAGGAACCCAGAGCCCACTGCACCAGCATTTGATCTCACATTGGGTCTGAGGATCCCGGTACCCGGTGAGATCAAATGCTGGTACCTAATGGCAGTCCCGGTACCTAATGGCAGTCATGGTACCTCTGGCTAGCACATGGAGGTCTGTGAGGCCCTCCAAAGAAATGCCTCCTCACACCATTACTGACCCACTAGCAAACCAGTCATGCTGGAGGATGTTGCAGGCAGCAGAATGTTCTCCACACCGTCTCCACACTCTGTCACATCTGTCACATGTGCTCAGTGTGAACCTGCTCTCATCCAAGAAGAGCGCAGGGCGCCAGTGGCAAAACTGCCAATCTTGGTGTTCTCTGGCAAATGCCAATCACCCTGCATGGTGTTGGGCTGTAAGCACAAGCCCTTGTGGATGTCGGGCCCTCATACCACCCTCATGGAGTCTGTTTCTGACAGTTTGAGCAGAAACATGGATATTACTGGCCTGCTAGAGGTCAATTTGCAGAGTTCTCGAACTGCTCCTCTTGTTCCTCCTTGCACAAAGGAAAAGTTAGTGGTCCTGCTGCAACAACTCCTATGCCCCCCTCCATATCTCCTGGTGTACTGCTCTGGACACTGCTGAATGACACAGCAAACCTTCTTGCCACAGCTCGCATTGATGTGCCATCCTGGATGAGCTGCACTACCTGAGCAACTTCTGTGGGTTGTAGATACTGCCTCATGCTACCTCTATGGTGAGAGAACATGCAAAAGTGCAAAAAGTGACCAAAACATCAGCCAGAAAGGATGAGAACAGAGAAAAGGTCTGTGGTCACAACCTGCAGAACCACTCCTTTATAGGGTATGTCTTTCTAATGGCCTCTCACAACAGCAGGTAAAATTGATTCACAATCAGTGTTGCATCCTAACTGGTATGTGCTTTGTGTTGTGTGTTGGTGTGTCCAGAACTGTTGTGTGCAGTCCCCTAGAGACGAGAGGCGGCTCTCCACGGCAGCGTGGGATCTGTTGAGAAAGATAGAGATCCCCCCTCAGGCTCGGGTGACCTGGAGGAAGGCCCTAGGTTGTGTATGGCCACCTCAGATGTAGGGATTTCCCCCTGGAACCCTCAGTAGGGTGGAGGAGTCCACCCTACTATGAACCTCTCCGGGAGGGGTGTTCTCCCAGGCCGTATAGGGTTGCCCAGGACCAAAGTCAGTCCCGAGTTGTGAGGTAAGTCCGGGAGCGGTTAGTGGGTGGTGTAGCCACGTCCCAGGGAGGTAACCTGCACACACAGACACAACAGATGAGTAGGGAGCCCTTGCTCTCCGTTCGCACACCAGGTGGGGCTCAGCGACCAGATGTCCGTTGCGGCGTGAGGGTCCTGTGACCAACTGGGCCATCAACAATAAGACAACCAGAGAGAAGAGAGAAAGAGGAGGAGAAAGAAGTGCTCAGAGAAGAGAGATAAAAGCTGTTGGAAATGATGTGGAAGCTGAAGGCAATAGTGGATCATGTGGTATTGAAGAACCTGAACTGGAAGAATGAAGAACCTGAACTGGAAGAATGGCTCCAGCAAGTCACAGAAACAACATCCAAAGTATCCATCCAGAAGACTGTAGTCCTGGACACAGATAAGCTACCATACATGAACGTCAAACTCCCAGGTTTAACCCCCAGGTCTACTGACTCCTTGGTGAGTCAAAGATGGCCGCCGTGCAAGTATTTATTTATTAATATCTCAGCGATACAACATCGCAGGCACACGGTTCATACGTTTTTGGAAACTGGAAGCTGTCCCTTTAAATGTTAATTCAAGCTTGTGCAGACTGGCCACAAGGAGCCAATACATGACCGAGTTGAAGCACGCCCGTATATGGCTAATCCTTTTATGGCTTGCACAAGGATGGGGTTTATTGCTCCCCCGGTGTGACTGCCTGTGACTCCTGTTACTGGCAGATTCAAGTGTCAGTCATTACATGACCGCTGACATCACTCACATCGCCCTTCACAGAAGTAGGAGGGCTTTAGGAGGACTTTAGATCCGTTTTACCTCGGACAAATGGAAATACTAACATTGATGGCTGCTAGCTAGCGAGCTAGCGTCTAGTGATCTCTACATGGCGATGATGAAGGTATGTTGATGATCGATGACTAAATGAATGTTATTTTGCAATATTGATCACTATAATAGTGGGCGATCACAGATAGGCTCGCGATTTGCGCGATGGTGTGTTGTAGTTCGTTCCCTAGCTAGCAGCTAACTAGCATCTGGCTAGCTAGCATCTACTGATGAACCTCGGTTGATTTCCTGACGGGTTTATGAAAAATATAAACGATCGAAGGCTGAATGAATGTTATTTTGCAATATTGATCACTATAATAGCGGGCGATCACAGGTCGGCTCGGGATTTGTGCGATAATGCATTGTAGTTTGTTTGTAGTTCTATGTAGCATCTAGCTAGCTAGCGTCTACTGATGACCCCCATATTGTAGGCCTGAGGAGAGACTCATGACCGATGACCTCAGGAAACATATCGCGCTTTGCGAAAGCTTTAGACGCTTTCTGACGCCTGAGGTAAACAAACCGGTTTTGCTCAGTAGTTCACCATCAACTACTACTAGCTCTAGTGTGAACTACATAGCGGTTATGAACCTATGTTGATTTCCTGAAGGGTTTTATGAAAAGTATAACCGATCGAAGGCTAAATGAATGTTATTTTGCAATATTGCTCACTCTAATAGTGGACGATCGCAGATCGGCTCGCGATGTGTTACTAGCTGTCTAGCTAGCCGGCTAGGTGGCTGGCTAGCTAGAAACTGCTTCTGTGCAAAATTCGTAATTTATTCTTTATAAAATTATTTTTACTTATTTTTTTGTCTTTTGCCTAGATGTTTGCTTTGTAGATGTGAAAGTATAGTATATAATAATCTAGATGAGTGGATATGGTTTTGGCTAAGCTGATTTAGCCTGTAGTTTGGGAGTTTTGTAGTTTGGTGTACACATTCCTGTACACTACTTTACACTATTTTTGTGAAGCAAACCCTTGAGCAAACATATTTCAAGCAACAATATTATTGATCTCTTTCAGTAAATGTGTATTTTTTTTTTAAAATATGCCTCATATTTCCAGGTTTAGGACCATATTATTTATTTATGCAATACTCTAAGTCAATGTAACCTCATTAGGAAGAGAGCTGAGATTGTTCTGAACTTTTTGATATGAGACTTGTGGGTAAAATGCTATAATTAAGTATGTTTAGAGACACATTTATGTAACCATGCTTAAACAGCAAAAATGCCCATAGACCTGCTAGGCCTGAGGCATGGAGTGGTGGACACGCACACCAAGGTTCAAATCCAAGAAGTCATACATATACTCCAAGGTAATAACTGTAAGCAGTCCGAGATAATACAACAATAACCTGTATTCATAGACATGATGGAAACAAACAGATACCAAGAAAAAATGAAACTAAATGTAGTAAAAAGCCCTAGTCTAACCCTAGCTTGAAGGAAAAATAATTTCTTATTAAGAATGCAATAATTTTTACATAAGTATGCCATCATGTGGCTTTTAAAATGGGAACACTTTAGGCAAAATCAGTGAACTGCATGTCGAATCAAAGTTAGAGTCATCTTTGTCATTCCTTCTCACTACAGATGTGTTGAGTAAGGAATGAAATACAATTTCTCCAGGACACAGTGCACTATGACATAAAACAACAAACAAAAATACAATTCTCCATATTTTAAATTCCATAAATACAGACAATAAATACCTTTCATAAAATATAGCATATAGCACTAATAATATCCAATACAAATCTCTAAACAATTGCTAAGGAAAAGACAGTACATTAGAAGGTAAGAACTGGTTAATGGAGTGAGTGTTTTACATGCAATGCACATTGATGGCTGGCAGTATACCTTAACATCTTAAATATTGTCAGAAGAGCAGACAATGTGTACACATTAAAGTGAGCTAAATTTATTTCCAGGTGTAAAATGACTAGATGCAGAAGGTGAAGATGTGCAAGTACATGTCAAAATAGACTGGAAGTAGCAGTTCAGTTTCATTGTGCAAGTATCCATTGGAATATTTGTTAAGCTTTATGACTCCCTCTGGGAAAGAGGGACCCTTTTGTAAAGCGGGAGGCACCAAAGGAGGCACCAAAATTGTTTTTGGCTTTTACCATTCATTGTGATACAACAATTTATATTCATATGATATACATACACAGCTATCTATAATAATTAACTAATATTTCATAATTTTGGAGCAATGGATTCGGGGTGGACCCAAGTCAACATAATAAACAAAATGTCTATACACCACACTCTTAACTAAGGCTCCTTACAAAAGAAAATTAAAACAAATACAAAATCCTCCTATCTCCCTACAATCAAAATAAAAGAAAAGGCAAAACAAAACGGCACCCCACGCCTACAGCTCTGACTAAAGAAAAAGAATATACAAACAAAACCTTATTACTTATATAAAATTACTAGATAGAGAACAGGTCACCGTATCAGTGCTGTCTCATGAGGTCCATTTAAGAACCACACATAAAGCCAAAATACAACCAATGACACCTTTGACCACGTGGAACCTACTCATCAAGACACCACACACCATTATAAACTCGAGGCGGAATTTTAGACCCGTGGCTAGACCTCAGCTTTAATCAGCCTTCATCAATTTCAGCATTGAGGGAGAAGTCACTTGACCCCCAATCCAAGTGTTCATCTGTCATTGTGCCATCTTCTGGACAACCTGTGAATAAGACCAGAGCAACTCACCCACATCCTAAAAATGGCGATGGCCGTATCAGATGACTTTGCCTGGATGCTCTGTAGTCTACATCCAAGGGGTGAGAGAGATCCTTCCCAATGCTGTAGAAATTCCTTTTATCCTTAATGGCAGATAAACCTGTTTTATTAACATGCTGGGCAGTCTTCACCACCTGCTGCAGGGATTTCCTGAGGTGATACATTTTCAGTACCACACAATGATGCTGCAAATCAGGATGATATCTATGACGCTTCTGTTCAGACTCATCAAGCTGTCCAGGATGGGCATGGTCAGGATAGCCTTGTTCATTCTCCTTAGGTCATAGAGGCACTGTTCAGCCTCCTTAGCTAACTGTTCAAGGAATATAAATAGGTTGCTTGTGAGGTACACTACCAGGAACATTAATTTTCCACTCATGGAATCAATAAAGTTTATTCATTCATTCATTCATTCATGAAGGTGTATTCTGTACTGTAGTAATGGGTGGAGATGGATGGAGTAGGGAGGGTGGGTTTGGTGTGAAGCCTTTGACTGTCATGGATGTGCAGGAATTTTTGCCCTCTGGTTAATGATGTGAGATTGAAGGGAAGAGACCATCTGGAGAAGGTGAGTGAGGAGTTTTTAAAATATGTCAATTCACATTCCTGGGTCATATCTTTTTTCAACCTTGGTATTTCTCTGATAAGTGGGTAAAGGGCATAGGCATTTATGGTTTTGATCATTTTATTCTCATTTTGCTAGCTCTTGAGAACCCTTGAGAAAAGACATGCACACACATCAGTAAGTATATAGGGGACTGGGGTGTGTGCTGTATTTTCTATAATGAAACCATTCAGCTAACACTTGACCTCATGATTGAAAGAGGACAAACTTGAATGAAAAAAGCCAGCAAAAGCTGACACAATCTACACACCTAATTCAACTGACATTAAACATCAGACCACAACAGTAGTGTATCCTGGTCCTTCCAAATCATAAAATAATTTTATTAGATATAATCACCCAATGGCATGCTTCACACCTGCTCTTTTCATCTAGACTGGATCTCCCCCACTTTCTAAACTTGCATTGCCATCCATAATCACTTCTGAGACAAAGTCAAATTTATTTATATAGCACGTTTTACAACACATCACAAAGCACCTTTACAATTGCACATCTATCCTCGGCATCAGCACAGGTGTTTGTGCTTGTACAGAATTGTATTTGGTAGAAGCATATAAACATGATATAAAATACAGATTATACATATGAACATCAATTTAAACAACCAAATATGGAGCAGGACCATTTTAACGCCAGAATTTTAAAATCAATTCGATAAACAGAAGCTAGTGTTACACCAAGAGAGTAGGACTAATATGTTTAAATTTTCTAGCCCTAGGACTCTAGCTGAAGCATTCTGTACAAGTTGGAGTTTTTTCAGAGACTATTTAGAGCACATATGTCAAAGTCAAGGCCCGCAGGCCAGATCCGGCCCGCGAATTGATTATCTATGGCCCCCTGGATGATATTTAATTACTATTAGAACAGGCCACAGCCGCCCGATGGGGTTTTGCATGCACAAACACTACATTCCCCACAATGCAACGGTAGCCCGCGAAGATACTGCAACGCACAAAAGCGGCGAGGGTCTGTGCGGCGAAAATGACGTAATCGCAGTGGCTCCGCCCGTGCGCGAGGGCGCCGCATACTGTCGATTCGCAAGGTCGTGCACCTCTCGAAATTTTGTAACTGCGCGCATCAGTTAAACTTAATTAAGTTAAATGTTTATACATATAGTCAAAATGATTCGAAATAATTCGCTTTTTTATTCTATTTTCAAAACGCCCAATCTTAACGTCTTCACGTTCTCTCATGTTTCGTCCTGGAATTACAAGAGAACGTAATACAAGAGAACTGTTCAGTCAGATAGCTATTTGTTGTGAAACGAAGTCGTTACAATTTCAAGCATTTTCAAGCACTTTAGCTTAACTTCCAGCACTTTTCAAACCTTTATTACTTTATTCATTTAATGTACAGGACATGTTTTCTTTGAAGGAAGTTTGTTTTTATCTGTTTGCTTGTTGAAAAATGTTTTCACTTGAAATTACTGACAGATCCTGTCACGTTGTGGGGGGGGGGGGCCCTACCGGTCGCCCCCGGTTACAGCAGCAGCGGTCCTGTTTTTGGTCACGTGATGTTCGTCCTTCAGGTGGGCGGGACCCGTGATCCGTCTCACCTGAGGGTCGTTTGTTCGTTGTTACGACCACTGCTGGTCGCGGCGTTGCTGGTATCTGACGCTACAGGTCCAGACGCGTGTCTCCTCCAAACATGTCACTCTCCCTCTTCCTGGTTGTTGTGAATTGGCTGTTCACCGCCCAAGACCCGAAGTCCCACCTTTAAAAGACCGACGAATTAGCAGGACGAGGAGATCTTTCTCCACATTGGTGTTTGGTGTGAGTTGGTAGCGTTCGATTGTTAAGTTGGTTTTCTGGTATTTGACTTTGTATTATTTCGTCCCTGAACTTGAGTCTGGATTTGCCCCTTTTGGTCTTGGTAGCTGGTGTATATATTGTATGTGTTTATGTATATAATTTATGTGTATACAGTTGTGATCAAATTTATTCAACCCCCACTGAAATAAAGTGTTTTGGCCAGTTTGACATTGATTTTGATCATTTCAGTCATCTTATTTACAATTATATCAAAGAGGCACTTATAAATTAGACAAACATAACATAATATTTATGATGGAATAACCACAAATGTCTTTACTGTGCTCACATCATTATCAGTTTTATTCAACCCCCTAGTGACATTATTTTTTAGTACTTAGTACAACATCCTTTTCCAGTTATGACAGCTTTCAAGCGTGAAGCATAGCTTGACACAAGTGTCTTGCAGCGACCTATGTGTATCTTAGCCCATTCTTCATGGGCAAAAGCCTCCAGTTCAGTCACATTCTTAGGCTTGCGCACTGCAACTGCCTTCTTTAGGTCCCACCAGAGGTTCTCAATTGGATTTAAGTCTGGTGATTGCGATGGCCACTCTAGAATGTTCCAGCCTTTCATGTTCAACCATGCTCTAGTGGACTTGGATGTGTGCTTCGGATCATTGTCCTGTTGGAAGGTCCAACGTCTCCCAAGCCGCAGGTTTGTGACTGACTCCATCACATTTTCCTCCAAGATCTCCTGGTACTGAAGGGAATTCATGGTACCCTGCACACGTTGAAGCTTTCCTGTACCATTAGAAGCAAAACAGCCCCAAAGCATAATTGACCCCCCGCCATGCTTCACAGTAGGCAAGGTGTTCTTTTGTTCATAAGCCTGGTTCTTCCTTCTCCAAACATAGCGCTGGTCCATTGTCCCAAACAGTTCTAATTTAGTTTCATCTGACCACAGTACACTGTCCCAAAACCTTTGTGGCTTGTCCACATGACTTTTGGCATACTGCAGTCGACTTTTCTTGTTCTTTGGAGTCAGCAAGGGGGTGCGTCTGGGCGTTCTGGCATGGAGGTCTTCGTTATGCAGTGCGCGCCTTATTGTCTGAGCTGAAACTTCAGTGCCCACATCTGACAGGTCTTTTTTCAGTTCCTTAGCAGTCACGCGGGGATTTTTCTCCACATTACGCTTCAGGTAGCGCACAGCAGTCGCGGTCAGGATCTTCTTTCTGCCACGACCAGGTAACGTTTCCACTGTGCCCTTTAACTTGAACTTGCGAATGATACTTCCGATAGTGTCTCTTGGAATTCTTAATATGACTTTCATTCTTGTGAAGAGCAATAACCTCTTCTCTTGTCTTCTGGGACCATTCTCTTGCCTTCACCATGCTTGGAAACACACCAGTAGATGTCTAGAAGGAGCTGAGTATCACAGTCCTTTTAAATCTGCCTAATTGGTGCTTATCATGCTTGATTGCTGCTCGTTGACATCCACAGATGTTTTCAATACCTGATGGAAAACACTGGAATGAACCTCTGTTCTTAGGAGTGGTAGTCGTAAAGGGGTTGAATAATTGTGTCAATGAAGAAATCACAAAAAGGCCATTTAATACTTTATGACAAAAAAAATTGATGCTATCTTAGTTGCATTTAGTTCTTTAACAAGTCCTTGTAAGATTTCATTATGAACACAATTACAAATGTGCACTGAATTCCATAAAACCCTTCGCAGCATTGGGGGTTGAATAAATTTGATCACAACTGTATATATGTAAATAGTGTGTAAGTATAAAAAAATCCTGCTTGTTAGTTCGGCCCAGACGGGAAGAAAGGACACGACGCTCTTTTGGTTATACTGTTCTCTTTGTTTTGTCATAGGTAGTTAGGGTAGGTTATTGTTATTTACTTTCGTTTCTTTAAATCGCATCAGGTTAGGTAGTTGATATTATTTTGGTTAGAGACGTTTTTGTTTGTTATTTTGAGCATTGTGTCGTGTCCTGGAGTTACATCCCTTGGCCATACTTTGAATAAATTCGTCATTTCATTCACATCTATCTCACTCCCTCTTTTCCATATCATACTCATTCTCTGTTAGGGCTATAGCCTAGAGTAGTCGTAACATTCGTCTATATAAGTCTTGTCTTTGTACCAGTTGACTGCTGGTTATATCCTTAATTTGGATCTTTTGCACGGGTTTTGGTTTGCACACTTTCTATTAAACCATCCTTTTTCCCTGAGACTTGGCGTGATCGCTTCCTTTTCAGTTGCTCACATCGCCCGTCACAGAATAACCAGCCACCTTTCGGAAGCCGCCAGTCTCCTTTGCTTTCTCCTTCGTTCGTTATCATGTCTCGTGGTAAGTGTTTGTCTACGTGTTGTGTGTTTGTCGTGTATTGTCCGAGAGAGTGTTGAGTCTGTCCCCACTCGTCCCGCCATGTTTAAATGTTGTTTGTGTTTAAACCCGTAAGTCACACGGCGGTGACTAGAGCTGGGGACCAGTAGACTCCGCTCTCGCCCAGCGAAACTACCGGTGCCTCACATTGCGCACGTCCGTTGTCCGTTATCGTCTGTGTGTGTGTGTGTATGTACGTTGTGTTGTGTTTTAATAACGACGCGGACGTGAGCGAGTGTGCCGTGGTGTGTGTGTTTCGCTGGTGGTGTTAGTGTGTGTGTGTGGACGGGTCCGCCGATGCGTGCTGCGCGCTAGAACGCGTGTAACGCAGGCGTCTCTCTGCTCCTTTCGCCTCGCTCACCCGATATCCCGCGGTGACGGGGGTGAGCGACTGCGAGCCAGAGAGACGCGTCGCTGTGGGCGTGATGCGCAAGCTGCTCGCGTATAGCTCTCTCTCCAAAGATTTGCGGATCCCGTTGGGAAAACGATGAGAGAGAGCTGGAGTAGACGCGTCGCGCTCCGCAGAGCGCGTGCATCGGTGGGTCCTGTCCGTTTGTTTGTGTTCTGTCTTTGCGTGTTCGTTTTGTCCTAGAGTGTAGCGTGCTTTGTTTTATGTAATTCCTCTCTTGCACCCCTCTTCACTGTGTGTGGGGAGGGGCCCGTGTGTTTTATGTTGTGTCTGTGTTTTTTGTTTTGTTGTTCCCCAGAGGGGCCCCCCCTAAATATGTTTTTGGGGGGGAGCTATGGGGTTCCTGAGCCACGCCATGTGGCTCAGAAGGCGCTGCTCCTTAGGGAGAACTGGCATTTGGGAGGGACCCCTGAGCAAAGAGGAGCCCCTGTACCCCTTTGTAGGTGGAGGATGCCTGGGGTGTAAGGACAGGGTGTCTCCTCATGCCAAGAAGGGGTCCCCTCCCCCCTGGGTATAAGGGGGTGCAAAGGTCAGGGCAGTGCGTGTTATATGTTGTGTGTCGTCTGTGTGCGTGTGTGTGTGTGATGTGTTGCAGGTCGCTCCTGGTGGTGGACTGCGGCACTCCCGGACCTAGTGTGGTCTCCAGGCGGAGACCCTCCCCTTCAAGCTCGGGGTGACCAGCGTGTCCCTGATGCGGATTGCCAGGGCCCTGGTCTCTGGCGCTCCTGGGTTGGGTGGAGGAGTCCACCTTGAGATGAGGGGCCCCGGGAGGGGTTCACTCCCCAGGAGTCTGGGGTGACCCCTAGCGAAAAGGGCAGGGGTCAGCTCCGAGCGAAGAGGTAGGTTCGGGAGGTGTCGGTGGAAGCCGTGGCCGCACTCCAGTGTGGCGGCCTGCACACATCCACACCTGTGACGTATGTTGGGCCATGTGCTCCCGGTCCGCACTCAGCGGTGGGGCTTAAGCGGCCTAAAGCCGGTTAGGGCGCGAGGGCCCTGTGACCGACCGGGGTGTGGTTATCGTCTTGTTGACGGCCCATTCGGTCCAGGGTCCCGCCCAGGAGGCGAGCTAACGTGTTTGTCTGTTTTTTGTTTCAGCTGCAGGACTGCAGGGAACGGGTCCCTGCCTGGTCTGCGACGAGGAGCTTTTGTGTTTTGTGTTTCAGCTCAGGACGGCAGGGAACGGGTCCCTGTCTTGTCCCCGCCCTCCCGCCCCTTTGTTGTGTTTTGTGTGCTGCCGCTGTAAGCCGCACATCCGGAGGGGAGTGCGGCTTTGGTGGGGGGGTCTGTCACGTTGTGGGGGGGGCCCCTACCGGTCGCCCCCGGTTACAGCGGCAGCGGTCCTGTTTTTGGTCACGTGATGTTCGTCCTTCAGGTGGGCGGGACCCGTGATCCGTCTCACCTGAGGGTCGTTTGTTCGTCTATATATGTCTTGTCTTTGTAACAGTTGACTGCTGGTTATTATTTCCTACATTTGGAACAATGCACGGGTTTTTGGTTTGCACACTTTCTATTAAACCATCCTCTTTCCCTGAGACTTGGCGTGATTGCTTCCTTTTTGAGTTGCTCACCCTGCCCGTCACAGATCCATAAGAAAATATTGCTTTATTCATTTAAGCATTAAATAATATACACTGTGTTAGGTCTTAGTTCAATAGGCTATGTGCAATCATTTCAATATGTTTTAATAAACATTGAACCAGTCCAGCTCTCTGCTTGTAGCAAATTTGGTTTTTTGGCCCTCGGTGTATTTGACTTTGACATCCCTGATTTAGAGCATCCAATTAAAAGACTGTTACAGTAGTCTAATCTAGTGATGCGTAGAGCAAACCTCACATGACACTAACGCGCCAAACTGTGTTTATAAGGAAGCGCGTCGGGATGCAGCTGCCAAAAATATCACTGAACTTTAGCAGTACGTCGTCTTTCTCATCCAAAACTATGAAACAGCCTCAATGAAAAAGAAAGTTTTCTGCTGTGTGGGTCCATTTTGATCTTACATCGGAAAATAAGGTATTTGTTTTAATTGTGTTGTTTCATCTGGTTCCTTTCAGAGCTTCCACTTGATCTATCTGAATCCAAATTCATCTCAAATTGACTCTTAGTTTACTATTAATATTATGTTCTGCAGGTTAAATGTCACATTTGTTTGACACAACTGTCATATTTAAACAAATCCACCTCCTCAATGCTGAGGCACTATAGGGCCAAACATGAGCATGAAGTTCCAGATACACCCAGGATTACTACAAATTACTCACAGTTGCTTTTAAAAAATTAATTTCTATAAATTTATTCTTTACTTCATTATCAACCATCAAGCTTCCAGGAAGCAGATGCTGGATGAGGCTCTGCTGAATTTCATCTTGATGGATTGCCAGCCCCTCAGCATTGTGGAGAGTAAAGGGTTCAAGGAACTGGTTCAAGTCCTTGAGCCCTCATATGTTTTCCCAACCAGAAAGGTTTTTGTGGAATTTATCTAAAGTAGTAGTTGATAAATCCAATTTAATCTTTAATTTAAATGTATTTTAATTTAAATGTATTGGAAATGTATTTATTTTTGCATTGACTAATTTTCAGACCATCAAACAAAAGGTGGACAAAAAGTAGGAGGAGGAACGTAAATGAGTGAAAATGGAAGTACAGCAAGCTGTGGCAGTGAGTATAACGGCTGACGTGGACATCTGTGAACATGGAGGCTTATTTGTCTCTTACCTGTCACTACATTAATGAGAATTTGCAGAGAGAATACATCTGTGTTGGGAGTACAATACTTTCCACAAAGTCACACTGCTGACAATTTGGCCGAAGTCAAAAGAGTCATAATGGAGGACTGGGCCATAACCAATAAAATAAAGTGTCTTGTGACTGACGCAGCACCAAACATGATCAGTTCCACTGGACAGCTCCATATTCAGCACTCAATTTGCATTGCACATACTCTCAATTTATTAGTTAGTAAATCATGTGATCAGATCCCCACACTTGCATCCATCAGGCACAAAGCTAGGCACATTGTCACACACTTCAGATCAAGCACTACAGCCAAGGAGAAGCTTGCTCAAGTGCAGCAACAGATGGGTTGACCAACCCTGAAACTTATAAATGAGGTGCCAACACGCTGGAACAGCACATATGAAATGCTGTCAAGGCTGCATGATGAGAGGGAACCAGTGTGGGTATCTCTGGCCTCTCTAAGAACAGATTTGTCTCCACTTACAGCTGATGAGCATATCATCATAGGAGAAACACTTCTTGTGCTCGCTCCTTTTCATCAAGCTATAGTGGAGTTGTCTGAAGAGAGGCGAGTGTCAGGATCAAAGGTCATCCCTATGATGAAAATGCTCTATCTTGCACTGGAGCGTAATGCTTCAAACCTGCACACACAGGCAGCCATTCACCTACATGAACACCTGAAGCGTTGAGTCACAGACACTGCTTCCAGTCTGGAGTCATTAAGTGTCTTGACCCTAGCAACACTTCTAGACCCCAGATTTAAGTCACTCGGGTTCCGCAGTTTCTCCAAGGGCAGTGAGGCCATCAGTAGACTACGGTCCGAATGTGCATCTGTAATCGGACGCACAAATGAACCCCAGCTTGGACCGTCTTCACAACAGCTGTCTGCATCCACATCAAGTTAGTTTTAATTAGTTTTTAGAGCATGTTTGCTAGTTTTTATTAGTTAAAAAAATGTAAGCTTAGTTTTAGTTTAGTTTTCATTAGTTCTAGTATTAGTTTTAGTTTTTTTATACTTTGGGTTATTGTCATGTGCAGGATTCAAAAAAGTTCAAAGTAAATAAAAACGTATCAAAAGATACCATTTAAAAAAATTGTTGAACAACCAACAGTCCAAAAGCCTTAAGTGCAAAATGTGTAATATTGCTGTTGAAAATTGCCAGACTAAGAACAGACACAAACATAGGAGCCTAACCCTATTTTGGTTCGTGTGAAAAGCCAAACCTTTTGAAGGCAATCGAGTCGAGATGTCGTGTTGACATCCAGTCTCAACACATTAACTAGTGCATCCACCTGCTTGCGGATTTTTTGCATATTAACTAACCAGCAACTATTTGATCACTGGTGAAAACTGTCTATTATGGTTCACCTTCCCGGTGCTACCTAGCCGGGATGTTGCTTCTCTTTTGGCAGAGCTACTCAGAGGCTAGCTTGTCAAGGTTCTGGCAGTTAGCCCTATTGTTTTGAGATTCATGGGGTTTTTCCTCTTGAGAACTACTCCATATATTTTATCACGTGTTTCCACGTGATAAAATGGCAGTCATGGCCTGGCGGTTAGGGAACTGGACTTGTGACCGGAGGGTCGTGGGTTCGATTCCCAGACAGGCCATGACTGAGGTGTCCTTGAGCAAGGCACCTAACCCCAACTGCTCCCCGGGCGCCGGGCTAGGGCTGCCCACCGCTCTGGGCACGTGTGATCCACAGCCCCCTAGTAATCACTAGTGTGTGTGTGTGTTCTGACTGCACAGATGGGTTAAAAGCGGAGGACAAATTTCGATTGGGGTGTAAAAATCACAATTGACAAAATATGGCACATTTCATTTCATTTCACTACAAGACATGTAGTCTTACTCATAGTCATATAAAAAAAAATCCATACAGGACTCGCCGTTTTCGCCCCAACTTTTGTTGTCGTAATTTTGCAGGCTAGCATGGCAAGCAGGAGCTCTAAAAGAGAGAAGTGATGGACCATAAGGTGCCATATGCTCGTGTTGTGTCGTTCGCAAACGATTTGTTCGAATGAATGAATCATTTGAGTGAACATACTGAGTCGAATCACTTCCTCAGCTGATTCGTTCCTTTTTCAGTTCAGTAATTGAGCTCAGCAGCAACCGTGCAGGCCGGCAGAGGAACTGCTGTATGGTCTGTGAATCACCAAATAACCCACAAATCTGGAGCTGGAGACATTCATCGCAAGGGACTGCACTTGCTCAGTGATTTGTTCACTGAACTGAGGGCTCTTGTTCACTCTCTGATTCATTGAGTGAACTGAGGTCTCTCGTTCACTCTGATTCGTTCACTGAACTGAGGGCTCTCATTCACGCACCTCCTGATTTTGCCAAGTAAAAAGTGTCCTGAGGGCAACAATTTTGATAAAGTCCCAGGGCCAACATACACACCAGCCAATTAAAAGCACTTAATGTCTATGACATCATCAAAATGAGCCAGTTTAATTTTCTGAAGAAATTCAAATGAACTAACTGACCTCTGCCAAAGCCTCAGGTAAGCACAATTTTATTCATCTCTTGCATTTACATTTACAATTTTTACATTACAAAAATGTATAAAAATATATTTAGAATATTAATTTTAACAATAAAGGAATATTATAATACATAAAATATTACGATTATATTACTCAGTAGATGAATACACACCAAACGAGAAGCAGCATCGCCCGCCTGAGATGCTACTTGCCTATATGAGATTGTAAACACACAATAAAAGCTTAAATAAATATAGTGGTGCATCCCTACTTCACGGATTTTGGTTTATCGTGGGTGATTCTGGAACGTAACATTCGCGATAAACGAGGGAACACTGTACATTAAATACAGGTTCTTCAATGCAGTGCTGATGTTTAGCCAAATTTGTAGTTAGCTTATCTAGCTAGCTGTCCTAGCTAACTAGCAAGAATGACCTGCCCCACAGTACATAGGAATGTAGGGTTATATATACATTTGTTTTCATATATCTGTATTACTTGAAATGCAATTTGGACACTTGTTTGAGCCAATTATGCTCAAGATTTTCCTTAAGACTTGATGCTCTAATACAGACAGTGCTAAGATAAGAATATGAAAAGCTTTGATAAGCATCTTGTTGAGTCCATCATAATGCGTGTTGTCCTGAGTCCATCATAATGCGTGTCGTCCTGAGTCCATCATAATGTGTGTCGTCCTGAGTCCATCATCGAGTATATCGTCTTGAATCCATCATAATGCGTGTTGTCCTGAGTCCATCATAATGCGTGTTGTCCTGAGTCCATCATAATGCGTGTTGTCCTGAGTCCATCATAATGTTTGTCGTCTTGAGTTCATCATAATGTGTGTGTGAAACGCAGTGGTCAGCTCTCATGTCCGAAGGAAGACATCAACCGCTACTTAAGCAACACCTATAGCGACAGCATGAGAGACCAAGATCTCGGCCACTGCGATGGCCTTGTATGCCCTCCTGAACCTAGCACCCCATTTGACATTAGCGCACCCACCCTGAAGGAAGTGAAAGACGCCATCAAAGCTTACAGAGCAGCAACTGCACCAGGCCCAAGTGGGGTTCCATACAAGGTCTTCAAACAGTGCCCCCGTCTGCTGGAACACCTATGGAAGATCTTCAGAGTTATCTGGAAAAGAGGGAAAGTACCCCAGCAGTGGAAGCATGCAGACGGAGTATGGATCCCCAAGGAGGAGAACGCTAAGGACATTGAGCAGTATAGAACAATCTCCCTTCTCAGCGCAGAGTGCAAGGCCTTCTTCAAGATTGTCTCCAATGGCCTCGCAAGATTTCTGTTGAAGAACTCCTACATCGACACCTCTGTGCAAAAATGCGGAGTCCAAGGAGTCCCAGGTTGAACTGAGCACACTGGCGTAGTGACCCAGCTGATCCGTGAAGCTAGGGAGGGCAGGGGAGATCTGGCAGTACTTTGGCTGGACCTTGCCAATGCTTACGGGTCAATACCACATAAGTTTGTGGAATTGTCCCTGAGTAAATACCATTTTCCAGAGAAGGTGCGCAATCTCATCCTCAACTATTATGACCATTTTAGCCTGAGGGTGTCCTCTGGGGCATTAACATCAGACTGGCATCGTCTAGAAAAAGGCATCATCACCGGCTGCACGATCTCTGTGTCCCTGTTTGCCCTTGCAATGAATATGCTGGTTAAGTCAGCAGAAGTGGAGTGCCGAGGTCCATTGTCCAGATCTGGTACCCGTCAGCCACCAATAAGAGCTTTCATGGACGATCTCACGGTGACCACAACATCAGTGCCTGGATGCAGATGGCTCCTGAAGGGTCTGGATCGACTCATCACGTGGGCAAGAATGAGCTTCAAGCCGGGGAAGTCCAGGTCCTTGGTCCTGAGGAAAGGGAAAATGACAAACCGCTTCCGATTCAGTCTGGGAAAAATCACCATTCCATCTGTGTCCGAAAAACCAGTGAAGAGGCTTGGAAAGCTCTTCACTGGCGATCTGAAAGACACAAGTGCTCGCCAAGCAACCAGCGACAACCTCAACCAGTGGCTCTTAGCTGTGGACAAGTCTGGACTTCCTGGGAAGTTTAAGGTTTGGATCTATCAGCACAACATCCTGCCTCGTCTCCTTTGGCCATTACTGATGTATGAAATCCCAGTCACAACTGTGGAGGGCTTTGAAAGAAAGGTCAGCCAGCATCTGCGCAGGTGGCTGGGCCTGCCTCGAAGTCTGAGCAGTATCGCACTGTTTGGGCACAAGACTAAGCCCCAGCTTCCTTTCAGCAGTGTCACAGAGAAGTTCAAGGTCGCCCGAGCCAGAGAGGTCCTTCTCTACAGAGACTCTGCTGATGGGAAGGTATCCTCAGCAGGCGTGGAGGTTCGAACAGGAAGGAAGTGGCGTGCCCAGAACGCAGTGGAGAGAGCAGAGGCAAGGCTGCGGCACAGCACCTTGGTCGGTACAGTGGCCACAGGGCGAGCAGGGCTGGGCACCATCCAGAAGCCTTGCTTCAGCAGAGCTAAAGGAAAGGAAAGGCGGAAGCTCATACAGGAGGAGGTTCGGGCAGAGGTGGAAGATGCCCGTTTCAGCAGGATGGTGGGCATGAGCAAGCAGGGGGCTTGCAGGCAGATCCCTACACTGTGTCCTTGGACTCCTAGGGATTCGCGGATTGCATAGGCAAAGAGCCACCAAGAGCATCTTGGAAGCAGCTGAGAAGGCTTCACGGTGGCTCTGGTTGAAGAGGGGGGAGGCGTGGCGTAGTGAGCTACCTAGACACAAGATGGGGGACTGATCACCCCCGGCTGGGTCGCCTGAGTGAGGGTGTATGACTAAGACCCGAAACACCCAGTAATCTCGGGAGAGTCACTAAATATGTGTCCAGGTTGCACCACCAGGTGTATCATATGTCTAATATAATAATGTTATAACATAAAATAAGATACCTTTTACTCATGATGTTGGTTATACTTCTTATTATATTATATTTCCTTTTCAGCAACTACATTTACTGGTCAGGAACCACCAAATGGCTGCTGAAAAGCAAGTTTATATTTAAATTGTAAGTTTTATTGAAGCATTATATTGGAATTAAAAAAATATTTACATTGTTTATAATTAGTTAGATTGAGTATAGTTTATTTGCATCAGTGTCATTGTTATTCTCTTACTGTTCACTACAGATGGAGACACAAGCCAACCAGTCTTGTTGTATAGAGTGACTCCCTAGCTACACTCTATGACAATCAGTGGATTGATGATGTCATTCTAGAACTAGAATTCAGGTTAGAATTAAAGATTTTTAGGCAACTCATTTTACAAATTAAATTTTACATATTTTACAAGCTTGTTTAATGTAATTCGAGTCAAATTTACAAAATAACCAAATAAGTAAGTAATATATCAGAAGTATGTTAGAGTCCATATAGGTGAGATCTGTAAATGCTTTGTCCCAATAGTAACCACTCTTACTGCACTACATTAAAGTGTGAAGGTGGAGTAATTCTTTGTAGAATTATTTTGTTATATTTTTTAAAATACTCTCTGTCCTAACAGCATCATCCAGTCATTTAGTTCTGGATAACCTAAATACAAGCACAAACTCTGCAGTCCACATGAGTTCTCATTTGTGCATGTGTGCAAATACAAATATATTTGAAAACTAGTGAGCTACTTGCACATGAATGGTGGAGAAAATTACACTGGTACCTAAAAAACAAATTTCACTGTTAAACACAAAGAAAGACAATAATTACATTTCACAGGTTTTTAATGAATGCGTTATCAAATTTAACGCTGAGCTTCATTATACATTTAGCTTTATAAAATCAACACCATATTAAGCATACACATAAACACATTTTATTCCCAGCAGACTACTAAGAAATGCAAAGTTCACTATGTTTTATTTTTCTTTTTCTATAGGAAAACCATAAAGAGGATAAGATGAAACCTACATGAGCTGGGTCCAGATTCTGACTTTGCTTTAAAAACACACAATTTTGGCCCAGTTGCAACAGATCTTTGTCTATCTTTTGTAGAGGATCAACTAAAATAGTAAATAAAAAATTTCCAAATCTAAAAAACTACAAATTTCAATGTACTCTTTACAATATGTGAATTAGTTTTGTATTATTTTTAGTCTCTTACATTTTCTAATTATTTTTTGCCTTTTTTCATTGGAAAGTTTTTTATATTTTCTGCCTTATCACATTGACTGGCTTTTCTCTTTTTTGTTCTGTTTTGAAATATTGGAAATATTTTCCTTGTTTTGTTATCACTGCAGCTCTTAATAAAGCTTGATGCATTTTGATTGTTTGCTCTATGCACTTCAACTCCAAGCTCATGTATCTTATTTGATATATGCATTGGGATCGTTTTCCATTTGCAAACAACTTCCAGTATATATTTAAGCATAGGTATAAATAGTATCCGTTCCTTTGGTCAGTAACACTCAAAGAGCAAGTACATCTAAAAGTTCCCAAAGTGGACCCCATTGTCTATTATATTCATTATGAATTCTTCAGGATTCTTTTCTTTTGTTAAGATGTGGACTTCTAGATTTGCTTCTTTGTTGTGTGATTTTTTTTTCTCTTCCTGAAAGACCATTTTTCTAATGCAGTCTTCCATCTTCAATCTGAATATGACAATAAAAACAAATAAAACAGTTTTTAAGTGTATTCATCTTCAGGACAACACAATAATAAATTAAGGACAACAACACATGAAATGATGGACTCGGGGCGACACACACAATGATGGACTCAGGACGACACACACAATGATGGACTCAGGACGACACACACAATGATGGACTAAGGACGACAATGATGGACTCAGGACGAGCAACAAGTCTTAAGGAAAATCTTGAGCATAATTGGCTCAAACAAGTGTCCAAATTGCATTTCAAGTAATACAGATATATGAAAATGAATGTACGTATATATAACCCTACATTCCTTTGGATTTAGACCCATAGTATTGTTAACCTTGTAAATCCTGTAAAGCGCTTTGTGACAACATGTGTTGTGAAAAGCGCTATAAAAATATATTTGATTTGATTTGATCTTGTCCATGTCTTCCATTGTTCCTCACCTTCTTGTCTTGTCTGTCCCTACTCCCTTACTTTACTCTCAGGTGTTTCTGGTTTAGGTCTTAGTATGTTTGATACTTACTTTGTAAGGCAGTGTGTTAGTGATCCATGTGTTAGTGTTACGCGTCACCGCCGCGATTGGTGAAAATGCGGGAAAAACGAAAACCAAAAACCCAGAGGGAAACAACAGAATAACGACACGGAGAAACTTGGTGTGTACAGACCAGGTAAGAAAACAAACAAAAAACACGCGGAACGGAATACAACGCATCTAATAAGGAAAAAAACAGGGAAAACGAAAATCACACGGAGAAAGCCTCAACGTGTCAGAAAGGGAGGAGAAAAAATAAGAAACAAAAGATGAAGCTTTGGTAACAAGACATACAGCTTCTACCTGGTTACCTGCCAGTCTGTCAACCAGAACACTGGAGAACAAACCGACGTAGAACAGAGAGGAAAAGACAGAAGGTAAAACAAACAAACCTGAGAACGCTCAGGAGAGAAACAAGAGAACGAGAGAAACGTAGAAATAGCACGAAGGCAAGAGAAACTGACTTAGGCTGTGAGTGCACAGAACAACAAACAACTTCAGCAATGAGTTGCTGAAGTCACCCGTATTAAATAGGCTGCTTACAGCTGCAATCTATTGGGCTTGATTGCCCCTGGTTCTAGCTCGCGTGCTCCGCCTAGTGGCAGCAGGAGGCACGCGCCTGGGTCGAACCCTGACAGTTAGTACTTCTTGATTTGTGTTAGTATCACTGGTGTATAGTACTCCTGGTCTGTAAGTTGTTCCTGTGTTTCCTGTTGTTCTGTGTTACCTGTTATCTCTCCCTTGTTCCTAGTTATTGTATTTTGTGTAGTGATGGTAGATGAAGCGTTTCCACCCATAGGGAAACTGTATTGATACTGATATTGATAGTGACTAAAGTTGACAAAATGTTTAAGATATCATCACCATCGTAGTTTTTATTTTTATTTTTGTGGTTGTACAGGGTGTCTGCGGGGTAAAGTTGATAAATCAACACAGCCATATGGTGCCGATTTTTTCCAGCCAAAGTTAAATGCATGGGCGGAGTTTAATGACATCTTTGCGGGAGTCATTTAGTTGGATTAACATTGATTTGATTAACTCTGATAAATAACTCCAACACTGAACATCATTTAAATCTAACAGTGTTAAAATTATTTTTTGGAAGTGAAAATCAACTCGGAAATGTTTAACTCTGAAAATTGAACACTCCAGTTTTTGCTGTGTTGATTTATCAACTTGCATTAGTATTATAAATACACTTAAATAACATTTAAGCTGTAACTTATTTTAAGCGCAGCTCATTTTAAGTACTTCACCGTGTAAATAACAGATGTACTGAATCATTTAAAATAATTGAAAAACAAGAATTTTTATTTCATATTTTTATTCTAATGTGTACTGTCAAAAATTACATAAGAATTATAATAAAAATATAAAATAAAATGATAATGAAAGAATAAAAATAAATACAGATGCAATATAGGAATAAAACAATTGCATTCAGTTAAACTTGCTAATGTATAAAACTATATTGATAAGAGTATATAAATTTCTTAGGCTAGTGCTTATTTGTTCATTAAAACTATATACAAATCATATAATAAGTATGTGTTGATTCATAGTGTATTTTTAAAACATTTTATACATTTGTAAACATTCATAAACAACAACATAACAACAAAGAAGCATAGAACATGGTTCATTAGACACACCTAAGAAGAAAATAACAATTTCTGGGGTCCTTATCCATAATATGCAACCTAACAACACTTAACTTTAACGTCACATCGAGTATGATGTTATAGTAATCGGTTTAAATTAATAATAATAATGTTAATTAATCATTTCCTAAACCAACTATTAGTCACATCAATTCAAAGACACATACAAATATATTTAACCTTTAAACCTTTAAAAAAAAAAACCTTACTTACCATATGAGGTTGGCTTGATTTTTTCCTCGCGTTGGTGGCACTGCTATATATATATATAATTTGTAAATGGCAACTAACATGGCCCATGTCACTAGCATAGTCAAACAACTTTTATATATTATAGCATAGAGAATAGTCATAAATATTCAGTAAAAACATTGCTAGTACAGGGTTGCCAACTCTCACGCAATGAGCGTGAGACATGCATTTGACTGTCTTCACACGCTCACATGCCATACATCCGATTTCTCATGCTGAAAAAAATCTAGTTTATTTATCTATGATCTACATCTATGATTTAATGAGTTACTAGTTCGCCAACCACTGGCGATCGATCGATCGCGATATAATACTTAATTTGTGTCCATTTTACACCCCCCCCCCCCATCTGGGATTTTTCTCTTGGTGAAAGATGTACACGGTGAGAGTTATTTATTCAGAGTTATTGAAAAAGATTTCAATTTGATTATGAAATGCATTATGTACAATAAACACCCTCGGAGATTATATACGTACAAAACCTTGGCAGGGACTGAATAGCAAACGTGTTGAGGTGATTAGCATAGTTAATGTTAGCATACTTTACCAGTTTTCTAACTTAGCTAGGTTGTGATAGCTAGCTAGCTCTCCATAATTTGACAATGAGGATTAAAATAAATGCATAATTACATCAAAACAATATTGGTCTTCAAACTAAGACCAGTATCTGTTTTTATAGACTAGCGCAGGAGTGGCCAACCTGTGGCTTGCGAGCCGCATGCGGCTCTTTGCCTGGTTTTATGCGACTCCCCAGCCGGTCCACACTCTCACCTGCACAAATGATCTGTGCCGTGGCCCGGTTACCTCATTAGCTCTGAGGGCGACAGACTGCTACACCTTCGTGGTGCGCAGTTTGTTTACAAGCTTAGCGAGCCGCTAACACTTTTAAAACAGGCGTAGTGGAAAACGGGAGACTAGCGGCATGAAGTGACTGCTTTGAGTCTCGTTGAGTGAGATGCGGTCTTCTATTACACGTTTTGGAATAAACCACATACGAGGTGCAGCAAAGGCACCGACTGAGGGAGGCTTCAAAACTACTGCCGTTGTCTGTTCTCTTCTTCATAAAGGTGAGCGCAGATCAGTGGCACTTTACCTAGAACAGTTGCGTACGTAACAGAGCTCATAGTGTGCGCCCACCTCCTCCAACCGTGCCAAAGTCCTGAAGCATATCATGACTTGTGTTTATATCGAAGTTTGTGTTTGTTTTTTTATGTGCTGTTCGCTTAGCTTGAGTGCACCTCGGTATTTTTGTCAAACACGCATGTACATGAGATGAAAACACTCCTTCCCAGTCAGGACAAGATAATTTCAATAACATTACATTACATTTCAAATGTAATGTAAATGTAATTTCAATAAACAATTTGTGTCAAGTTAGCTCGGCAAAACAAAAATATGAATATGAACAGAAGACGTTTTTAACAGAGTTGGCAGCCCCAGCCCAGCACCTTGTGCCTTACTCAAGGACACCTCAGTCATGGCCTCACATCTGGAAATCAAACCCAGGACCCTTTGGTCACAAGACCAGTTCCCTAACCACCAGACCATAATTGCCCCTACAGTGTTTGTGTGTGACATTTATAATAAATCTGAGCAGAGGTCTGTGTGTGTGTGTGTGTGTGTGTGTGAGAGAGAGAGAGAGAGAGAGAGGGGAAGGGATGGATGATGTTCAAGCATGCCCATATGTTTGCTGTAACACAGAAAAAAAAAGTGGCTCTTGGTCTCTGACGGGTTGCCCACCCCTGCACTAGCGTCTAGTCCCAGTTTTAAATGGTGCAGCACTTATTGGCGCCAGAATGGAACAGCACCGCAGTTTTTGGTGGAACGGGGGAAAACAAAATCACTGAACGTCACTTTCTGAAAATGTTATATAGAGTTGATGCATACTGAAGAGTAATTAGAATGCAAATGCATTGAGGCACGTCATGAGTACCATGTTTATTGTTATTTATTATTCAGCAGTTCAACCAAGTTGTCCTAGGTGATGAATAGCTAAGAGTTACATGTTTCTTGTCATGACCAAAGTTATATTTTAGTATATCTAGACCTGCTTCAATTTATCCTTCGTCATATTGTTATTGATATTGAACATATCTGTTCTGTTGTATTGTAGTGTTTTAAAGATTTAATTGCAAATTACTAGAATTTTGTAAGTTAAAGATTTGTTACTGATTACAACTTAAATGGCACTGAGGTCTTAAACATTTTTATTGAATTTAAAATCAATGTCGTTGGCCAAGTGCTGTACACAAGTGCATATAGGTTTAAAATACTTATAAAAGAAAAACCACAGTTAAAACAAAAAAACAATAAGAACCAACATCTCAGACTGGGTTAAAAGCCAAAGAGAAAAAATGTGTTTTAAGAGCGCATTTAAAAGCAGAGAGTGAGTCAGCCTGCCTGATGTGCGAGTGGAGTGAAGCTAAAATCGGTGTAATGTGCTCACATTTTTTGACAGCAACTAAAAGTCGAGCAGCAGCATTTTGTACTATCTGTAATCAGGTTAGTAGTGTCTGGTTCAGCCCAACATAAAGACATTGCAATAGTCCAAATGAGTCGTGATAAAAGCATGGATTAATACCTCAAAGTGGTGCCATGAAAGAAATTGCTTCACCTTTGTCAATTGTCTTAATTGAAAAAAGCTGGACTTGAGTACTGACTTATATAGCATCAAATTTTATATTACTGTCCAGTTTTACACCCAGGTTTGATGCTATCTGTGTCAGATATTGATTCACAGGACCCAGATCAACATTAATTTTGGAGGCGTCACTAGGTCCAAACAACATGACCTCAGTCTTCATATTCGGGTACAAAATATTTGTGGACAGCCATGCCTTGATGTCTTCAAAAGATGGTCTGCAGAATATGCATTTTGCTGTTTGCTGTTTAGCTGCACAGGAATTTGACAGTCATCAGCATAAAAGTGGAAAGTGATGTCAAATCTCCTAAAAATTGATCCCATTGGCAGAAGTTACAGAGAGAAAAGAAGAGTATAGAGTATAGAGCCTTGAGGGACCCCACATGTAAGCACAGGATTTAGAAGCTCCAATATGAACACAAAAACTTCTCTCTGATAGATAGGATCTGAACCAATTAATGCTCACCCAATTTTCTAAACGAGACAGAAGGATCTGATGGTCCACAGTATCGAAGGCCGCTGTTAGATCCAACAGGACCAAAGCAACACAGTGACCAGAGTCAGTGAATAAAAGAATGTAATTAAAAACCTGCAACAGTTCTCTTAACATATTTCCTAATGTCAAATTGACAGGCTCAAACTGGTCAAAAACAGCTGGGCATGTCACAGAGATAAAGGGGTCATAAGAGGGAGAACTAATGAGGGTCCTAATGCTAGAAACCTTATTAATAAAAGAGCTCATGAAGTTCTCACACGATTCAGTGGAGCTCTCCAGGCAATCCGATCGTAGTGCATTTAGGACAGAATTTACAATTTTAAAAAGAATGCAAGGATTGTTACATTTAGAAGAAATATCAGAAAAGTGCTTGGATCTAGAGCTCCTGAGAATTCAGGATTCTGAGGACATCACCCCTCCTTCTTCTCCTTCTTGCCAGCAATTAGCAAAGCCAAACATCACCCTTTATTATGTTAATTCACAGAGCAAGACTGAGGCAGCAGCCTCACCCAGAAAGTCTCTGATCACAGAAGTCTCACAGATCACAAACAAGCAGAGACACAAATGCTTCTATCAAATGCTTCTAACACAAATATAGATAGATAGATAGATAGATAGATAAATAGATAGATAGATAGATAGATAGATAGAGGTAGTATAAGAAATGTACAAAGAGCAAGATTCAAGCCTGCTGTTTAGATCACAAACAAGCAGAAACACAAATGCTTCTATCAAATGCTTCTAACACAAATATATATATATATATATATATATATATATATATATATATATATATATATATATATATATATATATATATATATAGATAGATAGATAGATAGAGAGCACATGAATTTGTTTTCCTGTCTTTTCCTCTCCTTTTCCAGCCTGCTGTTTAGATCACAACATTTATCAGTGATGCAGTGATGCAACGCGACCATGCTAATTTTCGCTAGCAATGATATGGGATTTCCTATATAACATTAGCATCAAGCTAATTGCGCCATATAATTTCTTAGCTTTTCAAACACGAATTCAAACGCGGAAACAGAAAGTGTTTGATTACAACAAATATTATATAGTATATGAAATATACAAAGAGCAAGATTCAAACATTTTTATTTATTTTTATTGTTTGACGGGACTCATTAGAGAAACTGTCGTCTCTACGTGCGATTGAATTGTAACTTTT
This sequence comes from Brachyhypopomus gauderio, assembly GCF_052324685.1. Classification (NCBI taxonomy): domain Eukaryota; kingdom Metazoa; phylum Chordata; class Actinopteri; order Gymnotiformes; family Hypopomidae; genus Brachyhypopomus; species Brachyhypopomus gauderio. The sequence continues at coordinate 24,960,112 of NC_135219.1, forward strand.
GAAACACGAGTCTACAAATTTTCTGCCGTTTGTTGTAGTATCGGTAACATACAGTCTGCTTGTAACTTCAACTTTTTCGTGAAGTATCACGTTTGGTGTTTTGGTCATATGAGCTTGGGGGTGAGCCAGCTTGTGCTTTGGCAGGCGTATGAGCTGGGGGTGAGCCGCTTCCACCGCATTACCAAGACAATGGGCGTTAATCCCTTCACAGCAGGGGAGTGGGCTACATGGACCCTACCAAGCCCTGTGAAATTTTTCGCTTCTCTAGGAGCTCTAGTGTTAATCCACTTTAACTTTTATCTTCCACTCCCACATTGGTGCTCAAAGTCGAGCCCTTATTTCTGTATATATGATATAAACATCATCGGATTTTCACTTTATTCATAAACAGCAATAAAAATAACCTAATTAAACAAATGAGACTAAGGTATGATAGTCATTTTTAATGACAAAAGCGAACTTATATTACATATCTGTGTGTTAGTCGGCGGCACGTGAATGTGCATAAACCACGTTGTGTTCTGTGGCAATACGCAATAGTGCATACACCGCATAGGGCTGTAACGAACCCAAACGCCAAAACCACAAACAAAACATAAAATTGAGACCACCACCAAAATGCTTGCGGGAAAAGAGACAAAAGAAAACGTCTTCATGAAGGAAGCACGAAGGAAAAACTACAGACAGAAGAAAACAGAAAACAGTCGCAGAAAAAACTCAATTCGAGGAAAGTACCCTACACAATACAGCGCACAAAGGAAACGCGAAAACACTCAACGCGAGGTAAGTAACCAACCAAAGAAAATGAAAACAATGAAACTAAAGAAACGTGGAATAAGAGACACTGCAGCTAGCCTCCCTAAGAAGGGAGCAAGACAGCTGCGTGTCATCTTCACTGATTGCATCTACGTGATGTAGATTGCGAGCGCCCTCTGGTGGTCATAGGCGGGGCAGTGCTGGGGCCTGCCCTGACACTGTGAGTGGCAAAAATATGCAACCTTTAACAGGAAAGGGGAAGTGATGAAGGAGTTGAGCATAAATAACACAAAATGAATATCAACAGAAGATCTATGTAGTCTCTATATAGACTAACATACACTACCATTCAAAAGTTTGGGGTCACCTAGACAATTTTGTGTTTTCCCTGAAATCTCATACTTTTATTTATCAAATGAGTTGCAAAATGAATAGAAATACAGTCCAGAAATTGACAAGGTAGAAATTGTTTTTTTTTTTTGTTTTTTTTAAATAAATTTCTACTTTACTTACTTACCGCCTGGCGCTCCCTCCATCCATCCGGGTCCATCCCGTGTTCCACGTGTCTCTCCTTCGGCCGTTTCTGTGTGACAGCCCGCGGGCTGCCGCCCCGCCTGCCCTGCGTGTCATCGGCGGGTCCCCCACCTACACCATCCGTCGTCTGTTGGACGTGCGCCGTGTCTGGGGTCACAAGCAGTTCCTCGTCGATTGGGAGGGGTACGGGCCCGAGGAGCACTCCTGGGTTCTCCGGTCCTGTATCCTGAGTCCAGCCCTAATTTCTGACTTCTACCGCGACAGGGCCGTCGCTCTGGGCCCGCGGGGTATCGGGCTTAGGAGGGGGGGCTCTGTCAGGGCTGGGTCCAGGACCATCCCTCCTGTCGACACCAAAGGGAACCCACGAGCAAATACTCGTGGTAGTGTCAGGGTTGGGTCCAGGACCATCCCTCCTTTCGCCACTGGAGGGAACCCACGAGCTAATACTCGTGGGAAACGCAATCAGCGGTGAGGACCTGCAGCTGTGCCTTCCCTTATTTAATGGGCACGGTTGCAGTGCCTCACTGCTGAGTTGTTTGTTGCCTCTCGCTCTTGCAGCCAGCCTTATACCCGGTTATTATATTATTATTTTGTTCGTTTGTGCTCCCTTTTTGATCACGACACGTTGAGTGGTTTTCCTCCGTGTGCTTTTTGTTTTCAGCCAGCTCCCTTCCCTGGCTTACATTTATTTTGTTCGTTTGTGCTCCCTTTTTGATCACGACATGTTGAGTGGTTTTCCTCCGTGTGCTTTTGTTTTCAGCCAGCTCCCTTCCCTGGCTAGTATTTGTTTTGTTCGTTTGTGCTCCTTTTATCACGACACCTCGAGTGGTTTCCTCCGTGGTTTTTGTTTTTCGTTTTCTGAGTGAGTCAGTTTTCCGTTACTCTGTAACGGAGTCTTCCTGTTACACTAAGAACATATGCAAAGCACTTTATAAGTCGCTCTGGATTGGAGCGTCTGCTTAATGCCCTAAATGGTAATGATTGGAAATGATTAATCATTAAATACATCAACAAACAAGTCACCTCTAATCATATTTTATTAATGATTATACAATATTATGTTACTTTCTCTAAAATTGTATTTTGGTCTTTATAACCATGTGTCCTTATTTCCAATCTAAAACAAGAAAGATAGAGGATCAGATAATTCTGTGTTTAAAAAGAAGGCCATGTTGTACCATTTTCTGATTTCTTAAAATATTGCTTTTATACAGCCTAATGTGGAAATTCATAAAATAAGCTTGAGATTTTTTCTGGGGTCATACATCCTACCTGACACTCCTTTCCTATCAGTATGTTTAGCTTTTTTTGTAGGCCTTACTCAGAATGCCTGATTTATAGCCCCTCTCCTTAACACTAGAAGCGCCGCGCCTCATTTACATACTTATACCTAGAAGCACAAAAGGAAGAATGAGCCGCCCAAACAAAATATTCGTAATGGTGACATTTGCACGTAACATCAATATGTTAACAAATTAATGTGACTAAACCTTTTAAAATCATTTAGTTTAATATTGCATTTCCTGGTTTGTGCGAAAACGTAAATGCAAACTATAGTTTCAGTTTTGTTTCTTGGTTAGTGTAATAGTTTGCTTGGTTAGTGTAATAGTTATTTGTCTGTGTGTTATTCTGTTGGCATATATGTCACTATTATCATGTTCGTTTGCCACACCACTAACCCGCACCTCCACTGTGAAGCGTTCACGTCTTTTGTCTTGCTAATGCAACAGACTGCGCTGCAGCCTTCCACCCCCACATCCACAGAAAGCTTGTCGATACTCAGAGTAGCAAAGTGAAGCCCGTAGACCGAGCTAAAGCAAGTTTGTTTGTATACTCAAATGTTAAGCCATTTCAAGTTTTAATGTCTAAAAGTTGTGTATGTTAGTGAATTGTAGGCTATGGTGAACATAGCCTACAAATAAATGTCTATAATGTTTTGTGTTAGACATAGAACAAAAAGCATAAATAGGCAAAATAATTACAAAAATATCATTATAAAAGGTAGGCTATGTACCTTTGCGTAACAAAACACAAAATTATTAAAATGATACGGATGGCTTCACGAATATAGTTGCCTCTCTAATGTTCACTTTTTTATCTCGCCGTATTGTGTTGCCGTTTCAAATGAGGTGTTTGATCGGTGAATAGCCGATGTGTGACCCCACGTCCTAACGACCGTGTTATCACCGAGCGTTATCACCATTCGGTGATTTACATGTAGCTTATATTGCATAAGTTTCGTTCCCCACCTCAATTTAAGTTCCATTTATGTAGTGAATTGTGAACTTGAGAATAAACCTCTGCCGCTGTGGTTAATGTTCATGCACTGTTTGAACAATATTTATTAATTACAGCCAGGTTTTGGAGGTTGTAGAACACAGCTACAGGCCAACAACGGGTGCATCCCGTCTCTCTTTAGCGTATATTGAATAAGTTTCGTTCACCACCTCAAATTAAGTTCCCTTTGTTTTGATTTGTGTGTCAGCTTCACACAACTCAACATTCAAAACACAGCTGAGGTGCAGTCTTTGCACATTTGCCACAGACCAGTCGCTTACATGTCTGGCAGATGTCATACATTTTGTTCCCTGAACATCTGCCGACTTGGCATTGTTTTCTTTTTGAGGGCGGGCAAGGAGCTTCAGGTAAAATTCGCTTTCAGGTAAAAAGATGCTTTCATCTTTCCCTAGATAGGGAATGGCGTTCAGCATATAATTTGTCATCAAAGCGCAGATAGCGCATGATATCTCTGAATGTCTGTCTAGACATTGTCTCTTTGAAAATGGGAGTTCCAAGTTTCATGCTTTTACCGGCTGTTATACCTCTCAAATAAACGAGACCCACAAATGCTTTCAGTTCGTCAGCTGTTAGTTTGAACTGAGCATTATTTCGTTCAGCCTCTGCCTCTGTGTATTTCAGAATTGCGCCCCATATTTCTGTGTCAATCAAACACAGTAAGCTGGTCAGTGGACTTTTAATTTTGTCCTTGGCATAACACGTAGGCCCTGGGGTTTCTCTCACAATATTGCACTCTTGTGCTCTACCCCGAGGTTTGCCAGCAGTTTCAAACCACACCGTACCGTCTTTGGCCTGAAATGAGTCACCACCACACTCAGTTTCAGAGTCCGATTCTGAATCAGATTCAAGATTCAGATCCATTTCACTTTCGCCCTCTCCATCCGACACCTCACATTGTTCGCCCTCCGATTCCATCTCATCAATATTGCACAGCATGTCCAGCACTTGCTTTGGGGTGTACATGATTCTCTGTGCCATTTTTATAATGCACTATGCAACCTTTCAAATGCCCAAACCGAGGAGTCACGCAAACTGTGTTGCTGTTCAAACGCAAAAACCGAGCTTTCAAGCAAACTGTGTTGCTGTTCAATCGCCCAAGCAGAGTTTTCACTCAAACTGTGTAGCCGCGTCCCGACGAATTTATAGCTCGCGTTGCCTCATGAATGCTATTGTGATTAAAGTGTTCATAACAGCACCGCCCATGCCATCATCTCAGTTTCGCTCACAAAAGGTATGCATTTACATACGTAACTTGCATTCTGCTTAATTATTTTGTAATGCCAGTGTGTCAAAAGCAGCCGTACATAATGTATGTATCTAACAGCTAGCCCTGGCGAAGAGGGATTATACCCGAGAGGTCATTTCTTTGAGACATTGACTTGATAAGTAGGTTAATTACCATTACCATTAACTACTAAAGCATTTATTAGGCAAAGCAAGACTCTCTCACGGTTTGAAAACCATTGATGTAAACGTATATATAGTATATATTAAATAATATTAATAAATAAAGTATATATTTTAAGACTTTGGAAAGTGAAACACTTTCACTTTCGTTCAACGGACAAATTCTGTTTTGTCTTTACACAATAATCAGTTTGAACTTTGTGAATAATTTAGTTTTGAAAACTATTGATCTTTATTTAGTTATACAAAATATTAAATAACATACGAATCTTTGCGACACCCGCTGGCAGAAAAGAGAATCACAGTCTTGAAGTGTAGGCGACGACGACAATATTACAGAGATACGAGCGAAATCGATTGAAACTAGCATGTGCAGGGTTTCTTTTAACAATGTGAAAATACTAGTTTATTAAAAGGACAATTCTGGGAAAAGTCATGAAAGGAGGGTTCTGAAATTGGATCCAGTGCAAAGATATATATATATATATATATTTTTGTGCTGCTGCGGTCAAGTGACCGGTGCTCGGCGCTTCCAGGTATAATTAGGTCGACCAGAGGCAGCGCTTCTAGTAGACGTCACAGCGGTCAAATGACCGGAGCTTTGGCGCTTCTAGTGTTAAAAATGTATATTTGTAGTTTGTTTACCACAGTCTTTCTGTCTCTGTCACAGACTTAGCCATCCTAAAATGCAAAAAATATCCCAAAGGAATGCTGTGGAGGGTTAAATGGAGGGTTAAAGTTATCTCCTCTAATTAGATCACAACTGGCAATGTTGGCAACTTAAACTTAGAACTCTTCCTATAACTACATGTGTGGAAATCACTGTTTAAATTCTTAATCATTTTGAAATAACAAAAAGTCTTTGATTTATTGAATTCTAAACTCAATTTGATATCGGGATTGATCAAATTAAGATAAATGAGAAACTCCAAATGTGTAATTCTGTGTCTCTGAAAAATAAGACATCATTCATCCTATTCATCGTATGTCATCAAACAATTATCACAGGAAGAATGAGAGCTATAGACAAATTATCTTTGTAATATTCCAAAAATTACACAAGCAAACCTCGGAGCAGGCATCCACAGTTGTGTCTGCTGAAAGAGTATCTGCTGACACTCGCTCTCCCCCCCTCCGAGGACCCCAACGAGGAACTTCACCTCTCCCTGGTGATCGCTCCCCTGGTCTGGCTTTGTGAGAGGGGTCTTCTACCTCCATCTCCTCTTCGCCGCCTGAGTGCCAGATAATTGGCTCTGCCGAGGTCTCGCCACAGGAACAGTCCATTGCTGGCTGGCTGCCTTTCTCACCCTCACACTCCATGAAGTCTGAGTACTCAGACGGAGGGGGACTCACCTCCTCCTGGTAGCACTCAGTGGGAACAGAGGACAGAGACGGAGGAGGGCTGACGTCACCCTCGCCATAATACTCGGTGGGGGCCGAGTATACCAACAGAGGGGAGATTTCCTCACTAAGGAGGTAAAACACTCAGCTTCAGGGTGGTTTCTGATTTAAATGAAATATATGCTTTGTTATTATTTTTCAGCTCTACATGTTGTGCGATAATAATTTTGAAGGGCACAGCTTGATATGAAGTAATTATGAAAATGAAAAATTTCACATTAACAGTGTATTTGAGCAAGAAGCAGACAGAGACGGAGGAGGGCTGACATCACCCTCGCCATAATACTCGGTGGGGGCCGAGTATACCAACAGAGGGGAGATTTCCTCCTCTTCCTCACCCTCGCCATAATACTCAGTGCGGGCTGAGTAAGCTGCTCAGCTGAGTAAGCTGCTGTGTCTTGTAATGACACATGGTAACTATTAAACAAAGTTTTTTCTTTTTAAATAATCAACATATTTTGATATCTTCTAAGCCAGGGGTGCCCACAAGTTTTCAGCTAGCGATCTACTTATAAGATGCCAAGTCAGAAAGATCTACCTATTTATTTTTTAGCGGCGATGTGTGTCGGTCGTTGACGGGGGGGTTGCATGTGTCAAACCCTAGACGTCAGATTGGCTACCATGTATGTCAATCAAAATACAACCGTCCTTTGCGATTGACCGGTCGATCACGATCAACATAATGGGCACCCCTGTTCTAAGCAAATCTGAGGCAAGCTGATAATGATCAGTGTGAGGATTTAGGATGCAATAAGTATTACATCAGTACAGATGGGAATTTTTGTAATGCCTGGGGTGTCATGGAACTGGCGGCTGTGCTGAGCAGAGCAAGGTTTATTAAGGGCAGATCCATAATCAGAGTTGGGGTCATGGTCCAGGTTCAACAAGCCAACATGCAGATCCATATTAATACAAAACAAAATGATGACAGACCGAAAGATAACAACAATAAGGGGATATACAGATGAGCACAAAGTCAAAACAACCACGAAGAACACAATAACTTGAAACAGACCTCACATCTAGAAACTCACAAAACAACCTGGAACAGCATTCACACATTCAATAACCTGAACAAAAACAGGGTTTAAATACATTTTAAATACATATTTTTAAATACATATTTTTATAATGCACTATGCAACCTTTCAAATGCCCAAACCGAGGAGTCACGCAAACTGACAAGGGAAACAACTAGAAACGTGGGGATGATGATCATGGGGCGGGGTTACAAATGACATGGGATTGGCAGGAGAAACACATGGAGAACCAAAACGGACACATGGCTAGAAAAACAAAAAACAAAAGGTACACTGACAGGTGGGGGCAGGACTAGACGTGACAACTTTGCTACACCAAAGTGCAAAATGAAATTGAACATTCATAAGGCCTAATGTTAAAATAACCAGGTGCACCAATTTAAAGAATTTTTTTTTTCTATTTTAAGCATTTTTGGAGGCAGATACTTTCAGCTCCCTTGGCTGTGGTTTTTAATGAATAGTTGGGAATGCACATGATTGCTCTGTAGTCATGAGAAACCATCATGTACAAAAGCGTATTACTGCCTGCATAATTGCATCTCCAACACTCACTAAGGAGGTAAAACACTCAGCTCCAGGGTGGTTTCTGATTTAAATGAAATATATGCTTTGTTATTATTTTTCAGCTCTACATGTTGTGCGATAATTTTGAAGGGCACAGCTTGATATGAAGTAATTATGAAAATGAAAAATTTCACATTAACAGTGTATTTGAGCAAGAAGCAGTTGGTAAAATAGCAGGGTTGTTGGATTTTAACAGACACTTACTAACACTAGCAAAACAGGGGAAAACAGTAGTAGTGGTAATAGATTTCAAACGCTTTACCTAAACAAAGTATTTTGATTAACCTCTGATGCTATTGTTTCAAATAACTCAAATAATTGTTTCAAATAAATAAGAACTACAGTTTAATCACCCATTTATTGACATAAAAGTATTTAAAAGTATTTAAGTATTTAAAATGAACCTGGACTCAAGTCTTTTGTGTTTGGGGTCATAAGTTCATGTGCTGAGGTGGTTACCCCCACTGAACACTAATCCAATAGTTCCGAAGTCACACATCACTTCTAAAGTTACAATCCCCTACTAAACTCTAGAATTTAGGGAGCAGTCTGAGTTGAATAATCAACACAACCAATATATATCTGACTTGAGGTTAGATTCTGTAACCCTATCCCTACCATGAATCAGACTGGATGTGAATTTTACCTATTCCTTTCAGACTGCTAGTTCATTAACAGATAAAATTAATAACTGCTGTTTCTGGTCTTGCAGAAAGTAACAATTTCAGCTGCAGCAAAAGTACAACTAAATTCTTAATGTATGCACTGTATTAAAGTGCATACACTCTGGCCATTGTGTGGTAAGGATAGTCAGCCTTCCACTAGGAAGCTGTAAGCCCAGTGCTCCAGTGCACACCTTTCTGTCTTAGTGATGAGATGGACTGCTTCTGATTGGTTGGAATCTATCAAATCCACTGAAGATGTATCTTTTTCGAAGATGCAGCTCATGCAACATCAGGGGGCTGCAAAACCCAGTTTTAGGATAGTGCTGTCCACCCCCTTCTGGATTCTTGAGCTCAGACACCTATGATGGGCCTGCATCATTGTCACTGACAGGAGAGCAAGAGTTTGCCACCCTGTCTACACTGAGTGCATAGCCAACTTTGCTATCTCTGGCCACTAGTCACTGCTTCATTAGCGATTTATCTCTAAATCTTCAAATGATAGGGTGAATGATTTCTGGTTATTCCACTCAGGAGCCCCATACAATAGGTTTTCAACTCCATTCCCAAGGTCCCATTGCTGACCAAGCTGTACTTTGACTCTAGCCCTGCAGGTCTGGAATTTGGGAGCCTTTGTCTATAATTTACATCAGGGGTTTTCAGCTTTCAGTCCCACTCTCTTTCACTGCTTCAAATACTGCATGCCATGCCCGATTACCCCACTGCTATAGACCTAACAGTCTGTGTGCAATTTTCACTCCACCTGTACAGATAATCATTTTGGTGTCTCAGCCAGGACAGCTATATTGACAAAACATATTCATCAGGACTTGTGAGTGTACAAACCTGTCAGTCATTCTCACAACTAAGGCTGTGCTCAATTAACAAACAATGATAATTTTGGACTTTTTTTGCTCAGAATAGATTTCACAATATTAAAGTTCACATCCATAATTTGAAGTGAACTGCATTAGTCTGTAACATCACACATGATAAAGAAAGATTTCGGTGGTTGTTGCAGCTATTGTTGTCACATCTGTTGCTCTCCTCTGTTGTCTTGCTGTGCTGCTGGTGTTAGCTGACATGTGTACAAACACAAAGCACATATAAATCTGATCTAGGACCACATACAAAAGTGACCAAAATCTGATTTTAAATGATTGGATTTGTGTGTTCACACAGCCCTGGAAAACCACACCTGTGTCATATTTTAAGGCAAAAAATCTAATTTGAGTCACTTCAGGTTGACACTGTGTCTACAGCCTAAAACTTTGTGCAGGTATTTTTTGTGTTTTTATGTAGTGAAGGGATTTTCAAGCATGTAGGTCACAGGTGTCAAACTCAAGGCCTGCGGGCCAAATGTAGCGATGTCAATGAATAGTGGTTATTAGTTTTGTTTTAATTATATACTACATATTTTATATATTGTATACATATTTCTCAAGGGACTAGATGCTACAAAATGCAGGTATGGAAGTTTCAGTCACTGCAGTTGAGATCTTCGGCTTAATTTACAGTGCTAAAATAACTGTGGGAAATTATGCATAATAATTTCTTCAATAACTGTTTGCTATTGTGATGTGATCCTTAATGCATGTGTTCTGTTGCCATGGAAATAAATTAGACCCATCTGATTAGACCACGATCATTACTTATTAGATTGTACACAGGTAAGTGATGTAACCATTTCATGAAGATGAATTAGCCTGAAATGAATTGTGGGATTAGCCAAAGGAACAACCTTAATATGGTATCTGTGGAAAATTAAAATAGATCTGAATGAAATTAGCCAGTGCTGAAATGAGTTATAAATAAAATGCACAGCATTAAAGATCTCATGAGTAATATTGAAAAGGGGTAATGCTTTTGAACACAGCTGGTTCTGTATGGGAACATTAGGGACATGGTACCTGTGGCGTCATGCAACCAGCAGGAGGCAGCAGGAGGCGAGATGGGAGCTGTCATATTTTTAATGTCCATTACAAAACAAGCAATACAGCTCACCAGCAAATGAAGAGAGTTGCATGCGCTGAGATAATTCCATGAGGCGTTCAAAGTGCCTCGTCACAAGTTGAATAAATGAAGAGAGTTCATAGAAGATGCATTCAGAGCATGTTGCAAGCTAGCTCTCTTGGGACAGGCTCGATTAATAAACTTAACAGCAGGACCTGTGAATATTTATTAATAATAATAATAATAATATTAATGCATTTTATTTCAAGGTAATAAATAAAAGACATACAATAATAAAACAGTAGAGTACAGTTAAAATAAATGAAAATATTACAGATTGGTCAGTGGAACTGATGTTTATAAGGAAAAGGCGCTCCTGAACAAATTGAGTCTGGAAGTGAGTATTTCGGAGTGCAGATGGGAATGAGAGCGGCTGAAAGTTCTGCTCCCCATAGTGGCCAGACGAGCGAGTATTTCACACGCTGGTCTTACAGATTGATTGATTTTAAAGCCAAACTGGATTCCTGTGAAGTTTTATTTTGTTTTATTCTATTTGTTTTATTTAAGTTTTATTCATTTGGTAGAAAATACTTATATGAGAGAAAATTGCACAATAAGCTACATTCTCTCACCTTTTCATGTTGCATTTGCACAGTTTCAATGTGATCATCACCTACTACCAGTCACAGTGACAATGCACCATCTAAGATCCATCCATGGCTTTCTTGCACAAACCAACTAACAAATTAAAGTTAGTGGGCCTTGACCTCATTTAACCTTACACTATGAGTCATGATCACCATACTCAAAGGTGAAAAGCAGGAAACATGTTCTGTAGATTCTGCCCATCCCTTGTCTAGGTAAAGGTCGTAATAATTATTTATTTTAATAATATTATTAAAATATTAATTATTTATTATTTATTTATTATTTATTATTTATTTTAATAATAAAGGTGTATAATCTGTATGGGTAATGGAATTAATGAAAATAAAGGCGTCCAGGACCAGAGTATTCATTATAATTACTGATACAAATACACTGGCAATCATCAGGAGAGGTAGCACCAAAATACCCCCCCCCCCCCTTGTAGAGTTTCATTTAGAAGCTTCTTTGTCAGTTAATCATGTTTTACTTTGCCTCTAAAATACTCAGAAGATTCCATATGGAAGCCTGATTCAGTTGTACATTATACTGTTTCATGGCCAATAGGAATACTTCTGTAATAGTATTGTAATAATCATTTGGGTATGAACTGCATCCAGCACTACTGTATAGCCAGTGATGGCTAAGTTACCTTGAAAAAGTAATCCGATTACTGATTACTATTTTTAAAATGAACTACGTTAGATTACAAGTTACTTTAGTAGTTACATTCAGCAGCAAAATAAATTTTTCCAATACTCACTTTATTGGAAGTGCATTTTTAACAGTAACAATGTTTTGAAACAGGTTCGGTAACCGAGGCAGAAACAGCTTAATCCAAAAATCCCGAGGAGGGAAACTTTATTGATAACGCAACCCTGGCGCGCGCAGGCTCCGCCCCCCAGCGTCACTTAAAGGGCAAGACTCGCCGTGAGGAGTAGTAGTCGCTACAGTATCTCCTGACATTACGTTTGTGTAGCTGCACGGTATTATTTGTAAATTTATTTGTAAACGTAATACAAGCAAACTGTTCAGTCAGAAAAGTTTCAGCTTGTGAAACGAAATACCATTACAATTTCAAGCATTTTAAAGTAGGCGACGTTAGTCAAAATTCCAGCACTTTTCAAACCTGAAACACAAAGCAACATTAAAATTTTTCAGGTAAATGTTCCTTCCCCTGTTTTTGAGGGGTGTTTCTTTATACTACCACATATCGTTACGGGAGGACACTGCAAAAAATGACTTGTAAAACGCGCTCGCGCTCTCACATGGTCATGTGTAGCGTGCGGAATCAAGCGCTAAGGTCAGACGCAAAAGTAGAAATGAGCCAAGAATAAAGCAAAAATATATATTTTTACTAGGGAAAATAAAAATAGTAACGCACAGTTATTTGGATAAGTAACTTTAATCTGATTACTGGACTGGAAATAGTAGCGCGTTATATTACTCGTTACCGAAAAAAGTGGTAAGATTAGAGTAACGCGTTACTGACATCACTGTGTATAGCATAGCACTGTAACACATACATGGGGATTAATATACACAGACTAAATGAGGAAATTAAACAAGACACAGCAGAACATAATGATACAAAGGTGGGGACACAAGGTACAGGGGCGTGACAAAAGGGAAACCAAGCAAACCAAAAACAAAGGTGGAACTAAAGCATGTGACACAAGACAAGGATGGAGGGCGGGGCTATATGTGACAACCATATAGTATCCTAAATTCATTTGTTAGCAATGTCTATTTGCCTTTCTACAACTTTGGCCTTTTCTTGTCTGGTCCTTGATGTAACGTTGTAATTGTAGTCAGGACAGTCCAGGGTCACGCTGGTAAGACAGAAGCCAGGAGGTACAGAGAGACTAGGCAGGGAACGAGGTCTAGGAGGAGAGCAGAGGTCGGTACACAGAAATGCAGAAACACAGAGAGAACGCTCGGTACATGGCATGGTAACAATACTTCGCAACCCGGAAAAGAGAGGAGGAAGCTTAAATAGTTGCGAATGGGAGGGGCAATGAGTGGCAGTTGAACCGCATCTGCATGGTGATTATGTGCTGTTCCTGACAGTTGAATTACTTTTTCTCTGATAAAACAAAAAATCAGCTGAGAGCTGCTTTAGCCATGGTTCGGCTTTGGCAGATGTGTCTCTGTGGCTCAGTCAGAACTTAGCTGTGAATATCCAGTTGGGCTGAAGTGATTATTTCTGATTCTTCCCAGGGCAACAGGTCTTCTCTGAGAAGAAATAAAGTGTACATGCACACAATTTTTCCAAAAGTTTCATTCCACATATCAGTTACCTCAGAATATCATATCATCCTATAAAAAACACTGATTAACTTAATATAAGTTTCAATATTGTTCTTGGTAAGTAATCCAAGTTTATGTATTATCACTTGGAAAATACTATACACAAACATGAGCTAGGCTTCTGTTAATTGTCACGGTGGGGAAGCCGGGTCACAGCTCACACTACCTCACAGCGCATGCCCCCGAGCACCAGACCACTCCCTCAGTCCCAGTCACCGCATTATTAGCACCTGTCCTTAATCAATCAATCAATCAATCAAATTTTATTTATATAGCGCTTTTTACAACAGTTGTTGTCACAAAGCAGCTTTACAAGTGCCGAGTCCTAGCCCCCAGTGAGCAAGCCAAAGGCGACAGTGGCAAGGAAAAACTCCCTAGTTTTTTGCATGAGGAAGAAACCTTGAGAGGAACCAAGACTCAGGGGGGGAACCCATCCTCCTCTGGCCGACACCGGTCACCATGACAACAACAACAATATAGTCAGAATGTAGACAGAATGTAAAAGATGCAATAATGTCAATTTAGACCGAAAAATATGTAATAATGTCCATCATGGTGTAGGCATCCGGTTAGGCAGGAGGTGGCCGGCCAGGATGGATCACTTGACTCTCCTCATCTCATTATTCCTCAAGCAGGCGGGCAGCCATGTGGAGAAATGAAACAGGGAAAATTAGCTCTGTATGAGGACATATACAGGACAGGTAAAATTATAAACATTTCTGGAGTGTGGCAGCAACTCCGGCACTAAGTTAAATTATTACAGCCTAGCTAAAAAAAGGCAGAACCAGAAGGTAACATAGGCTTGGGGGCATTCTGAGACAATGGCATCCGTCCACTGCACTGTCAACAAACTTGAGTGACCACGAGCAGTGACAGGATGACAGCACCAGTACCCCAGTCTACCATAAAACCCTTCGTCTATGAACCCCTGGATCTGTACCTTTATCTAAGGGGGATATTAATTATCAAACGCTAGACTAAATAAGTGGGTTTTCAACCTAGATTTAAAGATTGTGACTGTGTCAGAGTCCCGGACACATTTAGGAAGATTATTCCAAAGCTGGGGGGCCTTATAAGAAAAGGCTCTTCCCCCTGCTGTTACCTTGTTAATTTGTGGAACTAATAACAGACCAGCACCCTGTGATCTTAGTTGACGTGGGGGTTCATAGTAGGAAATAAGTTCCTGGAGGTATTCAGGAGCAAGCCCGTGTAGTGCTTTATATGCTAATAATAGAATTTTAAAATCAATACGAAATTTAACTGGGAGCCAATGCAGGGCTGATAGGACTGGTCTAATATGCTGAAATTTTCTAGTTCTGGTCAGAACTCTAGCTGCGGCATTTTGAACTACTTGAAGTTTATTTAGATTCCTATTTGAACATCCTGACAGTAGTGAATTGCAGTAGTCTAGTCTAGAGCTAACAAATGCGTGCACCAATTTTTCTGCATCATCCTGTGATAATGCATTTCTTAATTTGGCAATGTTGCGGAGATGTAGAAAAGCTATCCTAGTAGTATTATCTATATATTTATCAAATGATAGGTCGGAGTCGAGTATGACGCCTAGGTTTTTGGCTACTGTGCCAGGTGTAATGGGATAGTCTGCAAGATTAAGCATTAAATTTGGAATTTTCTGTCTTGCGGCCTTAGGGCCCACAAGGAGAACTTCTGTTTTGTCCTCATTTAATTGTAGGAAGTTTAGAGACATCCAGCATTTAATATCTCTTACACAGGCCTCAATTTTTCCTAAACTGAGTTTGTCATCGGGTTTGGCTGATATGTAAAGTTGAGTGTCATCCGCATAGCAGTGAAAATTGACACCATGTTTGTTTATAACTGTGCCCAATGGTAGCATATATAATGTAAATAATAGTGGTCCTAAGATGGAGCCTTGCGGGACCCCATATTTAACCATTGTACGTTTGGATGAAATATTATTGAGCTCTACAAACTGATAGCGATTTGTTAAGTAAGACTGAAACCATGAAAGGGCTGTGCCTGAGACTCCAACCCAGCGTTCTAACCTTTCTAGCAAGATCCTATGATCAATTGTGTCGAAAGCTGCACTAAGATCAAGGAGCACTAACAGTGATACATAGCCTTGATCTGATGCAAGGAGGAGATCATTTGTTACTTTAACTAATGCTGTTTCAGTACTGTGATGGGGCCTAAAACCAGATTGGAACTTTTCAAATGTGTTATTCCTATTGCAGATATAGGCATAATTGCTGGGCAACAGCTTTTTCTATGATCTTAGATATAAATGATGTGTTTGAAATGGGTCTATAATTAGATAGCACAGTCGGATCAAGATTTGGTTTCTTGATCAGAGGTTTGATAATTGCTAATTTACATGATTTGGGCATGTGACCTATTGTAATGGATGAGTTAACTATAGTTAGAAGAGGTTCAGTTACAGCTGGTAATACCTCTTTTAATAACTTTGAGGGAACTGAGTCTAATGTGCAGGTAGTACAATTTAAGGAAGAAATTATTTTCTCTAATTCTGATTTTGGGAGTGGATGAAAAGCATCAAGTTTTTCTCCTGGTATGTAATTTAAATCAATATCAACCAAACCAGATGACATACCAGTTGTATTGCTAATAAAGGGTTTTATATTTTGTCTAATATTCTCTATTTTATTATCAAAGAAATCTATAAATACATTACTAGTGAGGTTTACTGGAATCTGAGGTTCTGTGCCTGCTTGATTTTTTGTAAGTTTAGAAATAGTATTAAAAAGAAATCTAGGATTGTTTTTATTTTTCTCTATCAGTGAGGCTAAGTATGCTGAGCGTGCTTTAGTGAGTGCCCGTTTGTAGTCAATAATGCTATCCTTCCAGGCACAGTGGAATACTTCCAATTTAGTAGATCGCCATTTCCGCTCTAATTTACGTGCTATTTGTTTTAAGTTTCTAGTTTGGTCGATGTACCATGGGGCGAGCTTTTTGGATCTAGCTTTTTTATATTTTAGTGGAGCTACTATATCTAGAGCTGATCTGCAGGTATTCTCTAAGTAGTCGGTTAGACTATCTAACTCTCCTGGATCGGATGGCGAGTGGGCTAAAGCAGTTAAGTCAGGGAGGGTTTCAATAAACCGTGCTGCTGTTGATGAATTTATTGAGCGCTTTAGACACTGCCGAGGAGACGGGCAGGTATTTATGTTAAGGTGAAAATCGAATTTTACTAAATAATGATCGGAGATTGCTACGGTTTGCGGGAGTATGTTTATATTATCTACGTCGATACCCAGCGTTAATATTAGATCTAGGGTATGATTTCGATAATGTGTAGGTCCTACTACGTTTTGTTTAATGCCGACAGAGTTCAATATAGAAGTAAAAGCCCTTGTCAGTGGATCCTCCGCATTATCAAAGTGTATGTTAAAGTCTCCTACCATTATTATTTTGTCACTACATACTGCTAAATTTGCTGCAAAATCGGTGAAATCGTTTAAGAAATCTGAGTAAGGCCCTGGTGGTCTGTATACATTAGTTAGGGAGAATGTACTTTTATTTTCAGATGGACTAATAACATTAATAGACTGCATCTCAAATGAGTTTGAGATATCTAAGTATTTCTGATGAATTTCTAAACAATCACGATAGATTATACATATTCCACCTCCTCTGCCTGACAGTCTAGGTCTATGTATATAACTATATCCCACAGGAGTGGCTTCGTTTAGAGTTAAATAATCACCAGATTGAACCCACGTTTCAGTTAGACAAAGAATATCAATTTTCTGGTCTGTTATAAGTTCATTTACAAAAACTGCTTTTGAGTTGAGCTTAATGATGTTGTGCACCTTTTTAAACCCTGCATGTCGTTGGGTCCAGCGCTGCACATTGCTCCACTGGAGTGCCCTGGACTTCTCGCCTTGCTGAAGCTAGTAGTTGTTGGGACGTTACTCTATGTATGCTGCTTTGCAGCTATTTCTGTTTGATTGTTCATATTGTTTATAAGAATGGAGAATAAAGACCATTCAGTGCAACCCTCGCCTTTGGCTGCCTCTGTTCCTGTGTCACATTAAGATACATGATACAATGCAGACAAGTGCAGATGAAACAAAGCTTTAATGAAAAGAATCGAAGCAGCACAAATCTAAAATGTTATCCAAAAGACAAAGTCAAGGCGATCCAGGAAAATAATCAAAAATGCATGAAATAAAATGGAAGTGATAACGCCAAGACTCAGGGGAAAAAAAAGGTTTTAATGCATAAAGTGTGCAAACCAAATACCCGTGACAAGATCCAAATTAAGGACATAATGACAAGCAGTCAACTGGTACAAAGGCAAGACATATATAGATGAACAATCGACTGTCAGGTGGTGAGGATCACCATGCACTAGAAAACACAAACACTTGGTATGCTTACTACACAAATGATTTGGCAATTTAAAAAAATCAAATGGCAAGCAGAAGTTTATAAGAATAGACCATAATAAGACACAGGTGTAAACTAATAATGAGGAGATGATGAACGAGGAAGCTCGTTCTGGGAGTTCTGGGTAGTATGGTTCACACACACACACACCCGAGGCGACAGCCACAGACAAGGAACAAGGATGGCCACGGCGCCCCCTAGAGACAGCAGCAGCAGTACCGGAGGTACGAGTGCGACCCCTGGGACATGGAGTTGGCCAATGAGGAAACCACCGATGGTAGTCAGCGAGGAGTCCTTTGTCCAGGTGGAACCAGGTTGTGTGCAGGCACCCAGCTTTGCTCATCTGGGCCATAGCCATCCAAGTCTACCAGATAGAACATGCCCAACCTTCGCCTCCAGGAGCCCAGGATCTCTCTAACCAAATACAAAGGTGTGCCGTCATAGTCTATTCGAAGAAATGTGACCATCTTGCCTGTCTTGCAGAGAGCTTGCGGGCATTCCGCATGTATTTCAGGTTCTGATGTTCACTCATGACCGTGAAAGGATGGATGGCCCCCTCCAGCCAATGGCACCACTCCTCCTAAACCAATTTGATGGCTAGCAGCTCCTTCTCTCTGATGCTGTAGTTGCGTTCCACTGGAGTCAGCTTGTGGGAGTAAAAAGCCACAGGGTGTAGGTGAGAACTCTCCAACCTTTGAAACAAAACGGCCCCTACACCCACTTATGTGGCATCAACCTCCATCACAAACTACTTTGCAAGAACCATAACTATAACTGTAGAACCACCTTTTTGTCCACAAATACGGACTTGTGCTAACGGGCCGGGCCGCCCAATGGAGGATGGGTTCCCTTTTGAGTCTTGGTCCTCCCAAGGTCCTCTCAGCAACAGCCCAGAAACCTGGCTGATCTGGAGAAGATCAGCCAGTGTGGGCAACCCTGGTGAAAAATTACAGGAAACGTTTGACCTAACAAAGGCTACTGTACCAAATATTAACACTGATTTTCAGAGTTCAAATACTTATTTGCAGCAATAACACACAAAAAATATTATTTTAAAATCATTGAGATTTCCTGATTTTTTTTTTAGATGATCAAATCAAATATATTTGTATAGCGCTTTTCACAACACATGGTGTCACAAAGCGCTTTACAGGATTTACAAAGTTAACAATACTATGGGTCCAAATCCCTAATGAGCAAGCCAAAGGCGACAGTGGCAAGGAAAAACTCCCTAGATGGTGGGGAATAGGAAGAAACATTGGGAGGACCAAGACTCAAAAGGGAACCCATCCTCCATTGGGCAGCCCGTTAACACACAAATTACATAAAAACAAATTATACAGACAAATACACAAGTTACAAACAAATCACACAATCAGGCTAAGTATAAATAAGGTAACTAGAATGAAAGTTCTGGGTGTTGATATTGTCAATGTAAATGTCTTGTGATGAACGCCAGGTTTTCATTCCGTGTCGGAGCGATGACACTTGTATTGTAGGCTCCGACTGCAGTGTTACTCCCCAGGTGAACCTCGGAGAAGAAAGAAGAAAGATATGTGATGTGGTAAATATGTAACAGATTATTCAAAGGCCAAACTAAACAGATAAGTCTTTAGTCGAGTTTTAAACATTGAGACTGTGTCTGAGTCCCGAATAAAGGCAGGAAGATTATTCCACATATTATATAATTAATATAATTCCATATATTTTACAGTAAAACCTATATCTGTGTCATATATTGTGGCTACTCCACCTCCACGCCCTGTGATACGGGGCTGATGAACATAACTGTATCCAGGAGGAGCTGCTTCATTAAAACTTACATATTCGTCTACTCTAGCCCATGTCTCTGTTAAACAGAGTGCATTTATTCTGTTATCTGAGATTATTTCGTTTACTATCACAGCTTTTGATGCAAGTGATCTAATGTTTAGAAGTCCTAGCCTTAGCTTAATATTGCTGCTCACTTCATGTTGATTATTTAATTTTAATTAGATTTTTAAAACATATCGCCCTGTCATTCCTATATCTGCCACGGTTAACAGACACAGTCTCAATGGTTATTGGTAGATTATAATAATGGTAGATATATAATGGTAACAACACATATTGTCACAAAGCAGCTTTACATGATTTACATGGTTAACAATACTATGGGTCCATATCCCTAATGAGCAAGCCAAAGGCGACAGTGGCGAGGAAAAACTCCCTATAGGGTGGGGATTAGGATGAAACCTCGGGAGGACCAAGACTCAAAAGGGAACCCATCCTCCATTGGGCGGCCCGTTAGCACAAGTCCGTGGTTGCAGGGTGGTTCCACAGTTCCACAGCAACAGTCAAGGCTCCTGTTCCCCGGCCAAGCAGCCTCAGTCCCCTCGGTGCAGGTGGTGGGCCTCAGGCGGGCCAGCATCAGTACGACCCCCCGTGGCAATGGCTCATCCAACCCCGGCATCAGCACATCCACCGGCAAGCCAGACCATCCCCCAGGTGCCTGCAGGTGCGGTGCCTGTATCCAATCGTCTTGGGTAAAGGCATGCAAAAAGATAGACAATACAGACTGAGTGGACATGAATTTAAACCACCCTTGATTTAAATGTACATAGCTATAGCTCACGTGCCAGTGATGAGCATGTGGCTCCGGCAGGCTAATCTATAGCAGCATAACTAAAGGGAGGGGTTCAGAGGTGACCACAGGCATGAGGGCTCACTGAGACATTGCTTTCCAGTCAAGTCATTGTCACAACTAGAGTGATGCCATGACACAGCTGGATGACAGCATCAAAATTGCTTCTAGCAGCTTTAGGCCCAAGAATCAGCGCCTCAGTCTTGTCAGAATTTAGTTGAAAAAAATTAGACGCCATCCAGATGAGAGGATATATACAACTGAGTATCATTTGCATAGCAATGGAAGCTAATACCATGCCTACGAATGATGGTGCCCAGTGGTAGCATATATAATGAGAATAATATTGGGCCCAGTACAGATCCTTGTGGGACACCATACTTTACCTTAGAATGCTCTGAGCAGTCGTTATTTACTAGTACAAATTGGTAACGATCTGTCAGGTAGGACCTGAACCAGGAGAGTGCTTGACCTCTTATGCCAATGAGTGTCTCCAGCCTATTAAGTAGAATATTATGATCAATGGTGTCAAAAGCAGCACTGAGGTCTAGCAGTATGAGAAAAGAAATGTGTACTTTATCAGAGGATATTAGGAGATCGTTCAATACTTTAGTCAGTGCCGTTTCAGTGCTGTGATGAGCTCTAATTCCAGACTGAAATAATTCTTGTGTTGTGAAGAAACTACTTTCTCTAAAATTTTGGTTATGAATGATGGATTAGAAACTGGCCTATAGTTGGACAGTTCTTGGGGGTTAAGACCAGGTTTTTTAATTAGCGGCTTGATGACTGCAAGTTTAAATGAACTGGGAACGTAGCCCAGGCTCAGAGAATAGTTTATTATAGTAAGCAACGGTTCTACATTGCTATGCAGTAATTCTTTAAGTAGATGGGTTGGTACAGAATCTAGTATGCATGCGCGTATGCTCATTGTACCATGGCGCTATTCTTCTCTCAGTGGCTCTCTAATATCGTAATGGCGCAATCTTGTCTAAAGCTGTACGAAGGGAAGTCTCGACGTGCTCGGTGAAACGCTCTAGTCCTTCCGGAACTACAGGTGGATCAGTGTTTGTCAGACCCGGTAAAATATCAGTGAGCGCGGCTATGGTGCTGGGTGTTATAGTTTGTTTAATTTGGCAGCAGGGTGGCCGACGAATACAGTCAAACACAACTCGTACGTTATGAGGCTGTGGTCAGAAACGGCCTGAGGTAGAATGGCTAAACTGGATATGTTAATTCCAAATGACAAGACCAAGTCTAAAGTATGACTACAATTATGCGTAGGACCCACCACATTCTGAGTGATGCCCATTGAATCAAGAATTGCTTGAAAATGTATGCTAAAAGAGTCACACAGATTTTCAAAATGGATATTAAAATCACCCACTATAATCACCTTATCGGCTGATAGCACTACATGAGACAGGAAGTCTGAAAACTCCTGCAAGAACCAGAGTATGAACCAGGGGGGCGGTAAATAGTAATTAACATAAACGACTGTGACGCTTTGTTGGTTGTTAAATTTGAAACATTTGATACAGTGAGGATGAGATGTTCAAAAGAATTTAACTTGAAGCCAAATTTTTGAGAAATGCCTATATCAGAGTCATATATTGTGGCGACCCCACCTCCTCGACCATTTGGACAGGGGTTATGGACATATCTATAGCCAGAGGGAGAAGCTTCATTTAGGGCCATATAGTCATCTGGTCCAGGTTTCCATCAAGCAAAGCATGCATAGATTATGATTGGTAATCATTTCATTAACAAGCAATGCTTTAGATGACAGGGATCTAATATTTAGTAGTCCTAGTTTCAGATTTAAACTGCTCTCTGAGGGAGCATAGTTGAATTTAATATTGATTAAATTTTGTCTAATAACTTTGCAAGAATTATTTTTTGGTACTCGAGGAACAGACACAGTTTCAATCTGATGTGACCTAGGTGACCTGATGTGACCTAGGTGACTACACCTAGTCACTCCAGGTGTAGTTTCGCCCTGGTCTAAGGTGTGAATTAAGGGGCGGATACAGCACTGACTAAAACAGATAAATTAGGACAACTCTAGTTTTGGATTTCAGTGTGCTTTGTGTATCTAGTCTTGGAACATCCTGTGATTGGTTAAGGTAGAACTTGAGTTTAATTACTATTGCCTCAGATTCTGGTAGATTCTAGGCTTCTTATCATAACCTTGTTGCTTGTTAGCTGTTATTGGCTGTAATTAGTCACTCCAGGTGTAGTTTCGTCCTGGTCTAAGGTGTGAATTAAGGGGCGGACACAGCACTGACTAAAACAGATAAATTAGGACAACTCCGCTACAGATATGCAGTAACTTTCTACGCTTTTTGATTCATCTACTTTCCTCCATAGACACTGAATCTCTAACCCAGCTAAGTCTCAACTTATTCTGTCATTTTCTTTCCCTGCTAGTATTCATAAAGCTTGTTTTTATTCCACAATGTGTCTGCCAATTCCTGTGCATGTATCTCACAGAGCTCATAGATACCATCATAGCCATCGCAACACCAGGAACCTAACTTACCCACATTGTTCACCACAAACTCCAATCACAGTGACTGGAGGACTCTGGAATTGCCAATCTGCTGTCCAGAAGGCTCACTTCATCTCAGCTCTTGCATCCCTCCACTCGCTACACTTCTTGGCCCCACTATTCTTCACATCATTGTGATTTATCACCCTCCAGGTTCCCTTGAGAACTTCATTGACAAACTTGATACCCTCCTTAGTCAATTCACCATTGAAGCAAACCCGCTCATTCTCCTTGGAGACTTCAACCTTCTATCCGACAAACTTAAATCATCTTGCATCCTTCCATTGCTGTCATCATTTGACCTCACCATCAACCCATCCACTGCAACTCATAGAGCAGGCAACATTCTGGACCTGGTCTTTACAAGTGACACCAGAACATCGGACATCACAGTCACCCCACTCCACCTGTCAGATCATCACCTTTTATCCTTTTCTTTCCCCCTCCCTGCCATCTCCACTCACACTTCCCCTGTACATTCTTCTTACTTTCACCCAAGTTTGCGCTCCATCAATACCTCAACCCTTGCTACCACTATTTTGTCCTCCCTTCCTCATCAATCTTCTGTGTCCTCCCTCCCCCAGGCTTAAGAGATCTGTTCCATCCACCCCCTGGCTAACTGAAGTGCTTCGCAGCCACAGGAGAGATCTAAGAACTGCAGAGAGGAGGTGGAAGAGAAGTCGCCTAGATTCAGACCTCTGCTCATATCAATCTCTCCTTTCAAAGTTCTCACTGGACGTCACATCAGCAAAGTCAGCCTACTACAGAAAGAAATTTGAATCATCTGCATCCAACCCACGCAAGCTATTCGGTATTTTTTCTTCACTCCTTAAAACTCCCTCACCCCCTCCTCCATCCTCTCCCACTCCTGAGGATTTTGTCGTCTTTTTTGAAGAGAAGATTGCAGCAGTCCGTCAGTCCTTCTCCCCAGCTCCCAACCTTCCTACTAGTACCTCTAACCCAACACTCAACTCCTTGGCTTCTTTCTCCCCTCTCTCCTCAGACAAGATACATAAACTTCTGACTTTCAGCAATCCTACTACATGCCCACTGGATCCAATTCCTTCCACTCTTTTCCAGAATATGTCAAGAGAACTCCTTCCGTTCATCTCGGCAATCATCAACAACTCCTTAGTGTTGGGTCATGTGCCTACCGTGTTCAAGATGGCAAGGGTGGTACCAATCCTGAAAAAAGCAACACTTGACAAACCAGAGCCGAGGCCAGGCAGCAGACAAACAGGCTAATCCGACTGTCTGCGAGCTGCAAAGAGACGTCACCTAGGTCACACCAGATTGAAATTGTGTCTGTTCCTCGAGTACCAAAAAATAATTCTCGTAAAGTTAGTAGACAAAATGTAATCAATGTTAAATTCAACTATGCTCCCTCAGAGAGCAGTTTAAATCTGAAACTAGGACTACTAAATATTAGATCCCTGTCATCTAAAGCATTGCTTGTTAATGAAATGATTACCGATCTTGATCTATGCATGCTTTGCTTGACGGAAACCTGGACCCGACCAGACGACTATATGGCCCTAAATGAAGCTTCTCCCTCTGGCTATAGATATGTCCATAACCCCCGTCCAAATGGTCGAGGAGGTGGGGTCGCTACAATATATGACTCTGATATAGGCATTTCTCAAAAATTTGGCTTCAAGTTTAATTCTTTTGAACACCTCATCCTCACTGTATCAAATGTTTCAAATTTAACAAGCAACAAAGTGTCACAGTCGTTTATGTTAATTACTATTTACCGCCCCCCTGGTTCATACTCTGAGTTCTTGCAGGAGTTTTCAGACTTCCTGTCTCATGTAGTGCTATCAGCCGATAAGGTGATTATAGTGGGTGATTTTAATATCCATTTTGAAAATCGGTGTGACTCTTTTAGCATTCATTTTCAAGCAATTCTTGATTCAATGGGTATCACTCAGAATGTGGTGGGTCCTACGCATAACTGTAGTCATACTTTAGACTTGGTCTTGTCATTTGGTATTGACATATCCAGTTTAGCAATTCTTCCTCAGAGTGAGGCTGTTTCTGACCACAGCCTCATAACATACGAGTTGTGTTTAACTGACCGTGTTCATCGGCCACCCCGCTATCAAATTAAACGAGCTATAACACCCAGCACCATAGCCGCGCTCACTGATATTTTCCCGGGTCTGACAAACACTGATCCACTTGTAGCTCCGGAAGGACTAGAGCGTTTCACCGAGCACGTCGAGACTTCCCTTCGTACAGCTTTAGACAAAGTTGCACCACTACGATATAAGAGAGCCACGGAGAGAAGAATAGCGCCATGGTACAATGAGCACACGCGTAGCCTCAAACGAGCCGCGCGGATCCTGGAACGTAAATGGCGAAATATGAAGTTAGAAGTGTATAGACTATCATGGAAAAGCAGCCTTATTGAATATAAGCATGCCCTCCATATGGCAAAGTCCTTATACTTATCGGCCTTAATAGAAAAACATAAAAACAATTCAGGACTCCTTTTTAAAACTGTTTCCAGCCTTACGAGGAGTCACGAACAAAACAATTCTCTTATTCCACTAGAGTGTAGCAGTAACAATTTTATGAAATTCTTTAATGATAAGATTGATAAAATTAGGGAAAACATTAGTAGTGCTATCTCAGAGCTTGTCAACATGCCAATGCACCTTGACAGCTGTCTGGTCAGCTCTGATGCCCTGTTCGAGTCCTTCTCCCCAATTGGTCATGAGGAGCTTATTTCACTGGTGAAATCTGCTAAACCCTCCACATGCATACTAGATGCTGTACCAACCCATCTACTTAAAGAATTACTGCACAGCAATGTAGAACCGTTGCTTACTATAATAAATTATTCTCTGAGCCTGGGTTACGTTCCCAGTTCATTTAAACTTGCAGTCATCAAGCCGCTAATTAAAAAACCTGGTCTTAACCCCCAAGAACTGTCCAACTATAGGCCAATTTCTAATCTGTCATTCATATCCAAAATTTTAGAGAAAGTAGTTTCTTCACAACTCTCTTCCTTCTTAACATGTCAGAGTTATTTCAGTCTGGATTTAGAGCTCATCACAGCACTGAAACAGCACTAACTAAAGTACTGAATGATCTCTTAATATCCTCTGATAAAGGACACATTTCGTTTCTCATACTGCTAGACCTCAGTGCTGCTTTTGACACCATTGATCATAATATTCTACTTAATAGACTGGAGACACTCATTGGCATAAGAGGTCAAGCACTCTCCTGGTTCAGGTCCTACCTGACAGATCGTTACCAATTTGTGCTAGTAAATAACGAATGCTCTGAGCATTCTAAAGTAAAGTATGGTGTCCCACAAGGATCTGTACTGGGCCCCATATTATTCTCATTATATATGCTACCACTGGGCACTATCATTCGTAGGCATGGTATTAGCTTCCATTGCTACGCAGATGATACTCAGTTGTATATATCTTCTAATCCAGATGATACCACCACAACTCTCAAGATTGAGAACTGCGTCCAGGATATTAAAAACTGGATGGCGTCTAATTTTCTTAAACTAAATTCTGACAAGACTGAGGTACTGATTCTTGGGCCTAAAGCTGTTAGAAGCAATTGGGCTGATATTCCCCTTACCCTACAAGGGGAATTTTAGCTGAAGGCTTGACTAAACAGGTGAGTCTTAAGTCTAGATTTAAAGATTGGAACTGTGTCAGAGTCTCGGATTGGAGCTGGAAGGCTATTCCATAATTGAGGGGCTTTAAAAGAGAAAGCTCTGCCTCCGGCTGTAGTTTTACTAATTTTTGGAACTACGAGAAATCCAGCATTTTGGGAGCGCAAAGGGCGAGATGGGTTGTAGTAATCAATGAGTTCACTCAGATATTGTGGGGCAAGACCATTTAACGCCTTATAGGTTAACAGGAGAACTTTAAATTCAATGCGATATTTAATCGGCAGCCAGTGTAGTGCAGCGAGAGTGGGACTAATATGATCGAATTTCCTAGCCTTGGTTAGGACTCTAGCTGCGGCATTTTGTACAAGTTGTAGCTTCTTTATGGACTGTTTAGAGCATCCAATTAGAAGACTATTACAGTAGTCCAATCTCGACGAGACAAAAGCATGAACTAGCTTCTCTGCATCAGCTAAAAAAAGTAAGTGTCTCAGCTTGGCAATATTACGTAAATGGAAAAAGGCAGCCTTAGTGACATTGCATACATGTGTGTCAAATGAAAGATCAGAATCAATAGTGACACCTAAACTTTTTGCAGTAGATTTTGGTGTTACTGAAAAACCATCTAGGGTGTAGGGGCTTGGGGGCCCCCAGACGTTGAGATTTCTGGTGATCTGAGATGTTGATGCTGTCATCCAGCTGTGTCTTGGCATCACTCTATTTGTGACTATGACTTGACTGGAAAGCAATGTCTCAGTGAACCCTCATGCCTGTGGTCACCTCTGAACCTCTCCCTTTAGTTATGCTGCTATAGATTAGTCTGCCGGAGCCACATGCTGATCACTGGCACGTGAGCTACGTACATTTAAATCAACGGTGGTTTAAATTCATGTCCACTCAGTCTGTATTATCTATCTTCTTGCATGGCTCTACCCAAGACGATTGGATACAGGCACCTGCAGGCACCTGGGGGATGGTCTGGCTGCCGGTGGATGTGCTGATACCGGGGTTCACCTGGGGAGTAACACTGCAGTCGGAGCCTACAATACCAGCATCACTGCTCCGACACGGAATGAAAGCCTGGCATTCATCAACAGACATTTACAGTGACAATATCAAAACCCAGAACTTTCAATTCTACCTTTTACCTAGTCTGATTGTGTGAATTATGTGTGACTTGTGTATTTGTGTGTTAACGGGCCGCCCAATGGAGGATGGGTTCCCTTTTGAGTCTTGGTTCTCCCGAGGTTTCTTCCTATTCCTCACCATCATAGGGAGTTTTTCCTCGCCACTGTCGCCTTTGGCTTGCTCATTAGGGTTCTGGACCCATAGTATTGTTAACCTTGTAAACCCTGTAAAGCTGCTTTGCGACAACTTGAGTTGTTAAAAGCGCTATACAAATAAACTTTGATTGATTGATTGATTGACACCTCTGACATGAACAACTACAGACCGGTATCACTTCTTTCTTTTCTATCAAAAACTCTGGAGTGAGCAGTCTATGACCAATTATCTCTCTTCCTCACCCAGAACCAACTCCATGATCCTAATCAGTCTGGCTTCAAACGGGCACACTCAACAGAAACTGCCCTCAAAGCAGTGACCGAGAAGCTCCATGCTGCCAAGGCTAACAAGCTGTCATCAGTATTAATTCTTCTAGATCTTTCTGCAGCCTTTGACACTGTCAACCACAACATTCTCCTCTCTGTTCTTTCTAGCCTAGGTGTGACTGGCTCTGCTTGGAAATGGTTCCAGTCATATCTTGAAGACCGTTCCTATCAGGTAACATGGAGATCTACATCCAATCCATGTAAACTTTCCACTGGAGTCTCCCAAGGCTCGGTCCTAGGCCCTCTTCTCTTCTCTTTATATACTCGTTCCCTTGGTGACATTATTTTGTCTCATGGTTTCTATTATCATTGCTATGCTGATGATGACACCCACCTAATTCTTTCCTTCCCTCATTGACACCCAGGTCTCTAGGCATATCTCGTCATGCTTAACAGATATTGCTTCATGGATGACTACTCACCACTTGAAGCTCAACCCTAGCAAAACTGAGCTTTTGTACATTCCAGGAACCCCAAACCCACACAACGACCTCACAGTTTCCTTTGAGAACATCGTTAACACCATCAGAAACTGGTCGAAGCCTGGGTGTAACGTTGGACAACGAGTTGTCCTTCTCAACACGTTTCAAAGCTGACCAGATCCTGCAGATTTCTCCTCTGCAACATACAGAGAATACGACCCTTCCTTTCACAGGAAGCTACTCAAGTGCTTGTGCAGTCTCTAGTAATCTCTAAGCTGGACTACTGCAATTCCCTACTTGCAGGTCTTCCTCTACGGGTCATTAGACCTCTACAACTAATTCAGAATGCTGCAGCATGACTGGTCTTCAATCTACCCAAATTCTCACAAGTGACTCCTCTACTACGCTCTCTTCACTGGCTTCCAGTAGCGGCACGCATCAGATATAAAACCTTGATGCTTGCTTACAAAGCCAAAAATGGACTGGCCCCTCCCTACATGATGTCCATGGTAAAAAGCCGATCTGTACAGCGAACACTTAGTACCTCAAGCTTGGCTCGACTTGAAACTCCATGCTTAAAGTCTCGTGGAAGACAAAGCTCCAGACTTTTCTCCGTCCTGGCTCCAAGATGGTGGAACGATCTTCCATTAGCTGCTAGGACTGCAGAGTCTATTACTATCTTCAAGCATAGACTGAAGACTCACCTGTTTGTTGAGTTCTTACCAGAGCACTAATTCAGCTGATACCACTTGCCGTTGTTCTTAAATTGTATGTCTGTTTATGGTTATTTGTGCTTCTTGGCAAATGTCTAACTTGCAAAACACTAGGTAATGATACTGACTCCTGTAGTTTAGTAGTAGTCTGACTCAATGGTGTCTTGAATTCTGGCCTATCTGTACTATTTCCTAGGATGTATTCTGTGATCAGAAGCAAAGCACTTTGTAAGTCGCTCTGGATAAGAGCGTCTGCTAAATGCCATAAATGTAAATGTAAATGTGACGTCTCTTTGCAGCTCGCAGACAGTCAGTTTAGCCTGTGTGTCTGCTGCCTGGCCTCGGCTCTGGTTTGTCAATCCCCATTAACTATCCCTACACTACCACTACTAAGCCTAGCAGATATGCTACGGGAAATGAGAGCAGCACCCTCCCAAGAGGGGTGAATGCCGTCTCACTTCAAAAGGCCAGGCCTGCCCTCAAAACGTGTCCAGTTATCTATATAACCCACTTTGTTTTCTGAGCGCCATTTAGACATCCAGCGGTGTAGCGCCCATAACCTGCTGTAGGTTTCAGCGCCACGCCGAATTGGAATGGGACCAGAGCATATTACGGCATCTGACATCATCCCCGCTAACTCACACACCTCCTTAACATTATCCTTATTGATCTCAGACTGTCTCAATCCCACATCATTGGTGCCGACATGAATAACTATCTGAGTATTTACGTTTAGCCAGCACCTTAAGATTAACCCTGATCTCAGGCGCTCTAGCCCCCGGGATACATTTGACTATGGCTGCTGGTGTCTCTAAACTGGTCGTTACATTCACGTGTCGAAGCAGTGAATCTCCTATCACCAGAGCTCTTTTAACAGGTCGCTCAGTCGGTGTATTACTGAGTGGGGCAAACCTGTTTGACACGGGAACCTGATACGAACGGTGCTCAGCCCTACGGTTATGCCGCCAAGATGTCACCCATTTGCCCCGCTGCGAGGGCTCTAATGCCGGAGCTGAGGGCTCGCTAGCTACGGCTGTGCAACCCAGGCCTGGTACACTATCTACGCTAGCTATGCTAGCTGCTACAAACTCTCTAGGACTTTCTAAAGCCCGGATGCGCTCCTCTAAAAGTGAAATCTTCACACAAATATAATTATTATCACTACTGACAGAAGAAGAGTAGCTATACATGCCACACTCAACACAAGCAACAAGCGACTCAGACATGATGAAATACGAAGATACTGAGCTTCGGTTAAGATGTCGAAATGTCGAAGATGTTTCCAGTCGAGAAGGCCTTTCGATGGCTTGTGGATTTTTTTGTAGCCGGAGTTAAAAATATATCCACAAAGTATTTGTAGATATATCAAATGTAAGCAAATTGATAGGGAAAAAGAAGGCAAACACACTCCAGTAAGCAGCGTCGGCAGTAAGCAGCATCGGCAGGGCTAGATAGAAAAAAAATCTAGATAGAGCAATTGCGGCAGTTAATCCCCATCCTAGTTGCCCTCCTCATTGAAAGTATGTGCCTCCTCCGTGGGGACTGGTCATCCTGGATCCACCAGAACAGCACAACTGGTCGGGGCTAGATACTGGTGGCCGGGATTGCACCGCAATGTGCTCCGCATGAAGCCTCCTGCTCCATATGTGCTCCATCCGCTGCCTATTCCAGAGCAACTGTGGACTCATATTGAGCTGGACTTCGTCACGGATCTGCCTCCATCTAAAGGTATGTGCTAGAAATTCTGAAACCCTTAAATGGTGAGTACAATAAAAGTCAGAAGCAGTTGGGTTAGATAATAAAGTACAATGATTTATTTTAACAAAGCATGGATTAAACCCCTGAGATCTCCGTTACAAACACGCCAGGTGTCTGTCACAGAGAGAGCTCAGAGACCCCTCTCCAAGAGATCCCTGTTCCAAACGCACAAGGCGTCTACAAAAGAGAGCTAATTCCCCATTCCGAACTCTCATCTTTTATACGTTTAATCATCAACACACACGGTGTCCACGAGGTGATCAACCAAATGTGATTGGACAATACAGGAAATAATTAACGTTGATTTGACAGATGCATGTGATGCATGCCTCCTCCACGCTCAGCATCCTCGTGATGTCATGACAGCCTGAGTGTCGCCGTAGTCCCTTCCAAGTAGAGATTAGGCGTCTTCCAGCGAGGTCAGTTTTGGAACACCAGAGGAACATCAGATTAGGCCTCAGCCGAGGCCAGAGAACACACACACACACACACACACACACACACACATCTGAGGCCTACTGAAGTCACGAGAATGGCTTCAGTGCCATGATTAACACACGTATATATAAAAAGATCTCTAACCCCTATATCTAATATGTTTAATGTATACTAAGAAAACCTGACATAAATTGAAATCACCAAATTTCCACCACAGGTAATACCAACATCTTGGTTGTTCTCGACCATTTTTCAAAAATGGTGCGATTTCTCCCTCTGCCCGGCCTGCCCACCGCTTGGGAGACAGCGGATCTCCTGTTCCGACACATATTCAGTGTACAAAAGGCCCTACAGGGGCATAAGAGTTCTAGTTGACTGGACGTGATGTCATCACCTGCGCCGCTCTGGAAGTGGATGAGTTAGTTTCAGTGTTGATCTTTGTGGGGAGCACATCGTCGTGCGATGTTCATCGAGGGGAATTTAACTGCATATAGTGCATTGTTCATGCGTACATGACATAATGGAAGTTCATTGTTATTCTAGATGGCGGAGGATGTAATGTAGTAGTAGTAATGTAATATGATCACGTTTGCGTTCCTGTGATCACGGCGCTTTGGGTTCACCACATGGGTTTAGCTAACTCATAAGTTAGCGGTTAGCCTGTGATTATTAAGTTAGTTCATTTACGATTACTTGTTTCTTTACAATGTGTGTTATGTCCAGCCCTTATGGTTGTATGTGTTTGTTACCTTATAACTATTTGCATAGCGTACTATTTCGCTGTTATGAGTAGTTACACATTTCTTTGTACTGCGTTAATAAGTCATTAAGACAATTGCGTATATCTGCCACCAGATGGTGCAAAGGCACCAGTTGTACTGTTTATTATATTTGTGCTTGTTATCTGTAATTGGAGATTATACATCTCATTAGGGATGCACCGATCCGATAATAGGATCGGATATTGGTCCCGATATTAACAAAATTAGCTGGATCGGGTATCGGATAATCAGGCCGATCCATGGGGCTGATATAATTTGCTTTAATTTGTTTGCGATGTGTGCTACGCCATACGTCAGCAGCGTGCCAGGAGACTTAGAAATAGTCACAACAACATGGAGCGAGGCAAAGAGTCAGCTGTGTGGAGGTATTTTACGCTTGCTACGCCAACAAGTTCGACGGCGACGTGCAATATCTGTAAAACAAATGTTGCAAGGGGTGGTGGTAGCACTGCAAAATACAATACAACAAATTTAATTAAGCACCTTAAAAGCTACCATGGTAAAGAGCACGCCGAGTTCACAACGTTGCAGTCAAATAAAAAAAAGACGCAGGAGACAATACGAAACAGTTAAC
Source organism: Brachyhypopomus gauderio (assembly GCF_052324685.1). Taxonomy (NCBI): domain Eukaryota; kingdom Metazoa; phylum Chordata; class Actinopteri; order Gymnotiformes; family Hypopomidae; genus Brachyhypopomus; species Brachyhypopomus gauderio. The sequence goes on from NC_135219.1 coordinate 24,993,182, forward strand.
TTTGGCGGATGCACTGCAAAGACAGGAAAAATTTCCACCCGACAGCGTGAAAGCGACAAAAATAACAGAGAAAGTTCTGAAATGTATTGTTTGGGATGCGCAACCCATGTCGGTGGTCGAAGATGAAGGCTTTCGTCACCTGCTTGAACACTTGGAACCAAGGTATAATTTACCATCACGAAAATATTTTTCCGAGACCGCTTTGCCAGAACTATGAGAAAGCATGTGGACACATCAGAACAGTTAAAATATGTTAGTGTAATGAGCTTCACGACAGATATCTGGAGCTCAAACGTGTGCCCTATGTCACTTTTAAGCTTAACTGTCCACTGGTTAGACGCGAGTTTTACGCCTCACAGTGCGATGCTCCAAGCAAAAAACTTTCACGGATCACACACCAGCGACTCAATTTCGACTGCCATGAGGGAAATGCTCGATCAGTGGCATATTCCCTTGAACAAAGTGCACGTCATGTACCCCACACCATCACACCTCCTCCTCCATGTACCCCACACCATCACACCTCCTCCTCTACGTACCCCACACCATCACACCTCCTCCTCCACGTACCCCCACACCATCACACCTCCTCCTCCACGTACCCCCAGACCATCACACCTCCTCCTCCATGTACCCCACACCATCACACCTCCTCCTCCACGTACCCCACGCCATCACACCTCCTCCTCCATGCTTCACAGTGGGAACCAGGCATGTAAAGTCCATCTGTTCACCTTTTCTGCGTTGCACAAAGACACGGTGGTTGGAACCAAAGATCTAAAATTTGGACTCATCAGACTAAAGATTTCTACTGATCTAATGTCCATTCCTTGTGTTCATTTGCCCAAACAAGTCTCCTCTGTGTGTTGCCTGTCCTTAGCAGTGGTTTCCTAGCAGCTATTTTACCATGAAGGCCTGCTGCACACAGTCTCCTCTTAAAAGTTGTTCTAGAGATGTGTCTGCTGCTAGAACTCTGTGTGGCATTGACCTGGTCTCTAATCCTGCTTCCTGCTTTCGTGCTGTAGAGACGCTTTTCTGCCAGCTCTGCCTGTCCTTTACTGTTTTTTTTTCATTTATTTGAGTTATATCTAAGAAATCTACAAGATGCCTCTTCGCTTTGGTTCAGAGCACATGTGCTGCCAGTACTGCTACAATCTTCTACAAAGAATGAATATTTTAGATACAAACTTTTGGACAGTGTTATCAGAGTTTAAGGAATGGCATCTCAGAGCTGTTCGAGGACGATCTGTGTGTGGGAATGATGCAGTGAGCGGAGCAGTGAGCGGTGGAGATGCACAGAGCTGGACCAGCTGAACATGTGGACAGAGTCCAAAACATGAGTACTGCTGAAAGATATGGGCAAAACCAGCAGGGGGTTCGTGTTGGAGCTAAACCCAAACAACATGCTCCGGCTAACATAGCACATCCAGCAAATGCTAATGCTAAAGTTGTTGCTGAGAGATCACAGCAAAGACACAGTCACTGCATTTGCAAAACAGATTTGAGCCACTGCAAGACCTCAATGACTTTCCCAATAACAGTCAATATAACCCAGAAAGAACTAGAAGATTCAGCCATTCAGAACATCCTAGAAGAGCCACCAGGCTCCAGGCCATAGCCACAGCAGACACCCTTGTTTTTGGGGATGACTCTATTCATGGCATGAAAAACAATAAGAAACTATTAGCTCGATGTGAGCCAAACATCACAGTTTCTGAACTGAATGGGAAGCTTCCAACATAATTGGCTGAATACAGAACAATGAAACGGATCATTATTCATGTTGGAAAGAACGACATAAGAAAAGAGGAGTCTGAGGTGTTGAAAAGGGACTTTTTTCCACACTGCTGAAATTTAACATCCAGGTATTCATCAGTGGCCCTGTCATGGACTGACATGGAGAAGCTTGTGTCTGTAGGGACAAGACTGACGCTTTCACTGTCAGCGAGTCCTCAGGTACAGCGGAAAATCACCTCAACTTCTCCCCCACAGTCCTTAATAAACAAATCTCCCCCACAACCTCAAAGTAAAAACAAGCTCATAATCCACCAAAGAGACAGCTCCGCTCGCGAGCTCATCACCAGCAGGAGCTCCATCCACCCTCCACCACCGTAAAGGAAAATTTACATCTTTTGGGTTCTTGCTGCTACAATGTTGATATCAGCGGTACATATTTTCAAAACAAGCATGGACCCTGTGTCCCAATTATCTCCCCCATTCCAGTAAACAAGGAGTTTAGGTACACTGTAAAAAATGATTTTTTGACTTTGTAAATAGAACGTGGACAATTAAAGTAATATCTACATGAATACATCAATTCTGAGAATTACTCAAACATGTCATGTGTAATTCAGTATAATGTTTGGATTTTCTGCGTAATTGTGGGTCTTCACATTTAGTTAAATAAATTCAGTAAATGTAACTGTATTAACTGTAGTAAAAATTACTGAAATGTTTTCATTATTACATTAACCACAAAAATTCAAGTAAATGATGCCAATAGAACGCTGGTATGACGTCAGACGTTAGACATGTCACAACAGGTTGCCTGTTTCATCACGGTTAAGGTAAGCACGCACAATTCAATTTTCGAGCTTTGCAACTTTGAACGCATTTTGGGCTAATTAAATATTGCAGCTAATGTGTGGGGATATGAGCTTCCAACAGTTGTTTGCTATATTAGCAAACAATGTGGCAATGTGGTCATCTCCTTTAAATTGGATTACAAGAACAATAAATAATCACTGTAATATAAATACATGGAAAAAAAACTGTAACCACAAGGATATTAAACGTGTTAGTTTTGTATTAATGGCAGATGTTAGTCGATACATTGATATGGAGTGAGGGTTGAAAGACAAGTAAAACTATCTGCGCCATGAATACGCTACTTTAGAAACCGATTTTAGAATTATTTAACCGTTATGCAGTAAGATGGCGCTGACCTCGTGGCCTAAATATTTTAGGTTATTATAACGTTTGTTTGGGATCGTGGCTCCGGTCATCAATGTGTTTTTACAAACACCTATATAGTGATTTAGTAGGTCTATGCCATGTTTGGCCTTTTTATGTGCTGTACAAGATTACTGAATTTAAAACCTACAACTTGCAATATTAAAAAATATCACAAGTATTCATAAAATATCTGACCATTTCATTTCACTGATTTCAACCACAAAGGGTCAGATGTGCACTAAATAAATATTTTGAAGTGAACTTGACAAGATGTGCATGAAATATAGCAATTACATTTGTATAGCACATTATTGTACATAACTCATCCAATGTACTTGAAAGGGGAAAAAACTGAGGAGAGAGAAAAATATAGGAAGTATGATGGAGAGTAGAGGTGTGTGGAGGTACCTTAACCAAAGGCAGATGAAAATAAAGCTGTTTACTTATTAAAACATGACACTGTTGGAGCAGTTCTAATTTGAACAGGAAGCTAGTTCCAGCATTTGGCAGCATAATGCCTAATTGCCATTGTACCCTGTCTGTATTTTACCCTATAGGCACAACCAGTAGAGGAGACTCACACTTTACACACTCTCCATATAACCTAATTCTTGCCTACTCCAGTACTCTAGAAAACAAGCAATACAGTTTTTCCTCTGTTTTCGCCAGAGATCATTATGCATTGTTTTAAATTTTAGACTCAAATTGTTGAAACATTGTCATTATTGAACTCTGGGTGTTTATTGTGCAAATTATTAATGAATGGTACATTGTGTTAATTATTTTAAAGGAAGAGCTGGACATTTTTATGAGGCACCCCGAGGCACCCTATTAAGTGTAAGTTGACCACCCAAGCACAATACAGCATGATTTACTTACGTGTGTGTGTGTAGCAGAAATATAATTTTACAAGTTGTTTTTATTGTGTAAAAGTTGTAGCTTTGCCTCAAATAAAAGGGATGATCTTTTCAAGCACTGCAGACTCAAACATGGAAACAGTGGGCGTACTCAGTGCATACCTTGCCTATATGCTAATTGTCCTTGTTCATTCAAGACGTTTAATGCTCTCAAGATCCATCTATCCCGTCATCATGTGGAATCAGTTGCACCAAAGGTGGTAGTGTCGTTCAGTTGTCAGCGCTGCAGTTTAGTGTCCTTCTCCTCAGAGAAACAGTAATTTGAACATTTACAGTCATCTGAAGAGGTTTAAAGTTGTTCAGTGTGTGTTCAAAAACTGTACCTTCAGGACAAACATCTATTTAACCTTTTGTACTCATAAGCACAGGAAACATGGCACACATCAGCACTCGCATGAAGACTTTAGACCTGAGCTCTTGAAAACACATTCAGATACTCCTATCATCTAGTGATTTCTGAAGAGGATACAGAGGTTTTTGTTGAACCATGTGAGGATTTGTCTGAGGTTATACAGGATAGACTTGGACTGCTTTTTCTAAAGTTGGAGAGTTGTTACAATGTGCCGAACAAGTGCATTGATGAAATTGTAGATGAGTTACAGTTCATATCCTGTTCCTGTTTTGAGACATGTTGTCAAGTCCACCTTCAAGAAACACGACTTGGATTCAGATCTGTTAAGTGATTTGGTGAGCAACTTGTGAGTCACACCCTATTAGTTCAGCTTTAA